>NC_088686.1:145499726-145802757 GCF_028017835.1 Emys orbicularis
CCTCGTCAGCCACCTATGTAGCCCACGTCCCTATCCAGGACATATGTAGGGCTGCCACGTGGTCCTCTGTCCACACCTTTTCCTCACACTATGCGATCGTCTCCCAAGTACGGGATGATGCCGGGTTTGGTAGGGCGGTACTCCGTCACGATAACCTTTAAACTCCTACCCACCTCCATCACATTTAGCTTGGAGTCAACTACTGTGAAATACACAGGAGCAATCGCTCGAAGAAGAAAGGACAGTTACCTGTTCCGTAACTGGCATTCTTCGAGATTTGTTGCTTCTGTCTATTCCACACCCCGCCCTCCTTCCCCTCTGTCGGAGTTGTCTGGCAAGAAGGAACTGGGGGTGGGAGGAGTGCGCAGCCCCCCTTATAGCACGATATAGAGGCGCCACTCCAGGGGTCGCAGCAGTGCTCCCCCACTACTAAGGGGAAAACTTCCAGCACCGGTGCACGTGGCGAGCACGCACACCTACTGTGGAATAGACAGGAGCAACACATCTCGAAGAACACCAGTTACGGAACAGGTAACTGTCCTATTTCTCTAGTTGCCAATAACTGAATTTCTAATAATAAAACCATTGAGGCTGCTCGGCTATGTAACAAAACAGCATTAAAGTGGAATAAGCCCTATTTTTTTCCTATTTTGCATATCACCTTTCAATGAAGATTTCCCACACACACACACACACACACACACACCAGCCCTCTTATATCAGAAGGCTTTAATATCAGAACCCTCCTCATCTTTCGTCTTGGTAAATTAATTAATCTTGGTGTCCTCTCATGTTATCAGTGAAACCTCAGATATCTTCAGATCAACTTTCCAAACTTCAACAGCCATAAAACTCTGAAATTAGTTTTGAGGCTAAATATAAAATTTACTTCCAGTCTCTCCTTTTAAAAGAAACTAAATTAGAGTTTTCCTTTGAAAATGTAACTTTTATTTTTCCTCTCCACCGTTCAGCTATTACTATACACATGAAAACAAGTACCAGATGCCTTTGGCCCACATAACTGAACAAAAAAATTCATTTGCGCCGTAGCAGGTATGGGCTTATTTTAAATCAATTTCTTCAACATAAAAATGTCAAAATTGTGGTGAATGATATCAGCTCTAACTTACTGTAATGCAGTGATACTCAGACTGAGGCTTGAGAGCTGTAAGTGGCTCTTTAATATGTCTCCTGTAGTTCTTTGCAGCACATAATATTAAAAGTTATTAACCAATCAGGATGCTTTTACTATGTTAGCCAATTACCAACTTGCACTGAGTTATTAACTTATTTACTGTGAGAATAATATTAATTTTCTACTACTGTGGCTCCTTTGGGTAATGATGATTGCTAATTTGGCTCCTGAACCACAGAGATCTGAATATTACTGCTCTAATGCAAAGACACTGTATGTTGAATGGAAAATTGACTACTTTTCTCCCAATCTTCTTGCTCCTCCGTTGCTTGAATAAAAATAGGCCTGCTGTAACCACAAACACTTGGGGTTTGTCTAAGCTTTTGTTTGCAGCAAATGAGCAGATCACATTTGCAATGTCATACCCCTTTTTTGGAAGCTAGAACAACAGAATCAGTTCTGAAGCATTACTTGCATATAATTGTGTTTCCATCTAGTACAAAGGAAGATGGAAAACATGGGTCAAATGTTACCTAGCTTTGAAACCATGTTTTGTTTGTAAAGTTGTGGGGAAATCTGCTCTCTATACAACGTACTTCTAACCACACTAGAAGAAGGCTCAAACAGTTCTTTGGGTCTGTCTGCTTAAATGCGTGTTGCGGTGGCTGTTCTGCTTACAGTTTAATCCGCATTTAGTCCTGTGGCTGCAGGGCCGGCTTTAGGCCGATTCAGCCGATTCGGCTGAATCGGGCCCCGCGCTAAGAGGGCCCCGCGCTGCAGCTCTCCACCCCACCCTCAGCTGACTTCCCCCTCCTCCCCTCCCCTGAACGCTCCGCCCCCTCCCCTGCTTCCCGCGAATCAGAGATTCGCGGGAAGTCTGAAAAGAAGCAGGGGCAGGCAGGCAGCACCAGGTAAGCTGGGGTGGCGGGGGGCGCGAGAAGGGCTCCGGGGAGGCGCGGCCCAGTCCGGCCCTGGTTCCGGCCGAGCACGCAGGCCCCAGCGGCTCTGGCCCGGCTTGGCTCCAGCCCGGCCCCCACAGCGCGGCGCGGCTCGGGTCCGGCCCGGCCCCCGCGGCTCGGGTCCGGCCCGGCCACCGCGGCGCGGCTCGGGTCCGGCGCGGCTCCGGCCCAGCGCGGCCCCCGCGGTGCGGCCCGGCTCCAGCCCGGCCCCCACGGTGCGGCCCGGCTCCAGCCCGGCCCCCGCGGTGCGGCCCGGCTCCAGCCCGGCCCCCGCGGCGCGGCCCGGCTCCGGCCCGGCCTGGTCCCCGCGGCGCGGCTTGGGTCTGGCGTGGCTCCAGCCCGGCCCCCGTGGCGCGGCTCCGGCGCGGCTCCGGCCCCCGCGGCGCGGCTCCGGCCCCCACGGCGCGGCTCCGGCCCGGCGCGGCCGGCGCGGCGCGGCTCCGGGCCGGACCCAAGCCCGGCAACCCCGGCCGGAGCGCGGCTCGATTCCTGCGGGCGGGGCTTGCAGCAAGCCTCGCCCCCAGGAATCGGGCCCCGCTCTTGCTAAAGCCAGCCCTGTGTGGCTGTCACTGTCCATAATGCAAACCGACTTTTGCTGGTGTTGCTTCGCTTTAGAATGCTGACACTTAACACAATGGCACCAACAGCTATCTGCCTTTATCCTTCAAATATACCTACCACCTCCTGATTGTGCACTATACAGCATGAAATACAGTTTGACATGAACAAGTTTACAATGTGCTATTTATTTTGACTCGTTGTAAACAGATTTTTTTTTTTAAAGTAGGCTGATCTGAGAATCTTTCCCCAGGAAATGTAAAATTTTCAAAAAGATTACTTTTTGTCCAAGTGAAAGAAATAAAATTGCAATAAAATGTTTCTAAACATTGGTAGAAGCATAGAAGAACCTAGTTTTGTTTTAACATTGGTGTATCCCTTTCTGCAGGCAGGAAACCGCTTCTCGTCATGGTCGAGGATTTTGCCTGGAGAACATGGAAGCATTTCCTTCACTTTCTTTGTGGGTAATTTACCTTCTTGCAACCAAGTTCTCTAGGGGAAAATGCAAAGCCATAGCATATAGTGGACGTTGTTACTGCAACTGCTTGCATTAGATGCTTATAGCAGTTGAGTTCATTAAGTTCAACTTTACACAGCACCAGACTGTAGCTTTTAGGCCTCCTTCCTGCCCTCCTGCTGTTTGTCCATGAAAACATCTTGCATGCAGACTTCTGAGATGAACAAGACACGCTGCAGCATCAAGAATGCTTACTCCTCAGATTATGCTCTGGCCTTCTTTCCCTTTCATGGAAATTCTTGTTTCTGAGCAGTTGACTAAGTAATCTGTCAGCTGGAGGCGGAGAAGACAAGGGCTGCTGAGCCTGCCTTGATTAGAAACTGCAAGCACAAGACTCTGAACTTCCTCCTGAGCACGCTTCATTGACTGCCACAGCTGTGTGCTGGAAACGTTTGGGAAGGTTGTGTGTGTGTGAAAGGAACCTTTAATTTTGAGGAGTTAATGGATTTTATAAAAAGGGGTTTCATGTTGCTCTTCGCAGACATAGCACTTAATGTCCTTCACCTTCTAGTAGAGATACAATCAACTTCTTTTACAACCCTTTGTAATTTTTAACCCATTTTGCCTTCAATGTTTAATTTTTTCTTCTTGGATCACTTACTTTAAAATGACTTAATAGGCATGAAACTACAGATTACATTTTTTAAATACTGATTTTAAATCAAAAGCTTTCTTTAAAATGTTGTTTGGAATTTATAATATATTGCTATAAGGGGGGGAAATATTTGTTTAGAAAGGAGATTTGTGAATTTACAGCAACACATCTTTAAAAACAATCTTGATAATTTTGTGATGCAAGATACTGATGACGCCTCCATCTTTGGAGACCTTGCCATATTTTTGAGCAGAGGTTCCTACACTGAACTTCTAATCTGAACTACAATTAAAAGAACCTGCACACAAAGAAGTAAAAGCCTCCTTTAAACCAGGTAAAGGGACTGATCTTGCAGTCCTGTAAAATAATCTCTCAATTGATTGAAGGCATTTGTGAATGCCAGCTGCAGTACAAAGGTGTTATGACTCATTGTGTCCTTGATCCAGGGATTAAGAATGGGCAGTTTCACAAACCAGGTGTCAACTCCAGGCCTCTTGAGCTACCAGGGGAAGACTTGTAACAATGATAGTGGGGTTGTCTGATAGTGGTAAGTAGCCTAATAGCTTTTCTACATGTGAAAATTGACTGGTATAACTATAGCAGAATAGCTGTTCTGGAACACTTGTATTCTAGTATAACTTCCTCACGTGGACACACTATTCTGGAATAAAAGTGACTTTATTCTAGAATAATTGTTTACTTTCAACGTAATTATTTTGAAATAAGAGGACTCTTCCACAATGAGTGTCCACGAGGGAATTCTATCAAGAGTTATTCCGCTACAGCTATGCCAATCAATTTCCTCACACAGGCAAGCCCTAAGTGACATCTTTTTATGATTCAAAAATGAAACCCAAAAGCTGCCAGTTGAAACCAAAGACAGTAGATTTAAGTCTAAATGCTGGTCCCAGTGGAGTTACTGGTAAAACTCCCATTGATTTCACTGGGCTCAAGCTTTGGCCTTCAGTATGCAGCCTTTCTTTCTATGCTTAATGCATTGAATCCATTGAATGTGCACTGTTTTCTATAAGCAACAATTAAGGACTCTAAAGTGCATCATACATTTTACAAGCATTTGGATTTACTTCAGACCTTACTATTCCTCTGGTGTTTACACAGTGTCCTAGGTTTGTGTGATGCGTTTGGCAAGTGAAACAGGTCTCTACACTGAAGAGCTCACAGACTAAGACATGCTGCATAGAAATGTCATAAGGCAATGGGTGAGAGTCTCTAGACACAAGAGCCTTTTACTCGTTAAGCCTTCGGCTATTAATTTTTGCCTTATTGACTATGGGCTCCATATTTTTCTTCAACATCTTGTAACAGTATTAAGCTGAAGTGTGGGTCAGCATTGGTGAAAAGTATCATTGTAAATGCAGAGTAGTTTGAAAAGATCAGACAAATGTGCAGTGACTTACATTTAAGTTAAATTGTGGAGAAAATGGCCAAAGTGACAGGACTGTTCTGTACACACAGACAAGTGCATTAGTCTGTTCACCTTTCTCCACTTTTTTTTAAATCTGGCTTCACAACTTTCCACTGTTCATGGGGAAGGTAAGTCAGCTCAGCTTCTCTCTGACACAAGCATTCTACTATATACTTCAATATGCAAATCTCTGGCTTTAGTTTTTAAAAAGGAACAAAAGCCTCATTACTTGTTTCCTGAATGGGTGAGACACTCCATCTTTCAGCCCATTTTCAATAACAGATGCAGTTAAGACTATAAAACTGCTTGGAACAAGCTAGAGAGTCTTATGGTTGACAAGCATTCTGATAAGTAAAACTAAAAGAGTGGTTTCAATAGAATAGCTGTACTTTAGCCAAACTCACAAACTAAGTGCTGTGGTTAGAGTTGGGACAATGGGGAGAAGGGGTGGTTAATGGTTGGGAAAGGGAGAGAAACATAGATATGCAACTAAGAGTCCTGTGGCACCTTATAGACTAACAGACATATTGGAGCATGAGCTTTCGTGGGTGAATACCCACTTCGTCGGATGCATGTAGTAGATAGATATGCAACTGTCTCTCACTGGGCATATGTTCAGTGCTTAGAGCAGTGATACTCAGACCTCAGTGGTTGAGGAGCCAGATTAGCAAGCACCATTATCTAAAAGAGCTCCAGTAGTGTGAATTTATGGTTTCATTTACTAGAGCACTATCTATTCATATTTAAACAGTATGACATGAGAAATTTAGTTTTTAAATATTCTCACAGCAAGATGACTGACCACTTATAAAAATGTTATCAACTATTAACACACCCAACAGCCTGATTGGTTACGCTACAAAGAGCTGCTCTTGACACAGGTAAGAGCCATTTGTAGCTCAAAAGCCTCAATCTGAGTATCACTGGCCTACAGCAATGGGACTCTGCTCTCCAGTGGGGTCTAGGTATCATACAAATCTAGTGTAACTAGGGTGACCAGGTGTCCTGATTTTATAGGGACAGTCCTGATTTTTGGGTCTTTTTCTTATATAGGCGCCTATTACCCCTCACCCCCAGTCCCAATTTTTCACACTTGCTGTCTGGTCACCCTAAGTGTAACATTTAGTGGCAAGCTTTTAAGTGGCATCACTTATTGGAGCAAATATTCCTCTCTCTGCTTTTGGACTAGGACTAAACTCCTCCCCCCCCCCCTTCCTTAAAGCCTGTTTATCCCCCCAGGCAGCTAGAGCAGAAGAACAGTTTTCCTAGGACAAACAGATGACCGGTCTCTAGCCCTCACCCTACCACTAGGAGGGGCCTTGTCCCACCCACAGCCAATGATTAAAAAACCCACAAGCACTATGACGATAAAGGGGCGTGGGCAGCGCCGGCTGTGCGAGCTTCGCCGCAGGGTCCCGCGGGGGAAGCAGCCCGGCCACGCCCGAGCTCTCCCCGGCGGGGCCGCCGCAGCCTGCCTCGCGCTCCTACGCAGCGCGCGCGGCCGCTCCCCCTTCCGGCTCTTCAGCGCCGGCCGCGACGGTGTCGCGCGAGCGCGCTCCCCCCACTCCGTGGCACGCGCGCGCCCAGCGCCCTATGTCATCCAGTAGGCGGCGGCTCTTTTCCGCACATGCGCAGTGTGAGGCGGGGCGTGGTCCTTGGATGCAGCAGCTCGGCGCCATGGAGCTGCTTCGGCCGAGCTGGGCTCCGCGTGTCTCAGCGCTGCTGGTGCTCGCGCTGCTTCCCCGGGGAGCGCTGGGTGAGTGTCGGGGGCGAAGGGCGCTCCCCCCCCCCCCCGGTTTCCCGCGCCCGCTCCCCGGCCCTAGCCCCGCCCCCTTTCCCTGCGCCGGGCTGGCCCGGGAGAGGAGTGGGGGGCAGCGGGGAGAGCAGGGACTGGGGCTCCAGCTCTGCTCCCAGGGGCAGGAGGGGAGTGAATCCGGCGGGGGCAGCCGGGGGAGACGGGGGTCTGTGCCTGGTGGATTGGGATCCGTTGCCCTGGCTGCCATTGACAGATCACTTGGTTCTCCCCGAGTCTGCCGGCCAAGCTCACGTGGGGGCTTCGTAATGAGTTAGGGTCACCCAGCGGCTAGACACCATTCATTGCTGTCGCAGTGGGCATGTGTCTGGCGGTCGTCCCCAGCGTGGCTGGAGATGCTGGAAGTGGTGCAGTTCTTCTGCATCGCCTCCTGTTTAAACGGTATTGGGCATCCCATCTGAACAAAATCACCCAAAGGGCCGTAATGCATAGAAACATCGTTTAATTTTGATCAAATTTGCAGGCCATATACATGTTCTGCATTTTTCTGTACTGTTTTGACTTTGGTTAAAGCAAAAGTCTAGTCACAGGACAGTATGAGCTTAAAGGAAATATTAATTGGGCCCAGGCAAGAAGGAGAAGCTCTCTCTAGTCTAGTGGGTAGACTATTCATGTGACATGGGGGTTCAATTTCTCCTGCCTGCTGAGGAGAAGAAGGGGTTTAGCTTGGCATCTCCCAGTGTAGGCTCCTCTTTTAATTAGCTATGACTTGAGGGTACAAATATGCGGATCACTGTTTTGCCCCCCATGGGTCAGGCTGTGGGAGACCCCTGTTCAAATCCCTCCTCCGTGAAGGGATTGATTTGAACAGGGGTGTCCCACCTCCCAGGGACCTCTTCCCCCTCCCGCCACACCACAGGAACCTGAGAGGTGGGGGATCATTGTTTCCACCTCCTCTGTTTCCAGAAAGACAAGGGCCTCCTGAGAAAGGAGGGGATTTAAACAGGGGCCTCTCACCTGGGAGGTGATTCAGTCTTGTCCAAGCCTCCTCTTAACAGGCTGAGGGAGGATTTGAATTGGGGTCTCCCACTTTCTATGTAAGTAGCCTACTTACTGGGCTACAGAGTGAGCCTAATTTTCTTGCTGGTCCAGTTACTATTTAATTAAAGTGGAACAGCTTCAAGAGGCAAGCTCCCACTTAAACCC
The DNA here is from genome assembly GCF_028017835.1 of Emys orbicularis. Classification (NCBI taxonomy): domain Eukaryota; kingdom Metazoa; phylum Chordata; order Testudines; family Emydidae; genus Emys; species Emys orbicularis. Next base: position 145,507,876 of record NC_088686.1, read on the forward strand.
CTTGTCCTCATCTGGTAGAGGACAGACTTGAACTAGCAACTCTGAGTTTCCCAGGGAAGTAGCCTAGCCGCTGTAGTATAAAGGGCTTCTTGTCTTTGTTTTGGCCCAAACACTATTTAATTTACGTGGAAGAAATGCAAGAGCTAAGGAGCTCCCTTTTCCTCATGAGGGAGATAGCACCATTGAACTAATAATGCCAAGTTTCCTAGGGGAATAGCCTAACCACTGTAGCGTAGAGGGCTTTTTATTTTTGCTTTGGCCCAAACACTATTTAATTTACATGGAACAGCTGCAAGAGGAAAGACCTAAGGAATTCCCAGTTCAAGCCCCTTCTCAGGAAGGGGAAGGAATTGAACCAGCAACTCCAAATGTCCCATGGGAGTAGCCTAACCACTGTCCCATAGAATCTTCTTGTTCTAGTTTTGGCCCAATTAATACTTAATTAAAGTGGAACAGCTTCAAGAAAGCTTGAGGGGGGAATCTGATCTGCATAACTTCATAAACTAGACACTTTTCAGGAATGAGTCCCTTCTACAAATAATAAATATTTTGATATATTTTATGGTACAAACAAGCTCATACTGTCATGGGACTATAGGCTTTTGTTTAACTGATAGCAAAGAAATACAGGAAAATGTATAAAATATAGTCACCTGGAGGAAAAGGATGCAAGTGCTGCTAAGCCTGCCTTAATTTTCTTAAAACAGAACAACAAAATCCTGAACTTCCTCCTGAGGCTGCTTTATTGACTAACCACCACAGCTATCTTCTTGAAAATTTTGGAGAGGGGGGGTGAGTGAAAAGAGTTGCTGGATTCCAAAAGGACTTCATGACTGCCATGCCTATGTATTTTTAGTATTCCAGTAAAAGCTGTTTTATCTGGCATGTTGGAGGAATGGGGGGTACCGGTAAATGAAAAATGCCAGTTAACTAAGAGGGAGGGAATTTGGGTATGGGAAGGGACTCGGGGCAGTGGGTTGGGGCACAGTGGTGGATCTGGTGTGGGGGCGCTCACCTCGGGCGGCTCCCCGCAAGCAGCTCCTAGGCCAAGGCCAATGGGAGTTGCGGAGCTAGCACTCGGGGCGGGATGGGGAAAACTTGTACCAATTATAGTGGGGCTGATACTGGTAAGTAGTCTAAGGGTTTTTCTACATGTGGAAATGGATTGGCATAACTAAGCAGAACAGTTATTCTCCTATAACTATGCCAGTATAACTCCCCCATGTGGACACTCTCTTTTGCAACAAAAGTGACTTTATTCCGGAATAATTGTTTGCTTCCCAAGTAATTATTTTGAAAGAAGGATACTCCTTGTAGAATTATACCAGTATAGTTCTTCTGCTACAAGTATGCCAGTCAATTTCCTCACATAGACAAGCCCTGAGTGACATGTTTTTTATGATTCAAAAGTGAAACCTAAAAACAGTCAGTTGAAACCAAAGATTTAAGTCTAAATTCTGGTCACATAGGAGTTGCTGGCAGAACTCCCATTGATTTCAGGGGACTCAGGGTGTGGCCTTTTATATGTAGCCTTTTTTTTTCTATTCTTAATGCAGGGTCTCCAAAGAATGTACACTGTTATAGGACTCTAAAGAGCACCATACATGTTCAAAGCATCTGGATTAATTTCAGATCTTACTGTTACAGTGGTGTTTAGAGATTGCCCTAGGTTGGTGTGATGCTTTTGGCAAGTAAAACAGGTCTCTACGCTGAGGAGCTTGCAGCCTAAGACGTGGTGCACAGAAACAGCATGAGACAAGGGATGAGAGCCGCTAGACAAAAGAGCCTTTTACTTTGTTGACTTTCGGCTTCATATTCCACCCCACCCCCAACATCTTGTAATAGTATTAAGCTGGTTTGTGGGTTAACACTATTAAAAATGATATTTCACGTGCAAAGATCAGATAAATATACAGTGACTTATATTTAGGTTAACTTATGCAGAAAATGGTCAAAATGACTTGCCTGTGGCGAACAGACTATAATGCACATGTCTTTCTCCATCTTATTTTTAAATGGGGCTTTACAGCTTCCCACTGTTAACTGGGAAGGTAAGTCAGCTCAGCTTCTCTGATACAAGCATTCTACTATACACTTTAATATACAACTCTCTGGCACTAGTTTTAAGAAGGAACAAAAGCCTCATTGCTCATTTCCTGAATGGGTGTGAAACTCCATCTTTCAGCCCATTTTCAATAACTGATGCACTTAAAATACTATAAAGCTGCTTGGAACAAGGCAGAGAGCTCTATGGTTGACAAGCATTCCAATCAGTAAAGCTAAAAGAGTGGTTTCAATACGATAGCTGTACAGTACTGCAACAAACCTCAAATTAAGTGCCATGATTAGAGCTGGACAGTGGGGAGAAGGGGTTAAGGGTAAGGATGAGGAGAGAAACGGATATGAAACTGTCTCTTACTGGGTGTATGTTCAGTATTTAGGATTGCTGCTCTGAGACCTCAGTAGTGGAGGAGCCAAATTAGCCATCACCAAAAAACCACAGTGTTAAATTGTTTTATTTACTATAGTATGACACAGGAAATATTTCATTTTTATATAGACACATTTTATTATCACAGCAAAACGACTAAGTATTATGGTTTTATCAACTACAATTCATTAACATAGTAAGAGCATCCTGACTGGTTAATTATTTAATCACACATTGTCTCTCAAAGCACATGAGAGTAAAACATTCAAGAGCCAATTGCAGCTCAGGAGCCTCAATCTGAGTATCCCTGGCCTAGAGCAGTGGTTCCCAAACTTCAACAACCTGTGAACCCCTTTCACTAAAATGTCAAGTCTCGCAAGCCGCCTCCTAAAAATGAATATTTCCAGGGATTTTCTCCTTTACCGGAGTATAAATTATAAAAGCAATGATCTTGGAAATATAAAATTTGTTTTTGACATGATTATTACACACTTTATTATTATTATTTATCATTACAGTATTTTTATTACATTATGAAAACAGCAATACTCTTCCAAGATCTCACTTTCGTAGCTTGTATCACTTTGAATAAGCCTGTTATAAGACAAGGCTCCTATGTTTCATCAAGGAGTATCAGAGGTGAAACAGCATGAAGGTATTTAAGAAACCAACTCAGAGTTCCTCCTACACAAGCATTCAGGTCTTGAGCAGTCCAGGCAAACAACGCACATTACAACAAAGCTTAAACTTGTTCTTCATAATAATTTTAAAAACAATACTAGCTGCCTATTTAATTTTAAAAACAGCAAAAAATATCCACCTCCCTTTCCATTTCTTATGAGTCTTGAAGTTTAAATCTCCTCAGGGTGATAGATCCGCTTGCTTTGATCTGCTTAGCTCTTGGAAGTCCAGGGGCTCCAGGCTGCTGGCCCCAAGTTGCCCAGGGACAACTCTGTCCGCCATTAGGGATTTTTTTCCTGAGAACCCCCTGTAACATTTTGCGAACCCCCAGGGGTTCAGGAACCCCAGTTTGGGAACCACTGGCCTAGAGTAATGTCCTCTCCAGTGGGATCTAGGTACTCATACAAATCTAATGTAACATTTAGTGATAAGCTTTTAAGTGGCATCACTCATTGGAGCAAATGTTGTGCTCTCTCTCTGCTTTTGGCCTAGGATTGAACTCCCTTTTGTTCTTTCTTAAAGCCTGTTCTTTCTTAAAGCCTGTTTATCCTTCCGGGAAGCTAGAGTAGAACAACGGTTTTCCTAGGACAAACAGATGACCAGTTTCTAGCCGTCACCCTACCCCTGGGAGGGGCCTTGTCCCACCCACAGCCAATGATTAGGATCAGGATAAAGCGGGGGAGAGAATTAGCTCACCCTTTATTCTAAAGCGGATGTGCCTGTGCCATTGAGCAGCAACACAAACTAGATGAGAAAAACGCCTGCGAGCAGCTTTCCTAGCACGCAGCAAGGCAGAGAAAACAAAGCTCGGGTTTGAAACTGCAGCAGTGACCAGCGCCCAAAACGCAGCCCTCGGGCCCGAATCCAGCAGGAGCATTTTTGCCCCCTGGCTCGTGCGCCGTCAGCCTTCCCCGGCCCGGGCTTCTCTCTCCCCGCAGCCGGAGGCTGAATGTTGCGCTCCTCGTTGGGTCGCACCAGGGCGGAGCCAATCGAGGGAGCTGGGGGGAACCAGGGGCCGGTGGCGCAGCGACGCCTTTGCTGGCTGCCTCCCTCGGGGGGCGGAGACCGGACGGGCAGCGCCGGCTGTGCGAGCTTCGCCGCAGGCTCACCCGGGGGAAGCAGCCCGGCTGCGCCCTAGCGCTCCCCGGGGGGGGGTGGCCGCAGCCTGCCTCGCGCTCCTATGCAGCGCGCGCATCCAGCCCTTTAACTGCGGCAGCAGCGCGCGAGCGCGCCCCCACCCTTGGCACGCGCGCCCAGCGCCCGACAATACGTCATCCAGTAGGCGGTGGCTGGGTTCCGCACATGCGCAGTGTGAGGCGGGGCGTGATCCTTGGATGCAGCAGCTCAGCGCCATGGAGCTGCTTCGGCCGAGCTGGGCTCCGCGTGTCTCAGCGCTGCTGGTGCTCGCGCTGCTTCCCCGGGGAGCGCTGGGTGAGTGTCGGGGGCGAAGGGAGCTTCCCCTCCCCCCCGCTTTCCGGCCCCCCATCCCCCTCCCTGACCCCGCCCCCCGTGCTCCCCTTTCCGTGCGCCGGGCTGGCCCGGGAGAGGAGTGGGGGGCAGCGGGGAGAGCAGGGACTGAGGCTCCGGCTCTGCTCCCAGGGGCAGGAGGGGAGTGAATCCGGCGGGGGCAGCCGGGGGAGACGGGGGTCTGTGCCTGGTGGATTGGGATCCGTTGCCCTGGCTGCCATTGACAGATCACTTGGTTCTCCCCGAGTCTGCCGGCCAAGCTCACGTGGGGGCTTCGTAATGAGTTAGGGTCACCCAGCGGCTAGACACCATTCATTGCTGTCGCAGTGGGCATGCGTCTGGCGGTCGTCCCCAGCGTGGCTGGAGATGCTGGAAGTGGTGCAGTTCTTCTGCATCGCCTCCTGTTTAAACGGTATTGGGCATCCCATCTGAACAAAATCACCCAAAGGGCCGTAATGCATAGAAACATGGTTTAATTTTGACCAAATTTGCAGGCCATATACATGTTCTGCATTTTTCTGTACTGTTTTGACTTTGGTTAAAGCAAAAGTCTGTAGTCACAGGACAGTATGAGCTTAAAGGAAATATTAATTGGGCCCAGGCAAGAAGGAGAAGCTCTCTAGTCTAGTGGGTAGACTATTCATGTGACATGGGGGTTCAATTTCTCCTGCCTGCTGAGGAGAAGAAGGGGTTTAGCTTGGCATCTCCCAGTGTAGGCTCCTCTTTTAATTAGCTATGACTTGAGGGTACAAAAATGCAGATCACTGTTTTGCCCCCCATGGGTCAGGCTGTGGGAGACCCCTGTTCAAATCCCTTCTCCGTGAAGGGATTTGACCAGGGGTGTCCCAGCCCCTACACCTAAGGGAACCTGAGAGGTGGGGGAATCATTGTTTTGACCTCCTCTGTTTCCAGAAAGACAAGGGCCTCCTGAGAAAGGAGGGATTTAAACAGGGGCCTCTCAGCTGGGAGGTGATTCAGTCTTGTCCAAGCCTCCTCTTAACAGGCTGAGGGAGGATTTGAACTTGGGTCTCCCTCATTCTATGTAAGTAGCCTACCTACTGGGCTACAGAGTGAGCCTAATTTTCTTGCTGGTCCAATTACTATTTAATTAAAGTGGAACAGCTTCAAGAGGCAAGAGTGAGGGAAGCTCCCACTTAAACCCCTTGTCCTTATCTGGTAGAGGACAGACTTGAACTAGCAACTCTGAGTTTCCTAGGGGAGTAGCCTAACTGCTGTAGCGTAGAGGGCTTTTTGTCTTTGCTTTGGCCCAAACACTATTTAATTTACGTGGAACAGCTGCAAGAGGAAAGACCTAAGAAGCTCTCAGTTCCGTCCCCTTCTCCGGGAGGCAGTTGTATTGAACCAGCCACACCAAGTTTCCCAGGGGAGTAGCCTAACCACTGTAGCGTAGATGGCTTCTTGCTTTTGCTTTTGTCCAATTACTATTTAATTAGAGTTGAACAGCTTCAAGAGGCAAAGCTCCCACTTAAACCCCTTGTCCTCATCTGGTAGAGGGCAGACTTGAACTAGCAATTCTGAGTTTCCCAGGGGAGTAGCCTAACTGCTGTAGCATAAAAGGCTTCTTGTCTTTGCCCCAAACACTATTTAATTTACGTGGAACAACTGCAAGAGGAAAGCCCTAAGAAGCTTGTGGTTCAATCCCCATCTCCTCATCAGGGAGACAGTGGTATTGAACCAACCACACCAAGTTTCCCAGGGAAGTAGCCTAACCACTGTAGGGTAGATGGCTTCTCACTTTTGCTTTGGCCCAAATACTATTTAATTTACGGGGAACTGCTTCAAAAGGCAAGACTGAAAGAGTTCCCCATTCAAACCCCTTCTCCTTACTCAGCAGTGAAAGGCGTTGAACCCATGATGCTAAGGATCCCAGGGGAGTAACCTAACCACTGTAGCGTAGAGGGCTTCTTGACTTTGTTTTGGCCCAATTAATATTTAATTAAAGTGGAACAGCTTCCCAGAGGCAAGACCTCAGGAGCTCCCAGTTCAAACCACATCTTATCATCATCTAGTACAGGGAGAAATTGAACTAGGAACTCCAAGTTTCCCCACTGGGGTAGCTTAACAAGTGTAACATAAATGGCTGCTTGTTTTTGTTTTGGCCCAATTACTATTTAATTAAAGTGGAATAGCTTTAAGAGGAAAGATTCAGGGAGTTTTTGAGTCAAATCTTGTCACCTCAAGGGGAGATCTGAACCTGTATTACTAAGGCTCTCAGGGCATCATCTCAGCCACTGTGCTATAGAGGGTTCTTGGTTTTTTGGCTCAATTAAACTGGTATAGGTTCAAGAGGCAAGACTGAGGGCGCTCCTATTCAAACACCTCATTTCATAGAGGGAGGAATTGAATCAGCAAATCCACATCTCACAAGCGAGACACTGAACCCTTCTATTACAGAGGACTCTTAGTTCTTCGCTTGACCCAATTAATATTGAGTTAAAGTGGAACAGCTTCCCAAGGCAAGAGCCGGCATCTCATCAGATAGAGGGAAGAATTTGAATCCACAGCTCCAGCAGTCCAGGGGAGTAGCCTACCTACTCTGTTGTAGAGGACTTGTCTGTTTTGCTTTGGCCCAGTTATTATTTAATTAAAGTTGAACAGCTTCAAGAGAGGAGGAGTTGCTAGTTTATCTGCTACATGGGGAAATGGAACCAGCATTAACTAAGAGACTTCAGGGGGAGAAAACTTCCCAAGGAGCCTCTATAGTACAGTGGTTAGGCATCAGTCCAATTTATAGTTAATTAAAGTAGAACAGCTTCAAAAGTAAAAACTGAGGGAGCGCCCACTTCAAATCCCTTCTCCTCATCAAGTAAAGGGAAGAATTGAAGCAGGGTCTTTAATGCACCACGTGTTTAGCCTCACCACTGTACCATAGAGCGCTTCTCACTTGGACTTTGGCCCCCTTAATATTTAATTCACGTGGAACAGCTTCAAGAGGAAAGACTGACGAAGCCACATCTTCAACATTCCACATGAATAGTGTAACCACTATATTACAGGGGGCTTCTCACGTACTTTGGCCCAATTAATATTTTCTTCAAGTGGAACCGCTTGAAAAGACAAGCTAACAGGAGCTCCCAGTTCAAATTCCTTCTCAGCTGGTAGAGGGAGAAGCCTCTCCAAGAGCCTACGAGAGTCTCGTAACCACTCTACTATTGAGTGCTTCTTGGGCTTATTTTGGCCCAATTAATATTGAATTAAAGTGGAACAGCTTCAAGGGGAAAGCCTGAGGGAGCTTCCAGTTCATGTCCTGGCAGCTAGAGGGAGAAATTGAAGCTGTGTCTCCAACACACCAAGTGAGTCCCCTAACTCCCTCACTGTAGAGAGCTTAATTAACGTAGCCCAGCTTCAACTAGAAAAGAACACCCCCCAGTGGAATAGCCCTTAATTCAGTTATTAGGCCATATGCATTAAGTGCTGACAGATCCATATTCATCTCCTTTCTTTTAAGATAGGCAGGGAATTAAACCATCTGTCATGGTACAGGCCACGACCCTAACCACTAAGCTAACAGCAAAATGGAAGATTGCTGTCATCTCCCCTCGGCTGTTTTGTGTGGTGCTGGGCAGGTACCTAGCAATTTCACAAGACATGGTTTAGGCACCTAAGTTAGCTGCCTTCAGGCAAGGATTTCCTGGCTGTGGCTTTCAAGCAGAGAGAGACGCACCTCACTCCATGAAAGGCAGCACTTAACATTGCCCTGATCATTCCCCTCATGTCATCATTTCCCATTGACTAGCTTAGGCGGCTCCTAGCCTAGTGTGCTGGCTTTTGTGCATTCCCTGCTTAGGTGCCTATCCCGCCCCATTCATTGAAGGGGGAGCCTAAGTGCCTAAGTTAAGCTTCAGGGCGCCCATTGTCATTCCAGTGATTTTTTTCTAGGCATCTAAAAATTAGGGATGGCAACATTGATTATTGCCATAGCTAAGGCCCTTTGTAGATTTGGCAGAGGGAGATATGCCTACTCAGAGGCCACCACACACGGCAGTTATGGAGGACACAGCCTCCCTTTCCTCTTGCTGCCTGATGAGGACCCTGATACAGTCTATAGTCTTTTGTTTTGGGTGCTCACACGGGATGTGGATAATTGTGGGTCAATCCCTCTTCTTCTTGATTAGAAAGAATTTGAACACCACTCTCCTGCTACTAAAGCAAATGTCCTAAGTGGTGGACTATGCGGTATGCTGGTGTGGGGTACTCTTCATTGTTTAGTGAAGCTGGTTTCTTTTAATTAACTATTCATTGGGCCAATACCACTACGAGAAGTCCTCTGTAGTATGATGGGTAGGCTACTCGCCAATGCTGTTAGAGACCCTCTTCAATTCCTTCCTCTACCTAGTAAGGTGAAGGGGTTTGACCAATGAGATTTCTCAGTCTTCCTGCTTTGAAGTTGTTGCACTTTAATTTTAAATGTTAATTGGGCCAAAACAAGAAGTAGGGGGCCCCTTATAGTTTGTAGTTAAGCTCCACACTAGGGATATTGGAGATTTTCCTGTGTGAGTCCATTAAAAAATGATAAAAGAAAAGATAAAACCCTTATAGGTGAACGCTTTTCACAACGTGATCATTGTATGTCTGACCTATCAGTCCTCATCCTCAAAGGTAACCTGCACAACACGTTGAACAGACGTGCCTCGGAGCTTAGTTCATAGCTCTGCTAGATAGTAAAAAATCATAGCCTGAACAGAGAGACTGGATTTATGGCTTATTACAGGGGTTCTCAAACGGGGGGTCAGGGCCCCTGAGTGGGTCACGAGGTTATTACCTGAGGGGGTCACGAGCTGCCAGCTTCCACCCTAAACCCTGCTTTGCCTCCAGAATTTATAATGATGTTAAATATATAAAAAAGTGTTTTTAATTTATTAGGGGGGTCGCACGCAGAGGCTTTCTATGTGAAAGGGGTCACCAGTACAAAAGTTTGAGAACCGTTGGCTTATTACAACAAGCTGTAACACACTGACTCCCTCTTTTTGTCCCGTGTTGAAGGGCCACTCTGTATTCCGTGGCCCCTTAGAGTAGGCACTAACTCCTTATGCGAAACAGTCTGTTTCATCTTGGATTTAGCTGTGATGCTTGGCCTACCTTTCCCAGAGCTGAAGAAGAGCTCTACGTGGCTGGGAAGCTTGTCTCTGCCCTGGTCTACAGTACAAACTTACGTCAATGTAACTACATCACTGGGGACATAGGAAACACACACCCTGAGTGACCCAATTATACCAACAGAACTCCCAGTGTAGACAGCGCTGTGTCAATGGGAGGACTTCTCCTGTTGACATAGCTACCACCTCTTGGGGAGGCGGAGCACTTATAGCTACGAGAGCAGCTCTCCCATCAGCATAGGTAGCGTCCTCACTTAAGACTTGTCTCCACTTACAGCGCTACAGTGGCTGAGCTGCGGCGCTGTAGTGCTCTCTCACCAACAGAAGTCGGTCCACTACAAGATATTACCTCACCCACCTTGTCTCTCTAACTGCCTGCTGTCATTGATATGCCTGCTTCCATTACCTTCAGCATGAGCACTTTTGAGGGCAAAGAGCAGAAACATTCAGGCATGGTCTCACATCAAAGATGATCCAACCATCTAGTAGGCAACTACATCTCTGCTGGTTGAGGGCTTTATAAATTACAGGCATTACTTTGAATCGATGGCCTGACCTAAGTAGAGTGTGCTCAGTAACACTAGCAAGAGTTAAATGTAGGTAATGTGGCATCTTTATTGTACAGTGGTAAGAACCAAGTATCTCTGGATAATGTGCACTGCAAATTGTTTGCTAAAAACAAAACAAATGAGGAAATGCCACCTTCAATGGCCTCCTTCAGGCAGCACCTAAAAAGTGTGTTTTATCAGTCACATATATGGAATCATACAACAGTTCAGTATCTTCCAGTGGCCCCTGTCAGCAATGGGCGGGTAGTAGATGGCACAGGACACCTTGTTGCTAAAGCGAGGGTGCTGTCAACTGCTCCAAAAGCCACCCTCACCCTTGTCTTGTGAGAGTATGTGTGCAGGAAGGAGCTGTGAATGCCGCAGGTGTGATCTGATGCATGCCACTGTGATAGTGACAAGTGTAGCAATGGAGTAGTGAACACATTGGACACAGATTCTGAGGCAGAGTAAAAATGTTTCAACTATCTGCAACTTATTGTGAGCATTTTTCTGAGTAAATATAGCTCAAAGTAGTTATATGATAGCCATTTAGTAGCTCAGAGTTACAGGTAGGGGTTAATTAAGAATACAGGGCTATACTTAGTTATTCACACAACATATTCATACAAGACATTGTACAGCCGTGCTACTTAGAATCATCACTTTTACATTAGTAATGTACATGTATTGCCCTGTGAAGTTACAGGGGTACCATGTGTGCTTTAGACTTATGGCTCCATCTGAGCAGATAACATATATTTCTGAGGTTGTATAATTAAGGGGTAGGGATCTTATCTGCATAACTTCATAAAATAGACAAAACTTTTCTGAAATGAGTCCATTCTGCAAATGATAAATATTTTGATGTATGGTATGGTACAAAGAAGCTCATACTGTCATGTGAATGTAGACTTTGGTTTTAAGAAAAGGCAAAGTAGTACAGGAAAATGCATAAAATATACCACGTGGGGCTAAATAAAACTCAAACATTCCAAAACAATGCACTATGTAGTCAAAATAGTACTGTCAATTGTATTTAGAAACTATCTGCCCATTTTGGTCAAAATTAAACGATGTTTCTATAAGTTACAGCCTTTCTGGGATTTTATGATTTTTGCTGATTGGATGCCCGATAACATTTAAACATTACATGGTATAGAAAAACTGCACCACTTCCAGTCTCTGCAGCCATGGTGGTGATGACCACCCGATACAGGTAGATGTGATAGCACTGACTTTCTTTTTTTTTTAATTTTTTTATTTTTAAGCTAATGGGTCATTTGTCCTTACATCTAAGGCATTAGAAAGCTGCAGGAACAGTCTGGGAAGTTCTGTTTTTGACATTTCAATTGAATGCATCTGATTAGTTTTAAGTGTTTTTGTAAAACATCACATGCTTAATGTAATTTTCAGATTCATTTCTTCTCTCCTTTAAAAAAGTGCGTCACATCTGTTGGTGATTAGTGGCTTCTCTGTAAAAGAATCAGATGTTTTTTCCACTGTAGTCTGTTTTTTCTATCTGCGTATCCGTGTTGTCCTTCAGTCAGGCCCAAGCTCGAGCATTCTGGACAACTGTTGCTAGGTTCCACTGTGTGGGAAAGGAAAACAAAAGAACCTTTTCAATCAGTGAGAAAACACCTTTAAGATTTCAAAAGACTTCTATGGTTTATTTTTAAATGGAATCTAGATATTTAAACTGACAAAAAGTGAAACAGCCCTTCAGCTGACATTAGTCGTATACAAAAGTAGGCAGACTATACTTAACTAGTGACATCACACTGATAAATGAAGGGCAACTATTATTTTTTGGAGGTTGATTTTATAGAATAATTTGTTTTAAAATGTGTAATGTAAAATTACCTTCTTATGTGGTGAAGACTCTTCAATACGTAAATCAACTCAAAGGAAACTGTCTCTAATTAAACAATTATAGCAGCAGGATATGAACTCATATCTCCTCCACCCTATTCACTTCACAATCTTTCTAAGACTGTTCCAATTTTAGCATTGGGTGGAGATTGCAAAGTCCTGCACCCATGTAATCACTGAAGATCCTACATCATTCTTAAAGCATTAATCCTGGCTTTCTGCTCAAATTTAAGTACATGAGTGCCAAATTGACTTCAGTGGGGCCACTCCCATGCTTAAAGTTAAGCACATGCTTAAGTGCTTTGCTGAACTGGGGCCTTGGTGAAATAGCTGCATTTCTCTGGCAGATTAAATATTCCTAACAGGTTGAAAAGTATAATAGAAATGCAGGATTACTACCATGATTAACTGGCAGGCCAAACGCTACCGGCATAGAGGCCCTTCACAAACATTCTTTTTGGTCTCTTCCTTACAGGTCTTCCATCTTAAAAAGAGAGGGCACATAAGGGGATTGAATCTATTGTTAGCTTCACAGAAGAAACACCATTGGTGAACGCTACTGCATGAGCTTACTTATGGTTTTTCATAAGACTTTGGTACATTCCAGATCCCACTATGGAGAATAACTAGGTTATTCTTCCAGCAGGGTGTCAGCAGCTCTTTGGCAAAAAATAGGAGAAAAGGAACTGGAGACGGTTGAGGTCTGCAGTGGGCAGGCTGAGTTTCCTTTGACGAGATCTGCAGGGAGAATGGATGTATGAGTGACCATGACAGATCTCCTTTTGTACGCAGGAGTCTGTAAAATACAGAAAACAAGATTAATAGTCAGCAGATTTAGTAATAGGCAGCAGCGTTAGAACAAAGAAAAACCAAGTACTTCACACAAGGCACAGTCCACCTGCGGAACTTGTTGCCATGGGATGTGGTGAAGGCCAAAAGCATAACTGGGCTAAAAAACGAATTAGATAAGTTCATGGAGGATAGGTCTATCAATGGCTATTAGCCAAGATGGTCAGTGATACAACCCCATACACTGTATTCCCCCTAAACCCCCAACTGCCAGAAGCTGGGACTGGATGGCAGGATGGATTATTTGGTAATTGCCCTGTTCTGTTCATTTCCTCTGAAGCATCTGTCACTGACCACTGTCAGACACAGGATACTGGGCTAGGTAGACAATTTGGTCTGACCTAGTATGGCTTGTTACTATAACTAGATTGCTTCCTGACCCCAGACTCCATCCTTTTTCAAAATGTAAGTGTGGGGTAGCAGTATTATCCTTCCGCCCAATGAAAGCAGCACCTGACACTTCTATTAGCCAGCTCCAATTTCACACACAAACTTTTCCATGAGATGGTAATGTTGTAGTGCCTAGGAGCTCCGGTGGTACTCTATGGCCCCCATTGTGCTAGGCGCCGTGCAAACACACAACAAAAATATGGTCCCTGCCCCAAGGATATTACAGTCTTAAGACAAGAGTTAACAGATGGACAAAGACAGACCAGTGGAGGAGTACAGGAGAATAGATGATATTGGTCAACATGGTGGTGGGCTGTGGTCTCAGCACACCAGCAGCCTAATTATTACCAAATTTTTTGGTAGGCAGCATGGCGCAGGAGACATTTGAAGGGAGATATGTGCACATGTTACCTGGGAGCTCCTCCCAACTATGAAGAGCAGCATGGCAAAAGGCACGAAGAACGGGCTTATTTGAAAATTTAACAAGTGGGCTTAGAGGCTGGCATCATAGTCTAATTGGAGGTGAGAGTTGACTTTTGAGACTGAATGAGAGATGATAGGGTTGGGATAGGTCATGAAGGGCCCTTGAAAGTGAAGACAAGTAGCTTATGTTCATGACAACAGAGAAGACTGAGCCAGTGAAAGAATGTAATGATCAAAGCATGAGCTAAAGAAATGATCTTTGCAATAGCCTTCTGAATGGTTATGAGTGGGGCAAGATAGCATTTGTCAAGGCCGGAAAAGGATGTTACAGTAATCATGACATGAGGTGATGAGAGCTTAGACAAGAGTTTTAGCTGTGTGTGTGGATGGATGGATGGAAAGTCTATCTTAAAGATGTTGTGCAGAAAGAATCTGCAAGACTAAGGCTTTGTCTACACTACCACTTTTATCGGTGAAACTTTTTGTCCATCAGGGGTGTGGGGGGGAAAAAAACAACCCTCCCCCGACCGATATAAGTTTCACCGGCAAAAGTGCTGGTGTCAGCAGGAGAAGCTCTGCTGCTGACATAGGTAACGCTATTGGGGGTAGTTTGTTTAATTTAAAGAGCAGCTACACAGGAGACCTTACAGTTGTACCGCTGTAAGGTCCATAGTGTAGACATAGCCTTAGACATATCCTGGATGTGAAGACTTAGACCTCTCTCCACGTTCTCCTTTGAATGTTTTTAGTTCTTTAAATCTGACTCACTGAAAATCACTTGAATTCATCTCTATGTTAATGCAATATTAGGATAAGCTTTTTTTTAAAAAGCTTTTCTATTATTAAAACTGAAAAAAGTATTACACTACATCATTAATGGTTTACCCTTTACTGTTTACGCTGGTAGCGGATGTTTATTTGGAATCTGGACTTTCAGCATAATAATGGTGAAACCTAATGACAAATGTAACCCACTAGATACTAGTAACCAAGAAATGACTTTTTCCAGTTGGAGTTCATATAATTAGGAACATAAGAGCATTAATCTTGAATCATTAGGCAGTTGTGATACCAGTACCTTGCCATTTTTTACCAATGCCAAACCACCAAATGATAGTCTTCCAGATTTCCTTCCTGTTAATACCATCTTAAAATACAGGCGCAATAAAAATTAATGTTAAAATACCTGGAAGTGAAGACACTTATCTTTCTTGAAACTGGGTGGGCAGATATCAGAGTTTTGCAATGGTAAGCTGTTTCGAACTTTTAACAAACAAACAAACAAACACACCATTGTTTTTGGAAGTTCTTCTTCCTAAGACTCTCTTATCTTAAGAAAAATTAAGAGCCAATTTTCTCTTTTTATTCCATATTTCTTTTCCGTTTTAATTGTGATATTTAGTGATAAGTTCATCTGTCTTTTTGGGTAACTTAACTTTCTTACTCCTTACTTAAAAAACGTAAGAGTCTCAGGGTACATCTATACTATAAGCTCTACAGTGACACAGCTGCAGCTGTGCTGCTGTATTGTAGACACTTGCTAAAGTGACCCAAGGGGATTTTTCATCGCTGTAGTAAATCCACCCCCTCAAGAGGCAGTAGCTAGATCAACGGAAGATGTCTAGTAGTATCTACATCAGGGGTGGGCAAACTTTTTGGCCCAAGGGCCACATCTGAGTATGGAAATTTATGGCAGGCCATGAATGCTCACTAAATTGGGGGTGGGGGTGTGGATTCTGTCTGGGGGTGTGGGCTCTGGGGTGGGGCTGGGTATGAGGGGGTGGGAGTGCAGGAGGGTGCTCCAGGCTGGGACCGAGAGGTTCAGAGGGTGGGAGGGAGATCAGGCTGGGGCAGGAGGTTGGGGCACAGGAGGGGATCAGGGGTGCAGGCTCCGGGCAGCGCTTACCTCAAGCAGCTCCCAGAAGCAGCGGCATGTCCCCCCTCCGGCTGCTACACAGAGGTGTGGCCAGGTGGCTCTGTGCGCTGCCACGTCCGCAGGCACCGCCCCTACAGCTTCCATTGGCTATGGTTCCCTGCCAATGGGAGCTGTGGGGGCGGCGCTGGGGGCAGGGGCAGCATACAGAGCCCCCTGGCTGCCCCTACGCTTAGGAGCCAGAAGGGGGACATGCCACTGCTTCCGGGAGTCGCGCAGAGCCACAGCACACACTGAGTGGGGCAAGCCCCAGAACCCGCTCCCTGGCAGGATCTTGAGGGCTGGATTAAAACATCTGAAGGGCTGGAGGCAGCCCCTAGGCTGTAGTTTGCCCACCCCTGGTCTACATCATAGGTTAGGTCATCTTAACTGACTCTCTCAGCAGTAGCTCAATCGATGGGAGAGGTCTCTCCGATTGCCTTAGAGCGGCGACACTAGCAGCACAGCTGCATTGGTGCAGCTGGGCCATTGTAAGCTCTCTAGCGTAGCTGTAGCCTACATCTCCCACTATCTATCATACTGCAAGTGCATCACAGTACAGAGACCGTTATGGATGCTGTGATTCCTTGATTTGTCTGTGACTTCTCTGTATTTGACTTCCTGCAGGAAGGCTCTAGGTGGGTGGGTTGCTAACCCTCAGGAGGGGCGGCCCCCTGGGGAGGTGTTGAAAGGAAGCCTGCCTGTTACAGGGTATACCACTCACCTCTGGACTGGTGCCTCCTCCTGATACTCTGGGGATTAGCTCAAGGACAACCCCTCCCCCACAGTTCACACATTGTCACTCCATCTGCCTGTAGCTCCTCCCGCAGCTTCAGGAACCATAGTGTTCTCTTCATGGCTCAACCCTCTGGCCGTGTCACTGACTGTGCGCCCCACTTCCAGGGGTGGTTTAGCCATCAATAATCCTAGGTAGTCCTCTCGCTCACTGCCTCAGTACTGTTCACCCAGTGGCTAGTAGGGGAACCTGGGCTTGCCCTCTATTCTGGGTTCTAGCCCTCAGCTCAGCAGTCTGGGCCTTCTCTCTCTGGTCTCACTGCTCAATCCCTGGGCTACTTCCTATTTTTAGTTCCCCTTTCCTTCCTAGGCCTATCAGTTCCCAAAAGTCTGTTCCCAGGAAGTGACTGCAATCTCCACCCACTCCTCCCTTTCCGTTGTGGGTTTTATAGGGCCCGCCTATTCCTGCCCAGCAGAGCCTTTTTAATCAGCTGCCAATATTTTTCTTGTGCAAAAACAGATTGTTCTTTGAGTGACTGTTCACACAGATTCCACAATTGGTACACATGCACCCCGTGGGTTGAAAATCCAGTTCTTTTTGGCCAGAAGTGTCCATTTAGCTGCACCTGTGCCCTTTTCCATTGCTTCCCTCCCCCAGAGGGTACAAAGTGTGGAGTGGGCCCAGCCACCTCTCACTTTCTTCTTACTTCCCATGGCCGCAAGACAGAACCCCACACACTGGCTTTTCTCTCTGCTACCTCCAAGAAAGTGGACAGAAGAGATCAGTGTGATATTCCCGAGGATACAATCTGGACAGATGGTCAACTGTGTCCCCTCAATTCTCCAGTCTGGGATGCCTTGTACACTGTTTTGCTGTGAGAACAACCACTTGTGGCCAGATCACACATAGCCTTAAGCATGCAAAATCACACCCAGCTGAATTACATGAATGCTCTGGCCAGCCATTCATGAATTACATACAGGGCACCACCAGCAACTTCCCAGTCCCAGATCCTGCCCCTAAAATGTTTTTCTTGTACTGCCAACCTCTCTACTGAACAATGCAAGCTCACATAAAGTCCATCATTTCATCAGTGGAAAATGATGTGCACAAATCTTGTTCTCTCAAGTGGAGATTCCCAAATACTTCAATCCAAACACACTGGTTTAGATAAAACAATAAAACAAGTTTATTACCTACAGATAGATTTTAAGTGATTGCAAGTAATGAGGCATAAAAATCAGAATTGGTTAAAAAAAAAAAAGAAACAAACAGCAAAATGCAAACTAATACCTAATTTCACAAACTAAGCATGCTTAAAAGCAAAAAGGTTTGCCTCCCTGCCAGCTTATAGCCGTCTGGCTGGATTGCTTCAGCTAGGACCTCCCCCCAGTTCAGTGATGCTTCCTTTATGTTTCAAACATTATTGATGTCATGAATGGAGAGAGGTGATTTGGGAGCTTCTGTTTTTCAGTCTTATACCCTTCTCCCCTCTTTGAGGCCTACCTACAGCTGGGGTTCAGGCAACAGTCTGTTTACATGGAAAACCCCCAGTTGTTCCATTGCCATTATGTAAAGTTCTAGCTCAGGGGTAGGCAACCTTTCAGAAGTGGTGTGCCGAGTCTTCATTTATTCACTTTAATTTAAGGTTTCGTGTGCCGGTAATACATTTTAATGTTTTTTAGAAGGTCTCTTTCTATAAGTCTACTTTACATACAACAATAGTTTAGTTATATAATATAAACAAGGTTTTCAAAATGTTTAAGAAGCTTCATTTAAACAATGTTTAAACAAGCTTCAATTAAAATGCTGATCTTACACCGCCAGCCTGCTCAGCTCGCTGCCAGCCTGGGGTTCTGTTCACCTAGGCCGGCAGCGGGCTGAGCGGGGCCCGCGGTCGGGACGCCAACTGGCAAGGGGCCAGCAGTCGGGACCCCAGACCTGGGGGGGGGGGTTCAGGGGTCAGGGCAGAGAGCTGGGTGTGGGGGGGGGTGCAGGGCAGAAGGCTGGGTGTGGGGGGAGTTCAGGGGTCAGGGCAGAGGGCTGGGGGAGTGTGGAGGTGCAGGGCAGAAGGCTGGGGGGGGGTTCAGGGGTCAGGGCAGAGGGCTGGGGTGCTCCCAGTCCCCTGCCCTGAGCGGCTCATGGCAGGGGGCTGGAAGGGATAGGCATATCCTGTTCCACCCCCTTCCCCAAAGCCCCGACCCTACCTCTTCTCTGCTTCCTCTACGGAGCAGGGAGAAGCTGCCACTCCTCCCCCTCCCCCTTGCAAGGGCCATCAGCTGATCGGCGGCAGGTAGAGGGAGGAGAAGGGGCAGGAAAGCACCACACTGGGGGAAGAAGCGGGGGAGGAGGGAAGCTTGGCTGCCGCAGGACCAAGCTTCTGCCTCCTGCCTGCGGAGGGGAGAGCGGTGGGTGGGGGGGCTGGGGGCTGGGACCCCGGCAGGCAGCAGTGTGCCACTCAAAATTGGCTTGCGTGCCCTGTTTGGCACGCATGCCGTAGGTTGCCGACCCCTGTTCTAGCTCATGCCCTTCTTCCTGCCAGAGAATGGCCACATGGTAGTCCATTTGATTAGGTTTGGGCCTGTTTTTCTAACTTTGGAACATGTCACAGCAACATTATACAGTAGAATGTTCTAACTTTACATACAATGTTGCCACACATTTTACCAGGGCAGTAAGGTCCAGCAGATTGAGTTTTCACATGATGCCTTGTGATGGGGTCTGTCTACTCTGCACTGGGCCCCCAGGGGTTAACTGTGCATTGCAGGCTGAGGAAGCCACATCCCTCCATCCCTGCTGAGCATGCTCAGCCTGGAGACCAGGTATAAAGGGAAGCAGCCCAGCTCACTTGGGCTGGACTGCCGAGGAGAAAAGATGTGTATTGTGAGCTCCCTCCATGGACCTGTGGGAGCCCCAGGTCACAGAGGCTAGGCATGCTGAACCCCAGGTGGATGCTGGACAGCCAGTGGTTATCTGGGAGGGGACTGAGTTGCTGCAGACCTTCCCAACAGATGACCCCTGAGCACCCATGGACTGCTGTACTAGGAGACCAGGTAGGAAGTGGCCCAGGGGAAATAGACACTAGTCTGGTCATGAGACTGAAAAATCTCACTGTTTTGGGCAGATCCCTGGGTCCCAGTGGAGTAGGGTGGGCCTGGGTCCCCCTGCTGCTAGCCCCCAGTGGGGTGACAACGCCCCCACCTTAGACCTAGAGCGTTGCTGTTGTCTACCATTCACCAGAGTCAGAACACTAGACTACTGAGACTGTGTATGTGTTGTTTGCTCTGCCCTGACTGAGGGCCTGAGATCCTGGGTGGTGGCGCAATCTACCCTGACTGCTAGGTCATGCTGCCTTGGTAACAGGCCCTAGGGGACTCTGACTGCTAGGTCACGCACTCCTGTTTTGTGTGTGAAGCTATCAGAGACACTAGCAGTTGAGGCGTAAGGTCCCTGCTGACTGTATGTGACCAGACACCCCTTGATGGGATTTATCTACCTAGGATATGCCTCAAAAGGCATCCTTTGTACAAAATTCATCATCATTTCTTAAAAAGAATGAACATGGTGTGCAGACTGTCAATCAGGTCCCCTCAAAGAGGCTTAAATATTTTTGAGCTACCTACACCTGGCTCTGGTTGTACAAGCTGTACAGTACAGGACAAAACAGTATGGTCCTCTGAAGTCCACCCCTCAAGAGAGACTCCTTGCCTCCTCCTCTGAAAAGCTTGACTTGTTTGGCTGAAAGGTCTGTTTTCCACAAGCCTACAAATGAGGGTAGCAAGTTACTAAGCATTACTTGGGGGGGGGGGGGAGGGGGGAGGTTAAACTGGGATGGACTGCCCAATTTTGTGGATAAGCTATCCAAGGAACACTAGGAAGAACTGAAAACACTTATGGCAGAGGTCTAAAACTGCCAGAACTTCTCTGCAGACTGGATGTGTCTGACACTGCAGTGTGAACAGTGGCCATTGGAATCCCTGAGGGTTGCAATCGTGGCAGTTCTCCCAATAGAAATTGCCATGATTGCAACCCTCAGGGATTCCAAGAGGCAAAAATTGAAGACCTTCCAACTGAGGGCAACACTGAGGCACTCCATACTCTGAAGGATTGATTGCAGGGCTGCTCTGAGCCCTAAGGAGTGCAATGTCCCAACCCATAAAAGAGAACAACAAAAACAGCCAATAGTTCAGGCAGTGCTCCCTGATTGTCTGAACCTCTGAAGAAAAAGCGGAGATTTCACCAGAGGCAACCTCTGCAACTTCCTCAGCTGCTCCACAGTCTGGGGCTTTGAACAGACAGCCCCCTCTCCCCACTAATGTGGAGACCTAATCCTCTGGGATTCTAGATTGTCAAACTGAGAGATGGTTGGGTCTGCACCATCTTTATGCCCTGGGCGTGGTCAGTGATTGATCAAGGATCCAGGTATGGCCCCAACAGATACTGCTAGCCAAAAAGATTCCAGTCTCTCTAGTGCATGGTGTTCTTGTGCACCAAGAGTGGAATCTCTGTGTCCAACACATCTTGAACCATAAATACTGTAGATTAAGTAGCTATTCCTTTACTGCAGAGTAAGCATCATCATTAAGCACCATTTAGTGGAAAGTTGCAGTCTGATGTGCAGCCTTATGTTTCTGCAGATTTCTTGTTTGCATAAGTAAACTGGTGAACATGCTACAGATTTAGAGAAACGTCGTCGAAAGTGGAGTTGTCTCACTGTCATAATGTGAAGAAGGGGAGAGAATAAAACAAGTAATGGGATGACTGCCAGAGCATAATTTTTTTTTCGACAAAGATCCTTGTTGATTGGACTTGAATCAAATTGCTTCTTGCGGTTGGACATGCAATTAAGTTAAGGGGCCAGTATCTCTGAAAATTGCATGCCACGGTGGCAGATAACACTTGCTTTCAAATTTTGATCTTGCCACTGCTTAACTAGTCACGCTTGTTCTGTGGATTTAAAGATTTTCTTTTTAAGTAAGTATCTAAACACAGTATTGTATGTTCGTTTTTCTTACCTTGTGCCTCACAGCTTGGTAGTTCGAGCTACTCGTTGTACTCCTTGTTTTAAGATTTCAAGCTGGGATTTCAAAAGGGCCTAAGGAAGTTCTATGACCAGAACCCATTGAAACTTTCCTAGGCTCTTTTGAAAATCCCAGCCTCTGTCAATTAAGGCTTAGTTAAAACATAAATATAAACTAAGAGTTTGAGTTTTTTCCAAAGTTACAATGTTCTTTTTTTTTTTATATAGGTAATTGTGGTGCCCCACCAAGGCTAACCTCTGCTGAGCTGCAGGATGAGTTTAAGACCCAGACAGACTTTGCAGTTGGGACCACAGTGAGATACAGCTGCCGCTCAGGATACCAAAGAGTCCCTGGAGTGCCGCCCACTCTTACTTGTGAAAGAGACTCTGTGTGGTCAGAACCCAAAGAGTTTTGTCAAAGTAAGGTTTTTCTCCTCTCTGCCACCCCTCCACACTCGGGGGTCAGAAAACACTAACAGGTTAAAGGCTCTTCTGGACTGGAATGAAGATTTTGTAACGTTTGATGATTTGGAGCTTGAAAGGGACAAGGTTTTTCAAACAGAATTGTTTGTTTTTAGGAGGAGCATAAAGTTTCCCTAAAGACTCAAATGTAAAACTACACAGAAGATGAAATTCTGGTTTACTTGAAGTCAGTGGCAACACTTCCATTCCATAGGGCCAGGATTGCACATGGTGATTAACGCAGACATTGCATGTAGTTATTGATAAAAGCGTGCCAAGCCTATAACTTAGTGATCCTTGTTGGCATTGCTGTGATGGTGATATCAGTTAAATTGTTTTTCTTTCTCTGTGGGCTGGGAGTGCTGTATGGGGGGCTGTGCTTTCCTTGAGAAAGGAAATATTGGGTATAATTCTTTAGCTCTCACATCCTTCTGGAAAGTATGAGTGCATCTTGCAGGATAGAGCTCTTTAAGTCAGCCACAATTTTTGGCATCTGGTTGTATTATCTTCTGTGTAATTAACTTGATTTGGGTTCCTAGTAATTTGAAAGTCATCTGGTGTATTAGCAGGACCCAATCTGTAGCTTGGCAATGTGATAGCTTATAACCAATAGGGATATTATTTCACTAAAAGGGCACTGGTCTTCTCCATTCCACTCAAACTCCACAATATGTAAATTCATCATATTTGATGGCCTTTTTCTTGTCTTCATAGGCTTTTTAAATTAATGTAACACTTAGCTTTACATTAGTCACATAGGAAAATGGGTCGCTTATTGTTTGCCTTTAGTTATCTTTTCTAACAGAACATAGAAAGAAAGATCTAATTCCCATTTTATTCTCTTTTTAGGGAAATCATGTGGACATCCAGGAGACCTAGTTAATGGCAAGGTTCAGATCACAGATCTCCTCTTTGGTTCGAGCATCACATTTTCTTGTGACGAAGGGTAAGGATGTCAAAGTGAGATATTTTTTTTTTTTTTTTTTTTTTCCCAGTACTTTTCTCCTTCCTCTGTAGACATTTGTACTGACTAGATGTCAAATTATGACAAACCTTCAGCAGGATATTCTGGAGTAAGAAGTTTCTGAAATAAATAGCTGAAACTTTTTAGCTGTTCTGCATTTTCAATGTAAAGAAGGTTGGGTTAGTGTTTCCATTGTGTGAACCTACTTTTTTTTTTTTTTAGTATCTTTTATTCAAATTTGAAAAGATTTGCTTTCAAATCTTGGAATGACTTTTTTTAAATAGGGCCCCCAAAAGCTTTTTTAAATAGGCCTCCCCTTTATAAACATTTCTCAAAGATTATTTTTGGTGTTTATATTTTGTTAAACATCTATAATTGTATAATTATGTGCATAGGTCAGAATTTTGTAACTTGTATTAACTTTATCTGTCTCTTTCTAGATGTTTGGGATATAGGGTCATGCATCAAACAAATACAAACAGAATGCACTGCGCTCGTAAACTGAGTGTTTGTTCTGCATTTGGTAGCCATTATTTTCCTCCCCCTACAGTATCTTTGGCATTGCTTTGGTAATTTTCAAAGAATCAGCAGTGGTGATTGGGGTATCTATAATATGTAAATCTCAGATGTTGATCCTTCTGTTAGCTGGCGTCACTTTTCTCACTTGCTATTTTTTGGCTTTGATCAGAATACTTAGCAAAATAAGTAACTCTTGTCTTATAATGAGAATGGCATCACCTGAAATTCAGTGTGTCATTGCCATCTGCTGGTAGAACAGAAGTATACTCCAAATATCTGAGCTGGTGGTTTAGAAGTTCAGTAATTTAAGAAATTTTGCCTTTAAAAAAAAATGTTCTTGTTTAGGTTCAGATTAATTGGATCGAAGACTAGTCAGTGTGTGATTGATGGAACAAGGGTTACATGGAATCATGAAATTCCATTTTGTGAAGGTAAGTGGATTTTATACTTTCTGTTCTGGTTATGCCAGTTCATGCAACTAGTTTTGGTAAATTGTGCTTTAAGATGAATTCACCAGTAAAGAAAATAAGTATTGTTAAAATGTTCAGTCTTGTGTTTATTTCACCATTTTAAAAGCTAATGGAGGTACCAGTCTGAGGAATACTATGTTGAAAATGCCCAAAGATTACGGATAGCTAGCTCAGATGGGTCGAGTTCACTCACTTATTGAAAATCAGGAGTAAACTTTACCTGTTGAATAACTGGTAACACAACTGTCAACTTGTGATTAATAGTCTACATGGAATTTATGGCCACGTGTCAAATTCATTTTGTCTAAATTACATTGAAGAAAATGGTTTTAAAACTGATTTGTTTCTGACTGATTTTAGGTGAACAGGATATGTTTTCATGTATAATCCTGATACAAAGGAAGTAACACAGGATTATTGGGTATCACAGTAGGCTTTTTCCCCCCATGACTTATTTGTAGAAAATGTGATGAATTAAACTTTTGTTTTGCTGTGTTCTTGTTCAGATTTATTGTATGTGGGAGCTAAAGCCATGCTTGCTTTTTTCAGACTCTTACGACATTTTATTCATCCAGTGCCATAAGCGTATATGGCATTTAATGGAAAATATCTATTTGTTGCTATTATGGAAATTCTTTTCGGATACATTTTAATGGAAAGCTAGTCAGATTATTTCATTCTAGACTAAGTTCTAGATTTTTGCATACATTAGGGGCTTGTTCTTTTAATAGTTATTTTTGAATCCTTATAAGGAAAAGGATTCCAATATAACTTCACTATATACAGAGGTTAATCAAGCATAGAGTCTAACTGCATTTCTAGCAAAAGTTGTATTACACTAACGTTTCCTTTTAATGTCCATAACATTTACATTTTTACTTCGGACCTCTAGTTTCCTGTGTAATAGAAAAGCTTGTTATCAAAATACACTCAGGTTTTCCAATTAAATATCAGGAAGATGTTAACATAATATTAATAACTTTCCTTCAGAAGGCACTGAGGAAAACAAGTCAGTGATTTCCAGTGCAAATGCATCTACTTTATTCAGGTTTTCAGAGAGCTCTTTTTCCCCCCCTGTTTTCTGTTCATCTACCACTTTAGCATCTCCTTTCCCCATTATTCTGCTAACATAAAATTGTACATATTTACATCTCCATTTTCTGACCTTTTTGGTGGTAGTTTTGCACTTATTATACCACAAACCCCCATTATCAAATAGTTTAGCTGATTGAGTGAAATCACTTTAAAAAGTGTATTAGACCCATAAAATGGGTCAGATTGCAAGCTTACATGCATCAGATCTTTTGGAATTCCCTTTGCCTTGAATAATATTGCTGTAAAAATTAGTAGGCTTCTGTAATTCCTTGCACTAGCCTGAATGACTGTTGTCCTATTGCCTGTAGACATTGTGCCTTGTTGTAGTTGTGCTGCTTGTTGCGATGTCAGTTTTTCTCCCTTCCGTTAAATGCTTCTTTCTTTACTTTTAATATTTTCTAGAAATTCCATGTCGTCCACCTCTAGAAATCGAGAATGGGAGGTACACCGGTGACCCTAATAATCACTACACCTATGGATCAACAGTAACTTACAGCTGTAATACAGGAGGCACAGAGAGACTCTCACTTATTGGAGCGGCATCTATTCATTGTACAGCTGACGAAGACCAAAATGGAATTTGGAGTGGACAGCCCCCTGAGTGTAAAGGTCACTATTTTTTGTAGCTTCTGTAAAATCATACCAAAAGGATACTCAGATTTAAGATTAAAGATCTCATCTGGATTAAATAGGGCCCCCCAGATGTCTTGTTTGTGTTTTGTCCTTAACTTTGAATTCCTTTGCTTCTGTGGTATTGGTTCAAATCCCAAAACTTCACCTATCACGTTTCTTAGTTGTTCAGAGGGGTATCCCTCCCTAGTTTCCTGCTGTTTAGTAATGTTTTCAGATATGTGGCACCAGTAGATATGTAGTTTTCTTTAAAAATCCCCAATGCTAGATAATCCTGTCTCTTCCACTGAGTTTTTAATCTGAGGGGGGGAAAAAAATCAACAATGCTGAACTGCGTGGGATAGGAGGACAAATAGTTTTTGCTGCTAAAAACTTGTAGTGCATCCTTTCAGAACTTTAAAAGGAGTGGTAAAGCTCTTTCTCAGCTCAGTTTTCATCTCGCCCTGGATTCCTCGCTGCTAACAGTCCTCAAGCACTCCTTTGGCAAGCTCAACATCATGTGCTTGTATTTATACTGTGCAATAACATTACAAGCTCCCCAAAGCACAAGGCTCTTACCTTCTCACTAGGGACAGGCTGAGGGATGTTATCTTCCTGTGATCCTGGGCTTCTCTATCCCTTCCTTCTAGACTACCTCTCTTCCTATCCTCAGCTGGTGAGCTGAACCACCCTGTTAACTGATTAATCACCCAGTCCTTAACCAGTTATCTCCCCAGTTTGCCCCATGTGGGGGCACTTTCCAAGTCCCCAAACTGGTGAGTCAGCTTTAGGCTACTCCCATTCTAACACAGATGTTATCTTTGTATTTCACTTGACTTTAAACAATGGTATG
The DNA here is from genome assembly GCF_028017835.1 of Emys orbicularis. Classification (NCBI taxonomy): domain Eukaryota; kingdom Metazoa; phylum Chordata; order Testudines; family Emydidae; genus Emys; species Emys orbicularis. Next base: position 145,534,291 of record NC_088686.1, read on the forward strand.
ACATCAACACTTGACAGATATGTAGGCGCATTGCTATTAAGATTAGCATGGTATTCTAAACTATGTAGAATAGAATCCTAATGAGCCCAGCCAGTCAATCCCAAACTGATTTGGACACTGTTTGTATTAGTGACAAAGCTTGGAATTCTCCCTTCTCTTTGTAGTAGCGCTGGATAAGTTAGCTTTGTGTTGCTGTCAAATTGAGCAAATCTCATCCTCTGCAAGGGATAATGAACTAGTAGTAAAGACAGAAGGGACCAGATCCTCAGATGGTATAAACTCATGTAGCTCCCTTGAAATCAATGATTCTGCATAATTACCCCAGCTGAGAATTTGGACCAGGACCAGGGATCAGTTGATGGAAAGTGTAATCATAGGATGGGCGAGAGGAAATGAAAGAATATAAATTTCAATACTAGCAGGACAACAAAAAGCAAAAATACAGTAGAGTTGGATCTGGTAATTGGAGCTGAGGAATGAGAAGGAGAGTAATGTTGATTGGTCAAGGGCAACAGATCCACTAAATGAAGAGTTTCAGAGTAGCAGCCGTGTTAGTCTGTATCCGCAAAAATAACAGGAGTACTTGTGGCACCTTAGAGACTAACAAATTTATTAGAGCATAAGCTTTCGTGGGCTACAACCCACTTCTTCGGATGCATCTTGTTAGTCTCTAAGGTGCCACAAGTACTCCTGTTATTTTTACTAAATGAAGAGTGCAGACACAAAGAAAAGGGTCATAAGACATAAACCCACTAAGTATGAGTAGCAATGTTAACATTTTGTCACTTGGGCATATGGACACCCTCAGTAAAATTTAGGGTTTTTTGTCTGAAGTGAAATTGTCATTGGTCTACTTAGTGTCACAAATAGCAAGGTTAAGGAAGAAATTCCTGTAGGTTTACCGCAACCATGCTATTTCTTGGACTTGTGAAATATGAGTGCAATTAAGTATAGGGTTGTGATTTAATATCTGTATGCATCTGTTTGGTTACTTAGTTGAAAGCTCATTTTTGATATATGTAAAAACATGATTTTTTTTCCTTGTCTAGCTCCTAGGCAGCCATTGTAGAAATAAACGTTAAAATTAGGTCAGGGGGAGAAGGGGATGCAGAATTATAGCCACCATTTATTTAAAAAAATGTAAAGAGATGCTATTCATATGTTTCAGGGCTTAATTTCATCTTTAGAAGATGAGTTTTTCACATTCTTATCCATTTTCAGTGGTCAAGTGCAGTAATGTAGAAGTTGAAAATGGGAGAAAACAAAGTGGATTTGGTCCTTCCTATACATATCAAGACGCCATTACATTTGGATGTGAAGCTGGCTACTTCTTGGTTGGCAGTAAAGTGATTATATGCCAAGCGAATAATTCATGGTCTCCTGCAAAACCACGGTGTGAAAGAGGTAAGTGCAAATGGGATTTGATGAGAGGTCAGCGTCCCTTACACATTGCGCACGCAGCATTATAAAAATCACACTTGTTCTTCCAAGACTTGGTTGGACTATAAGGTTGTTTAGAGTGAAGAAAGAAAGTGCAAATTTTAGACCTAACGGGATTTCTCCAAAGCTCCTAAGGGAGTTCCGCTCTACAAGCGGGTTTGGGTTTTTTGTAGGCATTCAGACATTTCAGTAGTAGCAATGGTTGCATCTATTGAGAATGACAAATACAATTGAATATTGGTGTTCTGTTGGCAGCTGAGCACATGGTGTTTAATTCTCTGGAGTGGTTTCCTGTAGATATTGAAGAGGAAAGGGGATAGCATGGATCCCTGTAGAATCTCACAGGTGAGGGCCATCCATTAGGAGGAGCACTTAGCCATCAGCAATTGAGTTTCAATCACTTGACGATGGAGTCATCTGCTCCTGCTATGTCCTGTAGATGGATTAGCAGTTTGCTTATGGTCCACTGTGTCAGAGGCAGCATAGAGGTCACGTAATATGAGCAAATCTTGCCTGTGTCCATGATCACAAGACGTTTGTCATCTTGTGCCCTTAGAACAGTCTGTGTGCTATGTCGTGGTCCAAGCCCTAATTGTGAGGCATCCTGGTCACATGCTGTTGGAACTTCCAGAACACATTGCTTCTGCTTTGATTTGTGAAAATGTATGTATTTTTACTACAGGAATTTGCAGTGCCCTAGAGTTCCCACATGGAACAGTGCTTCCATCAAAATCTCAATATCTCAATGGAGAATCTGTTACCTTGACCTGCGATGCAAATTATTTCTTGCTGAATGGTGCAAAATCGATGACTCTTCGCTGCGAAAAGAATACATGGGATCTTCCTATACAAACTTGTCAAAGTAAGTAATGGTCAAAGTTGTCATGGTCCTTTCCACCGTTGCTTCACAGGCATGTGCATTAACACAGATGTTGCTTCTGCAGATTCTAGGCCCTAGGAAACATTACCATTAAACTCCAGTTTAAGATAAATAGCTTTTAATTGTCAGCCGTTAGGGTTTCTGCATTGAGGGGGGAGTTTAAGGTTTTGATTTTATCCGTCAATGTATGCTGTGGTTACTATTTAAGTTATTTTGCCCAGGAATGGGATGTTGAAGAGGTTTTCAGGGTCCAGTTATGGCTCCTTGAGGATTGGGAAGCTACTGTTTCTTGCAAGGGGCTTGGTAGTTATGGAAATAGTACTTCTCGGAGAGAAGCATAAGTAGTGGCCATAGTTCCCTACTGGCCTTTACTAGCCAGGAAGGCCATGGACCCATTTCACAGCTTGTGGTTTAAATATTTTCCAGGGTTTCTTGAGCTATGGCATACGTGATGGAGTCTTGCTGTTGGGTTGTGGAGCAGATAATATGATCTGGTCAGGGGTGGATTTCTTTCCCAGTTAAGTTTGACTGATCATATATGTAACTATCAATGAAGTAAGCTGAGTGCTCTTGGTAATGGTCAATTCTTGGGTCTGATGTCTGGGCTGATTAGCTCTGCTGTGATTGAGACTCGCTGATGGCAGAGTAGAATGCTCTCTTTGCTGCCTTCACTGCAGTGGCAGTCATGGAAGAGCCAATGCTGCTGGCAGGTGGGTTCAAAATTTTATTCATTTGTGTGCTTTATTTGCCATAGTTCATCTGTGAACCATGGTGATCTTCTTAGAGTGGCGGAGGAATTGAGCAGCTTGGGGCCAAGGCATCCGTGACAGTGGACGTTAGATGTGCTAACTCATGGGCAGTTTGGCCTTGCACATGTGTGACTTGTGCAAGTTTAAAACCTAGAGAGTTCAGGAGTCTTTAGGAGCATACTAGCTGTGGTTGTTCACTACCCTGGTGGGAAGCAGGAAGGCTCTGATCTTTGCCTGGATGAGGAGGAGGTGGTGGTCAGACCAGAAGAGTAGTATGTTGGTGGTGTCTCCAATAGCCACTGTTAGGCTCAAGGTAGGATCTAACGTATGTCTGGCTGCATGTGTGGGCCCAGAGACTGCCTTGGAGAATCCCACATAGGGCAAGAACAGATATTTGTGTAGCATCCACATAGACAATGTGGAGGATGAGATCATTAGGACAAGAAATCTTCACCCCTTGTCCACCACATGGACTTGAAGTTCATCTTCGCTTTCAAGGCTGTACAGAGTTGTCCCTTGCTTATCTGTCCTTCTCTCATTTCCTCACTCCATGCACTTCATCAGTGATGTTAGCCTTGATGCTTTGTCGGATTTCCTCTCTAGCATCTGTGTATCTTACCTATGGACCACCCTTCTTGAGCTGTTCTGGCAAGACCTCCTTAGGGGGCCCTTCTAATATGCTTACCAGAAAATCAGGCAAATCTGCTTGCATGTTCTATTTTTCATATTCTGTTTATCTTTTAGAACATTAGCTCTTTGCACCACTGTCTGTCTTTACAGCAGGAGGGGAGAGATGGGCAGTGTAGGGAATAACTACCATTGTCACAGGACAGTACATCGAACTGTGTCAATAATAGTTCCCCAGCTTCTGGGATGTATGAGCTGAGCCACCCTATTAACTGGTTAATCACCCAGTCCTTAACCAATTATCTCCCCAGTTTGCCCCATGTGGGGGCATTTTCCAAGGCCCCAGACTGGTGAGTCAGCTTTAGGCTACTCCCATTCTCACACAGATGTTATCTTTGTATTTCACTTGAGTTTAAACAATGGTATGACATCAACACTTGACACATATAGGCAGGTTACTTAATGCACTAATGGAAGGCAGTCTGTTATTATGATGAGCATGGTATTCTAACCTATATAGAATAGAATCCTAATGAGCCCAACCAGCCAATCCCAAACTGATTTGGACCATGTTTGTATTAGGGCAGGTCTTCACTACAGGGGGGGGTCGATTTAAGATACGCAAATTCAGCTACGCGAATAGCGTAGCTGAATTCGACGTATCGCAGCCGACTTACCCCGCTGTAAGGACGGCGGCAAAATCGACCTCCGCGGCTTCCCGTTGACGGCGCTTACTCCCACCTCCGCTGGTGGAGTAAGAGCGTTGATTCGGGGATCGATTGTCGCGTCCCGACGAGAAGCGATAATTCGATCCCCGAGAGGTCGATTTCTTCCCACCGATTCAGGCGGGTAGTGTAGACCTAGCCTTAGTGACAAAGCTTGGAATTCTCCCTTCTCTTCGTAGTAGCGTTGGATGAGGTAGCTTTGTGTTGCTGTCAAATTGAGAGAATCTCATCCTCTGCAAGGGATAATGAACTAGTAGTAAAGACAGAAGGGACCAGCTCCTCAGTTGGTATAAACTCATGTAGCTCCCCTGAAATCAATGATTCTGCATAATTACCCCAGCTGAGAATTTGGACCAGGACCAGGGATCAGTGTTTGTAAAGCAGATTGAGACACTTGATGGAAAGTGTAATCATAGGATGGGCGAGGGGAAATGAGAGAATATAAATTTCAATACTAGCAGGACAACAAAAAGCAAGAATACAGTAGAGTTGGATCTTGGGAATTGAGAGCTGAGGAACGAGAGGGAGAGTAGTGTTGATTGTGTCTGCACTCTTCATTTAGTGGATCTGTTGCCCTTGACCAAAGAAAAGGGTCATAAGACATAAACCCACTAAGTATGAGTAGCAATGTTAACATTTTATCACTTGGACATATGGACACCCTCAGTAAAATTTAGGGTTTTTTGTCTGAAGTGAAATTGTCATTGGTCTACTTAGAGTGTCACAAATAGCATGGTTGCGGTAAACCTACAGGAATTTCTTCTTTAACCTTGCTATTTCTTGGACTCGTGAAATATGAGTGCAATTAAGTATAGTGTTATCTGTTTAGTTACTTAGTTGAAGGCTCATTTGATATATGTGTAAAACATGATTTTTTCCTTGTCTAGCTCCTAGGCAGCCGTTGTAGAAATAAATGTTAAAATTAGGTCGGGGGAGGAGAAGGGATGCAGAATTGCAGCCACCATTTATTTAGAAAATGTAAAGAGATGCTATTCACATGTTTCAGGGCTTAATTTTTTCTTATCCATTTTCAGTGGTCAAGTGCAGTAATGTAGAAGTTGAAAATGGGAGAAAACTAAGTGGATTTGGTCCTTCCTATACATATCAAGACGCCATTACATTTGGATGTAATGCTGGCTACTTCTTGGTTGGCAGGAATGAGATTAAATGCCAAGCGAATAATTCATGGTCTCCTGCAATACCAACTTGTGAACAAAGTAAGTGCAAATGGGATTTGATGAGAGGTCAACTTCCCTTACACATTGCGCGCACAACATTATAAAAATCACACTTGTTCTTCCAAGACTTGGTTGGACTATAAGGTTGTTTAGAGTGAAGAAAGGAAGTGCAAATTTTAAACCTAACGGGATTTCTCCAAAGCTCCTATGGGAGTTCACCTCTACAAGCTGGTTTGGGTTTTTTGTAGGCATTCTGACACTTCAGTAGTAGCAATGGTTGCATCTATTGAGAATGACAAATACAATTGAGTATTGGTGTACTGTTGGCAGCTGAGCACATGGTGTTTAATTCTCTGGAGTGGTTTCCTGTAGATATTGAAGAGGAAAGGGGATAGCATGGATCCCTGTAGAATCTCACAGTTGAGGGCCATCCATTAGGAGGAGCAATTAGCCATCCGCAATTGAGTTTCAACCACTTGACTGAGTGATCTGCTCCTGCTATGTCCTGTAGATGGATTAGCAGTTTGCTTATGGTCCACTGTGTCAGAGGCAGCACAGAGGTCAAGTAATATGAGCAAATCTTGTCTATGTCCGTGATCACAAGAAGTTTGTCATCTCGTGCCCTTAGAACAGTCTCTGTGCTATGTCCTGGTCCAAGCCCTATTTAGGAGGCATCCCGGTCACATGCCGTTGGAACTTCCAAAACACATTTCTTCTAATTTGATTTGTGAAAATGTATTTATTTTTACTACAGTAACTCCAAGTGTATGCGGCACCCCACAGTTCTCAAATGGACAAATACTTCCATCAAAACCTCGATATGTCACTGGAGATGATGTTACCTTGACCTGTGAGGCGAATTATGTCTTGTTCGATGGTGCAAAATCAATGACTGTTCGCTGCAAAGGAAACAATGTGTGGGATCCTCCTGTACAAACTTGTCAAAGTAAGTCTAGATAAGACTGTCATGGTCCTTTCCACCGTTGCTTCACAAGCATGTGCATTAACACAGATGTTGCTTCTGCAGATTCTAGGCCCTAGGAAACATTACCATTAAACTCAAGTTTAAGATAAATAGCTTTTAATTGTCAGCCGTTAGGGTTTCTGCATTGAGGGGGGAGTTTAAGGTTTTGATTTTATCCTTCTATGTACGCAGTGATTACTGTATTATTTAAGTTATTTTGCCCAGGAATGGGATGTTGAAGAGGTTTTCAGGGTCCAGTTATGGCTTCTTGAGGATTGGGAAGCTACTATTTCTTGCAAGGGGCTTGGTAGTTATGGAAATAGTACTTCTCGGAGAGAAGCATAAGTAGTGGCCATAGTTCCCTATTGGCCTTTACTAGCCAGGAAGGCCATGGACCCATTTCACAGCTTGTCTTAAATATTTTTTAGGGTTTCTTGAGCTATGGCATATGTGATGGAGTCTGTTGACGTGGACTGCACCCTCAGCAAGTTTGCAGAATACACTAAACTGGGAGGAGTGGTAGATATGCTGGAGGGTAGGGATAGGATACAGATTAGAGGATTGGGCCAAAAGAAATCTGATGAGGTTCAACAAGGACAAGTGCAGAGTCCTGCACTTAGGACGGAAGAATCCCATGCAGTGTCACAGACTAGGACCGAGTGGCTAGGCAGCAGTTCTACAGAAAAGGACCTAGGGGTTACAGTGAATGAGAAGCTGGATATGAGTCAACAGTGCGCCCTTGTTGCCAAGCAGGCTGACTGCGTTTTGGGCTGTACAAGTAGGAGCACTGCCAGCAGATCAAGGGACATGATCATGGCTCTATTCGGCATTGGTGAGGCCTCATCTGGAGTACTGTGTCCAGTTTTGGGCCCCACACTACAAGAAGGATGTGGAAAAATTGGAAAGAGTCCAGCAGAGGGCAACAAAAATGATTAGGGGGCTAGAGCACATGTCTTATGAGGAGAGGCTGAGGGAACTGGGATTATTTAGTCTGCGGAAGAGAAGAATGAGGAGGGATTTGATAGCTGCTTTCAACTACCATAAAGGGGGTTCCAAAGAGGATGGATCTAGACTGTTCTCAGTGGTAGCTGATGACAGAACAAGAAGTAATGGTCTCAAGTTGCAGTGGGGGAGGTTTAGGTTGGATATTAGGGAAAAAGTTTTTCCCTAGGAGGGTGGTGAAACACTGGAATGGGTTGCCTCGGGAAGGGGTGGAATCTCCTTCTTTAGAGGTTCAGGTCAAGCTTGACAAAGTCCTGGCTGGGATGACTTATTTGGGGATTGGCCCTGCTTTGAGCTGGGGGTTGCACTAGATGACCTCCTGAGTTCCCTTCCAACCCTGATATTCTATGATTCTTGCTGTTGGGTTGTGGAGTGGATAATATGATTGGTCAGATGAGATGTCTTTCCCAGTTAAGCTTGGCTGATCATATATGTAACCACATCGAGTTCAAGGTTAGCTTTCAAGGCTGTAGAGTTGTCCCTTGTTTATCTGTCCTCCTCTCATTTCCTCACTCCATGCACTTCATCAATGATCAGAGGGGTAGCCGTGTTAGTCTTAAAGGTGCCACAGGACCCTCTGTTGCTTTTTACAGATTCAGACTAACAGAAGTATTGGGAGCATAAGCTTTCGTAGGTAAGAACCTCACTTGCATCTGAAGAAGTGAGGTTCTTACCCACGAAAGCTTATGCTCCCAATACTTCTGTTAGTCTTAAAGGTGCCACAGGACCCTCTGTTGCTTTCATCAGTGATGTTAGCCTTGATGCCCTGTGTGACTGCCTTTCTAGCAACTATCTGTATATCCTACCTATAGACCTCCTTCCTTCTAATATGCTTACCAGAAAATCAGGCAAGTAATCTGCTTGCTTATGTCTTTCAGAACATTAGCTCTGTGGACCACTGTCTTTGTCTTTACAGCAGAAGGGGAGAGATTAGTAGTTATTCCCTGCACTGCCCTTGTCAAAGGACAGTACATCGAGCTGTCCTGTGAAAGATAGTTGCCCAGCTTCTGGGATGCATGTCCTTGGCCGGACAAGATAAATGTTGTAGTATTGACTCATTAAATTACTTAAAATAAATCTCTTAACAAGAGTCCAGGGCATGTCATCCCTTTATTTTTACTACAGTAACTCCAAGTGTATGCAGCGCCCCAGCATTCCCAAATGGAAAAATACTTCCATCAAAACCTCAATATGTCACTGGAGATGGTATTACCTTGACCTGCGAGACAAATTATGTCTTGCTCGATGGTGAAAAATCGATGACTGTTCACTGCAAAGGAAACTATGTGTGGGATCCTCCTGTACAAACTTGCCTATGTAAGTTGAGATAAGACTGTCATGCTCCTGCTTCAGAGGCACATGCGTTAACACAGATGTTGCTTTTGCAGAGTCTAGGCATGAGGAAACTTTTACCTCTTACAAGGTAAATACAGTTTCTGTACTGAGGGTGGAGTTAACATTTGTTTTACCTTTTAAATAGGCTGAGTGACAAGTATCTTAGAGGTTCTAAAACCATGTGCTTTCGTGTCCTCTTAGATCTGAGGCAAAGGGCTTTTGTTCACAGGAGCACTGCAGATAGATAATGTCTGTTTCATCATCTGTGAAGCACCTTGATGTAGACAGGTGTGGAATAAAGGGGGGGGTTACAGATTTTTTTTTAAACTGTGTATTTAAAAGATGAAAACTATTTTAAAGGGTGGGGCATAGTACAGTCATAACTAAAGGTTTTTTTGTTTGGCTTTGTTGGTAACTATTTAGTCATCTTGCATAAAACCACATTCATGTACCAACAATTAATAGATGCCCTCAAAGTAAGTAAAATGGAATATTTAGTATGTGGGGTTTAATTTTCATTTAAGTGGAACTTTCACAGGAGCTCTGGCTCTCTGCTCCCTTTGATTTTTCAGAAAGCCCTGATGCCAAGAGCACCAAAGAATGCACTCCCCAGAAGGGAGTGCTGCAGTCTTCATATTGGAGGGGAATAAACTTTTAATAAAGCTCCTTAAGTGACATGACAAACAGCTTTAATGCTTTTTGAGCCTTTTTCTGTCCTAATACTTTCTCTATTGATGGAGATTAGCTCCACACTGTATGAGGGGCTTGCAGACTGTTGGTTGGATGGCTATTTTAACTCTTCCAGTGCTGCTCATTAGCTCATCTGTTAGGATAAGCATTGTATAAATGCCTATAAATAAACAATAGTAAATCACTGGAAATAAACAGGTCATGAGACTGTAAGATTCCTGTCTACATAATGTGGCTGTTTTCCACTCCTTTAGTAAACCAATGCAAAGTAGACAAACATGAACAATGTTGAGTAAGTTATGGAACAGGTACTCTGAAATGTGTTTAGTTCTTACACCATATTGGAGCTTTCTGCTACTTTTAAGACGTGTTTGGTATGTATTTTAAAATGCATGTGAATGGAAATATTTTTAAAATGGGATGCCTAATCTCATTTGCACTTGGGTTTTGTATTACTTTGTTTTAACAAGTGTTTTTTCACATTTTTATCTTCAGATGTTTGTCCAGACCTGGTCATCCCTCATAGAAATGTAAAGTCTGGAGCGAAACATCACTATGTTGTTGGCGATAATGTTACAATTGAATGTTCTACATTATACACTGTGCATGGTGAACCGAATATTCGGTGCACTGATGAATTTCAGTGGAAGCCTGCAATTCCAGAATGTAGACTAAGTAAGTATAAATGTGAAATTCTAAAAAACATTGTAAAAAAGAAAAAAAAATTATATTCCATATTGTGACACCCGAATGCTATCTGGGATTCAGGAAGTTGTCACTTGGGGACACATTTTCCCATTTAAGGGGAGTTGTGAATGCACATTGTTTAAAGAGTTTTGGGGTGAGACCTGGCTAATCCCTTTCTATTTGAGAGATTTTATTATATAAATTAGCCTTGTATTAGATTTTATTTTTATCTAGACACAGTACCTGAAGACTATTCAGTATGTCTTATCTTTTTAATTCCTTCTTGTCCTAATTTAACACTCTTGCTGGATTTTCTTGGAGATAATCCAGTAGAGATTAATACATATACACCTGCTTGTAGGCTTGTATAATTACCATCCATGCTGTTAAATTGAATTCACCTTTTGTTTTTTCTAGGTTTGTACATCAAAATTATTATTGGAGGTAAGTACCTTATTAACACCAACCGAGATGCAGTGACGCTTGTTTTATTTCATGTAACTCCCAAATCAGGCCCTCCCACTACTACAGCTTCTAGCTCAGGGACCCTACAAACAGGAGCCAAGGTCTGCACCATCTCAACTCTTGCTGCCATTTCCATCGGCTGCTTCCTACACTGCCCTCTGCTGGCTTTCTTCTCCCCACCCTTCTGGGTAAATCCCTCCCTCAGGGTCAGGGCCTAGGTCTTGGGCTTCTACTTCCCTGAGTTTCCACCTTCTGTCATCACTAAACTCAGACAATGACTGCAAACTTCCACATTACAGCCCTTTGCTCACCCTTCCGGGTTTTATACAAGCCCCACCTACTCCTGCCCAGATGGGCACTATCTTCAACTAGTGCTTGTCAATCAAGTCCCATGCAGCCTATCAGGTTAATTAGTCCCTTCTGAGCTACCTTAACCCCTTCATGGGTGGTTATCTTTGATAAGGTGTTCACAGCACTTCTTAAAAAGAGAGAATGCCAGTGAACTTCCTGTAATGCAATGGGTGCAGCTGCTTTACCAGTTTGGGTCTCTGCTTTTTCTTCTCCTGAGATGATCCATTCAGTAGCCTAGTGTGCTTTTGTGCACTAAGTGAGTATTTAATACTTTTGATTAAAGATTCAGAGGTGGGGGAGATTGTATTGTGGTTGAACACCGTATGTTGCTAAAAAAGCATCATGAACTTCATTTCTAAACCTGTGAAACTTGTTAATTGTGGGGGTGTTCTTGGGCTAACAGTGACTTGTCACTCAATTAATTTTTTTTTCCTTTCAAGTAATTGTAATCGCTGTAGTGATACTGATGGCTACTTGCATCTATAAGAGATATTTTTCACAAAAAGGGTAAGTCTACACCTGTTCCTTGTATTTGTTTGTCAGCTTCCTAATACCTTTTCTTTTTTGCATGAGCAAGTACTGTAGCTTCTTGAGCTTTCGTTAGCCTTTGTATTCACTAACATGAAAGATTCTAGCTTTTCATCTACTGTTATAAATGGTCAGTGTTTACCCACATAAAAAGCTGTGAATTAACCTTAAGGATCAGAGCCAATTGAGAATAGGTTAAAGACTGCCTTACTATATGGGAAAATATGTGCATTTAAGTTCATAATGCCACTACATAAATCCATGGTGCATCCTTCAAGGTGTGGGTGTATGCAATTCTGGTCACCCATCTCAAAAAAGATTTACCATTTTAAATAACTATAGAGAAGGGCAACAAAGGATGATGAGGGGCATGTGACAGCTTCTGTATGAGGAGAGATTAAAAAGACAGGGACTGTTCAGCTTGGAAAGGACCCAACTGGGGGTGGGGGAATATGATGTACAAAATCATGACTACTTATGTGAAGGGGTAAACACTTTCTCCTAACACAAGTACTAGGAGTCACCTGATGAAATTAATAGGCAGCAGGTTGAAAACTAGTAAGGGAATACAGCACACAATCTATGGAACTTGTTGCCAGGGGATGTCATGAAGGCCAAAAGTATAACTGGGTTCAAGAAAGAATTAAATAAGTTCATGGAGATGTCCATCAATGGCTATTAGCCACAATGGTCAGGGACACAATTCCATGCTCTGGGTGTCCCTAAACTTTCAACTGCCAGAGGCTGGGACTGAACAACAGGGGGTGGATCACTCTATTAAATTGCCCTGGTCTGTTCATTCCCCCTGAAGCATTTGGTACTGGCCACTGTCAGACAGGATACTGCACTAGATGGACCATTGGTCCGACTAAATATGGCCATTCCAAGGTAGGCTTAGTTCTGACACAGGACTTTCTTGTGGAAGGAATATGCCTATGCCCTGCTCAGAAGCACACCTGTTTTTTCCCCCAGTGATTTAGATGGTAGAACACCCTTGTGCCATCCTCATTAGTTTTTGTTACTTTGCTGCCTCCAGGGCAGCTGACATCAGTAGGGAAGAATCTGTAGGACACTGCTTGTCTTTTCAAAATATTTTATTTTTCATGTTTGTCTATTCCTCAAAAGTATCTTTCATCTCATCAAGAAGCCTTTTGAATAAATGTTTAACAGGTAAATTAAATCCCCCTACACACCCACAGCACAAGGGAAAGAGCATGCACTTATGAATTGTATAAAATAAAAATAGAACATTACATACAATACTTTCATATAATACAAAATAGTAGGTAGTATAGAAAAACAAGATGTATTTATTGGGTAGTTTAAAAATTTAAATACTACACAAGTGTTTATACAAATGAAATGTCAGATTTCTAGCAAACCTGTATAGTGACAGAAGTAATTTTTTAAATTTAAAAAAAGAAAATAGTGAACATTAGAACCTGACCTTGTTCTGAGAACAGTGGACCCTGCATCCATGTAGTTCTCAGGCGAGGACTGGAGCCTAACTTCTTAATTCATAAGTTGTTTCCTCTTTGTAATACCTTGCATACATTTTTCATGAGGTCCACTTTCTAGGACAAGTTGTCGTTTTTTTGTTTGTTTGTTTGTTTTGTTTACTATGGTAATAAGCATTTGTTAGAATCTTGTGGGGGGGGAGGGGGTTGGGGACACAGAACATACTTTCAAAAATATTTAGTGTAGAGAAATTCAGAGGTATGTAAAGAACAAAATATAGGGCTCATTTCACCTGCTTAAAGTTGGGCATGTGTTAAAGGTAAATTCTGAAGTCAACCATACTATTCAGCAAAGCACTTAAGTGCTTTGCTGGATCCAGGGCATTAGCGCACCATGTGGTTTTTTTCATTAAATATGCTCCATGAACTTCTGACACTTTTTTAATGCAAGATCCAGGTTAATATTTAACAAATCAAAATGAGTTTATGCCCCCACTTGTCTTTTGTGTGTGTGTGTGTGTGTGTGTGTGTGTGTTTTGGGGGGGGTGAGGGGGGGGATTTTAAAACAGACCATTCAACAGACTGTTTTGGCTCCAATATTTGATATAGACGAGCTTATTTTGGAAATCACAGCAGGCACCAAACTCTGTATTCAGTTTCTAAACTTCTTAAGGCTCCCATAAAAATAAATAATCTCACCACCTATTTCCCTCTTTCCTCCACTCCCTTGGGCTTAACTCACCATGCATAGAGAATATTAATCAATTAGACTTTCCCCCCCTCCTCTGCTGTTCAGCTCATACCAAACCGATGAAAACTGCAAAGAAGCATGCATTTTAAATACTAAAGTACCAGATGAAAGTGAAGCATCTGCAGTAAAGAATTAATTGAAACATTAAAAGGTATATTTTGTTTAAATTTCCTTTCCACTTGAAAATGTCCAAATTAGATGGCTTATTCATATTTCCAAGGGAAATGTGGTCTTCACCTAATACATAGCAGTTACATACCACAAGTTATTTTCATAGGTCTTTCTGTATGGTATGTGTTGTGGTGGTTTTTTTTTTTTTTTTTTTGGTGGACTAATTCATTCTCATGTGTTATCTCCTTTGATAAAGGAGAAATATTGTCACTTAAAACCAAATTGCATCTGATAAGGACCACTGTACATCACCAGGTTTGAAGTGTTTTTTAAAGGCATGCATGAAATATTTCAGACTTTAAAATGAAAGTATTAGTGGCTTAAGTTTTTCAGTAATTTTATTTTCATAAAATACTCATAGACTCATAGACTCATAGACTTTAAGGTCAGAAGGGACCAATATGGTCATCTAGTCTGACCTCCCGCATGATGCAGGCCACAAAAGCTGACTCACCCACAACAGAATCTTCCAGCCTGCGACCCCTGCCCTATGCTGCGGAGGAAGGCGGAGGAAGTAATCATAGCAATGTAGGGCTGGATGAGACTGCAAGAGGTCATCTAGTCCAGCCCCCTCACCGAGGCAGGACCAAGTACACCTAGACCATCCTTGACAGTTTTTGTCCTATCTGTTCTTAAAAGCCTCTAATGATGGGGGTTCCACAACTTCCCTTGGAAGCCTATTCTAGTGCTTAACTATCCTTATAGTTAGAAAGTTTTCTTAATAGCCAATCTAAATCTTTCTTGGTACAAATTAAACCCATGTTCTCCATGTCCACTGAAGGTGGACAAGTAGTAAAGTGATTACGTTTAATACTATTTGGGTTTTTTTGTTTCAAAGAGGACGGTAAACTACTAAAAATAGAAAGTTTTTTTAAAAAAGTTTTGGCTTGGTAAGGAAACTGTTTCTATGCTTGTTGCATTTAAATTAAGATGGCTAAGAGCAGCATTTTTCCTTTGGCTTAATACAGCTTTGAAACTTTACTATGCAAATGTTCAGTTTATTTGAGTCATCTCGATTATCCCTTCAAAAGCTTTTTTTCTCCTGCTGCTGATAGCTCATCTCAATTGATTGGCCTCTTACAGTTGGTATGGCTACTTCCACCTTGATATTTATACATACAGAGAACATGACCTCTTTCTGTGTGTTCCATTCTATGCATCCGAAGAAGTGGGCTGTAGCCCACGAAAGCTTATGCTCAAATAAATTTGTTAGTCTCTAAGGTGCCACAAGTACTAATGTTCAGTTGAAAACATTATGGTTCTTTCTAAAGTTTACAGAGTTAAACATTTCAGTTATGAACAACCTCCATTCCCAAGTTGCTCATAACTGAGGTTCTACTGTACTTTATACAGGACCACGAGGTTTTGTATCAATTAATTAGCAACAATTGTGGTGGTTATTACACCTCAGTTGAGTCAAAATGTTTATTTCAAAATCGTCAGTTATATTTCAAACATCGTATCAGAACAAGGGACCAAGCTGCCGCTTTTCACTGTGCTCAGTGATGACACAGTTCTGGCAGTGTTTTTAACACTCTACATTTTACATGCAGAGATAACAAAACAGTCCTTTGAAACCACGGTTTCCCTTTACCACCTTCTTCTTGGAAGCCATACTGTAGGATTTGAGACTGGGATAATGGATTGGAGATCTAACATCTCAATCCTGGCTGCTTCTAAAAGGTTTATTGGAAGGACATTTCTGTATTGTAACTTTGCTAAATTTTAGGTATCTAAAGAGTTTCAGTTAAAAAAATTAAGGTTAGTTTCAGTTGGACAGTCTGGGCTACACATTACATCCCTATGTACCATTGTAGGACAGTCTTTGACTACTTTAGAATGGTGTTTCTCATTAAGACTGTAGATTAGCTTGTGCCTCTCCTCTTGTGGGAAGGAAGGTGCTCTGGTCATCGTTTGTTGTGACAAATCTAGAAATAGGTAGTCGTCCTTTCTGTATCTCCTGGGCAGGACACGGTGATCTGAAGTAACAGCAATAAGAGGTGTTTACAGTGGTAACTTACGAATTCCAGTTTGCAGTTGCCAGGAACTCCCCATGGGAGTTGGGAACCTAGAGCAATAACACTTCTTGGCAGTTATTCTAACCTTCTCCCCCCACAAAAAAGTAGATGGAAAGGATCATTAACGTTTGGTCTGAAAGTCTCAGCTTCGTTTAATAATCCTTTAATTTTTAGATATATTCTAAATACTGACACAATCCATTGTAGGTACACACTGGGGTTTAAATCCTCACGTGTTGGGATGCTAACCATAATGTCATTGGACCACAAAAAAGAGAATTTTGCTCAAAACTGTGTTTTTTAGGGCAGCTTTTGGTTCTTAATTTTTGCCACTGGTTCACATGCCTCCAACAGTCTTAAATATGCTTAAGGAAGTGACTTCTCAGGAGCATGGGATTCCTAGCTAATTGTAAAATAAACAGCGTTAAATTCTTAGTGTTTTTGCAGTTACCAACATTGTGACAATCTCTTCAGCAACCAAAATAATCCATATAACAAATGCATTTCAGGAGAGCAGAAATGCAGGATGTTGTCATTAGCAGTTATCAAGCTGCTCAAGTTTAAAAAAAATAAAGAAAACACCCAAAGTCATAAGAGCCTATTTACATTTTAACTTTTTATAAGTGTACCAGCAGCCCGTATGTCTCTGAAGTAATAGAAAAGCTGAGTTGAACAATATCACCAGTTTTGTCGTTACAAAGGAAGAAATATTCGTTTTAATTGGTAATTTAGCATAAGATTTGTCATACAATCTAAATTCTAATTGTTGTTTTTGCAGGAAAGATGTCTCCACTTCACCTACTGCTCAATACACCTCATGTAAAACCTGATTGGTGGGGAAGGGGCAGTGGTGAAAGAATGAAGCGAAAGGACTGCATTTGCACTATATTTCTGTAGTGGAATATTTAGCCCCTACTTTCACCGGAATTGAAGATGCTTTCATCTAGATTTTCTTCTCCTTTTGTGATTGACTGCTATTGGCATCTACTGCATCTTTACCAAGGCAGAAAGCCAGAACATATACCAATGCCATCCCTTTTAGCTCACTTGTCTGTGTGCGAAATTAACTTATAAAAAGCTTCCTGTGTCTCACAGCAGCCTTGCAGCATCCTCCTGCGTCCAGAAGAGACTATGCACTGAGAGTGTGCTTGGTAGGTTCTTCATACGATTCATATCGCATGAGTGGCCATATTGTTTAAATTATCTAAGTACCTCTATTTTAGGAAGGTGACTGTGCCTATTGAGAGAGATGGTGCTTAAGTTATGAAAATTAACTTAAGTTTTGCACATTAGTTTTCATATTTCGTACTTGCAAATAACGGGAATAAACTTCTCTTGCTGTCCACTGCTTTTGGATATACTGTGCGTCTAAATCAGGTTTTTGTGTAACCTTCCTGTTAAGGCAATTACTTGGTCTTGGTGTGCAACACGGGGGAGCCTGGGTAGTAATTCAGTCCCAGTTAAGACTGCAAAGGACCTCCTTGAATGGGGAATCAAAAGCATGACCACATCAGAAACATCCTGTTGCCACTCAGATTTGCTAGATAATGAAGGTTTCCCACTGGAAGTGATGGAAGATACTTGATTGAACAAAGTGCTGGCAAATCCACCTCAAGATTGTATTTATATTGCAATTAAAAAGAGTGTAAGTTGAATGAGGAAACACTTTTGCTGAAGGACCAGCCAACACTTGTCAGCTGAAACAGCCCCCAAAAAAATTACATTAGGGATCTTGGATGGGAGGTTTCCGACTGGAATTGAGTTCTTGGGGCATCTCTGAAATCATATACTTAAATCTGTTTTTCTTCCCAGAGAATTGGCTGCTGAGTTCAATCCAAGCTTTATGACTTGAAATGTATAATATTATGAAAATTGTCATGATCGATCTCATAGCAACGTGTGCCTAAGCTAATAAACCTTTTCTCTTACCACAGACCATGTAGGCAGTTCTGTTATAGGTTCACTTTCCCACAGAAGGAAGTGGGTGCGATTTAATTTTTTTATTTCAGATGTTCATTGCTCTGTGTGATATGGATGTATATATTTGTATTAGTACTTTATTACTGTGTTTGAATAAATAAGATCTCATCGCACTATCTAACATTTCTGATAAAAAATGTTAGCTAGACTGTGGGAGGGCTAGATTCACAAACTTTTTGGGGCTAAGAAAATCACTGGAATTCACAAAGTCTAGGCAGGCTGTGCAATGAATGGGAAGATTCAGAAACCAGTATGTTTAAGATGCTCCTTGTATAAGCCAAGAGGTAGGTGCTAAGCTCTACCCCTCTCTGAGAGTGGCACCTCCGTGCTGCGAATCTTGTGGGGTGAAGTACCTACACTGTTTTTGCAGGAAGCGGGGGTGGGGGCAGGGTTGCTCAAGCTTGCATGCACTCACTCAGCATTTATCCATCATGCAACAGCTTCTATGTTGATCCAGCAAGAAGGAGCAAGCAAGTATGAGTGACTCAGTAACCTAATGATTAGCGCATGCACCTAGGAGCTGGACATCTGCTCCAGTGACTTTTTTAAAAATTATTCGCAGTGGAACAGTTTCAACTGGATATACTGAGAGAATCCTACATCAGCCTAGGGCACTCACTGAGCAATGGCAGATCCCTGTTCAAATCCCTTCTCCCCTTCAGGTGGAGAGGGGACTTGAACCATGGGTCTCCTTCTAACTTTTAGCCCAGTGAATAGGGTAATCTGTGCCCTCTGGTCATTTTGTGTAAGCTCATCTCTAGGGGCCTGATCCAGCAGGCAAGGTTTGAGCATGCTTACCAGATAGGACCCCACAGATGAGTGAGAGGACCATCTACCTTTTCCTGGTTGATGCACTGTTCTGGGGCTTCAGCTTTAGTTGCCCTACATCCTTTTGTGAATCTAACCCAAAATGTCAACTACTAGTCTTTTTGCTTATCAAAATAGCTTTAACAGCTAGGACCCTGCTCCTGCAAAGACTTACTGTGAATAGTCCCACTATATATGTACAAGAAAACATTGTTATAGACTGGGGGTCTAGTGGGGTGGAATTGCTTTCTAAGTACAGGGTATATTAGAAATGCCTATATCAATCATTGGATTGTTTTATAGTGCCTTTCACTGTTAAGGGGGCAGGGGAGAGCTATTTAAAATGCTAGTGTGATTTTAACCATCTTCCTTATTTAGTACTATTCAGTTTATGAACACAAGGATTTGTCTTAATGTAAAGTCTAGTATCCACTTGTATTATTACTAATAAAGAAAAGTGATTTTTTTAAGTGAAGTGTGACTGTCACTCAAATTCTCCTTTGATTTTGAATAAGCAGTATGCCATGTGACAACTAGTCTGACTTATTTCAGAAAGATGTCAGATTTTGCAATTTCACTCAATTTTATTTTTTTTAAAATGAAAAAAGGTATGTGATCTAGTTTTTCATCAGTCATTTTGCTGGAGAAAAAATACTGTTTTGGGTTGTCCTGAATCAAAATGAGTTACTTGCACAGCTCTACTCCATACATATTTTATACTATGCTCTTACTGGGTTGCAAAGTATCACCATCCAACAGGTAGATTAGATTGACTATTACTTAATACTTGCAATAACTTGTGTTTAAAACTGCATGAACAGCTGTAGAACTATATTCAGATATAAATGTAACTGTCCATTATTAAAGATGCTGGAAACTGGATGGGGGCAGTGAAAAGAAACCATGCTTGCACCTGTCAGTCTTTACCTGAGCCAGAGGCCAATACCATCTTGATTTAAAGAAAAACTAAATCAAAGTAGGTCACCCAGCTTTGAAAGACAAATGACTTACATTCTGCAGACCAATAAAACAGCTAACAAGAAGGTAGGTATTTTTTTTTATTTTATAATATACACAGCTGCACCTCCTTGTCCACTGAACAGGAAGAATCTGCACTACTGTGTGTGTGAACCAAACACAGGACCCTTCACTGAAACTATTCCTACCAGTTTAACAGAATACAAGCACAACTATTACATTAATACACATACTTACAGAGCAAGATGATACTTTTGCTGACAGCATTTTGGGATCCCCATGATGTGAATATAGGTGGTTGTGGAGAGGGGAAAAACTGAGTTTCCATTAGTGTTGCTTTTCCCCCTACATCATAACCGATTTCAAATGGTGCTAGACAAAAACTGAAACTCTGAACACCAAGAGAGATCGGTCAGCCTGTGTAAGAGACATTTTTCCAGCTCAAAGAAGGGGGGTCGTCTAGGTCACAGCCACAGGTCCGTTTGAGAAAAAACTGCTGTACCAATGGTTTGACTGGATGCTTCTGGACATGCCACAAAAGCCTCTGAAAAATAGTTTGAAGAAACTAGCCGGACTCCCTTAGAACTCAGTATCTTCAGTGGTCTGCATTAAATACTGGAGGGTTATGGCTTTACTTGTCACAGGAGCTATTGGAAATAAGTAATCCTTGAATTTTTGTTTTTTAAACAGTAACATCTTTTCTCAAGAAAACAGCTTGATATTCAGTACATGAGCTTCCACCACCTACTGGTAAGAGAAGGGGTTAGAATTTCAGAGGTGCTGAGTACCTGCAGCTCCTACTGACTTTGAAAAACAGGCCCTAAAATGAATGCCATGATTTATTATGGCACTAATGGATATATGAAGTTACCCATCATATCAGTCACTTAAACTTCCCATAATCTAGATACAGTACTAATCGCTCTTCAGTATTCACAACCTGCTAAATAAGTGTTTTCACTATGGACATTTTTGAAGGATGAGGATCCACAAAGGTAACTTAACTCCTATTGAAATCAGTAAGTGCTTAAGGATGAGCATAATGGGTTGGATCCACACAGGTACTTAATTGGGTAAAAATACATTCTAAAGAAGTTCTTCCTTGCAACTACCCTAAATGTGACTGTTTTACAAATCCAACAGATAACCAAACTGACACACACAAAGGATGCTTCAAAACTTGCCACTCAGGCTATTTACCAGGCTAAAACTAACCTGAACAGTTGACCCATTTGATGAAGTTAGCAAGCTGCTTCTTGGATCTTCTTTTCCCATGCTGCAATTCTTGCTCCTAGAACACTGATTTCAAATGGTGCTAGATACAAAGATGGGAAAATCTAAGCCACCATGTGAAACCAGCTTCCAGAAGAAGACCTCTCTGCATGGCCACCATCTAAGACAGAAAAACAGCCTTCAAAGTCTACAAAAAAAAAAAAGCTGTTTTTTTTAAAATTACAGCAGTCGATACGCCACAGCTGTGGGAGCAAACTACGGCAAGTGCTGACAAACTTTAGTCTTTAGATAATATCATATAGAATGTCAGACTTTATCGGGGGTAGAGGTGTACTTAGCATTAGTCATATATAGATATATAAACACGAATTCGGATATAACACGGTAAAGCGGGGCTGCGCACTCCGGCAGATCAAAGCAAGTTTGATATAACTCAGTTTCACCTATAATGCAGTAAGATTTTTTGGCTCCCAAAGACAGCGTTATATCGGGGTAGAGGTGTATTATCAAAATGGTAAGATACCTGGTTTAAGAAAATCAAAGTGGAATTATAGCAAATACAGTAACTCCTCGCTTAACATTGTTTCAATCTTGCGTCCCTGCTCCATTACAGAACATGCTCCATTTAAAGTTGTGCAATGCTTCGCTATAACATCGGTTAGCTGCCTGCTTTGTCCACAGCTGGCAGCCCTCCTACGCACCTGCCTCCTGCCCGGGGCAATCAGCTGGTTTGCCGCTGGCAGGAGAGAGGACCAAGAATGCGGTGTGCAGAGTAAAGGGGGTGGGAGAGAGACGAGGCGGGTTAAGGTTGACTTGCAAATCCTGACGGAACGCAGCTCCCAAGTGCTTGGGGGAGTTGGTCATGTAATGTCTTGCTATAAAGAAATTTACCAAGAATAAAAAAAGGAAAGCAAAACAACAATCTCTAGATGTGTTTTTTTCGAGTTCAGAAAGTTCAGCAAGAGGAGCAGCCGGACAATCCACTCTGACTCCACCACTTCAACCAAGCTTCATACTCGCAATGATGATTGTAGTATTGAATTGTTTTAAACAAGCAATTTAATACAGGTATAAGTTTTAAATTTATATAATGCCTTTTGTCTGGCAAAAAAAAAAAAATTTCCCTGGAAGCTAACCCCCCTATTTGCATTAATTCTTATGGGGAAATTGTATTCACTTAACGTTGTTTCGCTTAAAGTTGCATTTTTCAGGAACATAATGCTGTAGTTATCCATTTAAGTGCGGAGTTAACATATATAGTAAGTACAGTAAGTAGTTAAAGAAAATGAATAGCATGGCAAGCTAATATCACAGTCATGCAATGTAAATATCCACACTTCTTTTAGTCTAAATGTTGATACAGGATTCTTGTTCCATATTGAGCTGAGGCATTCAAACCCCTCCATTGCCTTTGTCCCTTATTTCAGGCTGAGGCTTGGTCTACACCTAATGCTTAGGCCAACCTAGGTACATCACTCAAGGGTGTGAAAAATCCACACCCCTGAGAGAGACAGTTAAGCCAACCAAAGACTCACTATGGACAACAAAGGGGGTGGATATGCTACAGAGACTGAAGGATTTCATCCTCTAGTAAGTGTTTACCCAGCACGTGGCAGCTAGCCTTCTGAAGTGTAAACAGACTCAGTCTCATTCACGTATCCAGATGTGTGTACAGCCACACCATCTTCCTTTCAATAATAGTGAAAATAGGCCTATATTTTTTTACTTGTGATTACACCTGTCACAGGATTTTTTTTTTTAAACCAACGTACTTATGCATCAAGCATGTCTGTATTTATATGTAGCTTTTGTAAAGACAGAGCCGTAGGTTTTTACCAGTTCTGCATGTGAGATTTGCCATGAATGCAAATCTGTTTTTAAAGAAGAAAGCATAGGTACAGGAAGTACATCTGTCCATCTGATCTTGCTGGCTAGAGGTCTGCAGTTCCAAGGACTGACCTTCTGGGGGCGGAAAACAGCTTTGCAGTCTTCAAAAAAGATGAACAGGATTTCATGGGAACAATGCTCCATACCAGAAAAATAATTAAGGGCTATGAGAAGAGTACTGAAAGTTCATAGAGTCTAGGACTGGAAGGGACCTCGAGAGGTCATCGAGTCCAGTCCCCTGTCCTCATGGCAGGACCAAATACTGTCTAGACCATCCCTGATGGAGATTCCACAGAGTAGGTTAGATAAATGTCTGTCTCTGGAGATATTTAAACCTCCTTAGGCAATTTATTCCAGTGTTTAACTACCCTGACAATTAGGAACGTTTTCCTAATGTCCAACCTAAACCTCCCTTGCTGCAGTTTAAGCCCATTGCTTCTTGTTCCATCCTTAGAGGCGAAGGTGAACAAGTTTTCTCCCTCCTCAATACCTGAAAACTGCTATCATGTCCCCTCTCAGTCTTCTCTTTTCCAAACTAAACAAACCCAATTCTTTCAGCCTTCCTTCATAGGTCATGTTCTCAAGACCTTTAATCATTCTTGTTGCTCTTCTCTGGACCCTCTCCACATCTTTCTTGAAATGCGGTGCCCAGAACTGGACACAATACTCCAGTTGAGGCCTAACCAGCGCAGAGTAGAGCGGAAGAATGACTTCTCGTGTCTTGCTCACAACACGCCTGTTAATGCATCCCAGAATCATGTTTGCTTTTTTTGCAACAGCATCACACTGTTGACTCATATTTAGCTTGTGGTCCACTATAACCCCTTGATCCCTTTCTGCTGTACTCCTTCCTAGACAGTCTCTTCCCATTCTGTATGTGTGAAATTGATTGTTCCTTCCTAAGTGGAGCACTTTGCATTTGTCTTTGTTAAACTTCATCCTGTTTACCTCAGACCATTTCTCCAATTTGTCCAGATCATTTTGAATTATGACCCTGTCCTCCAAAGCAGTTGCAATCCCTCCCAGTTTGGTATCTTTCTATGCCAATAGCTAAGTCGTTGATGAAGATATTGAACAGAGCCGGTCCCAAAACAGACCCCTGCGGAACCCCACTTGTTATGCCTTTCCAGCAGGATTGGGAACCATTAACAACAACTCTCTGAGTACGGTTATCCAGCCAGTTATGCACCCACCTTATAGTAGCCCCATCTAAATTGTATTTGCCTAGTATATCGATAAGAATATCATGCGAGACCGTATCAAATGCCTTACTAAAGTCTAGGTGTACCACATCCACCGCTTCTCCCTTATCCACAAGACTCGTTATCCTATCAAAGAAAGCTATCAGATTGGTTTGACATGATTTGTTCTTTGCAAATCCATGCTGGCTATTCCCTATCACCTTACCACCTTCCAAGTGTTTGCAGATGATTTCCTTAATTACTTGCTCCATTATCTTCCCTGGCACAGAAGTTAAAAACGACCCAGGAAACTACAGACCAGTTATAGATGGGCACTATATTTGCCCTTTTCCAGGCTTCTGGAATCTCTCCCGTCTCCCAAAATAGCCTATTACTAATCACTCTTTGTCCTTAATGGAAGACACCATCTTAACTACAGAACGTTAAGTCAATTTTTTTTTTTTTTTTTTTTTGCTAAAATGGTCACGGTCTCAAAATGTAGGTTCGTGAATAGGACAGCATTAAATACTCTTCTATTACTGAGCCGCTGCTTGTCCTGGAAACTGAAAAGAGCAAAACAGCATGTAAGGATCATTAGCCCAATGTGGGTAGGCTCCTATCTTTAAACCACGTTTGTAGCTGTTTAAACTGAAGACACTTCCAACTAAAAGGATTTATTATAGCGTTTGATAGGTCAGTGTGGATGGATCTGAACAATGTTCTACCATAGGCAACCGTTGATCCAGTCATGTGCCTTGATGAATCAACTTACGGCTGACAAGTCCAATGCGAGAGTGACACAGCTTGTTACAAATTTCAGATCCATGCGTTGTCTGAGTTGGAGTCCAAGATTACAGCACACTTCCTTCTTTCTCACTTTGCTTTCATCCTCTGGGTCAAAGCTGCTTCATGAGGAGCTGCACCCATTGCCAGATAGTCCCTCCAGATTGGACAGGGTTCTGCTCACTCCTCCCAGCTTTCTACGTTGATGTTGAACGACTTCACATAATTTTTGCACACATTGTGGTACCACCATAAAAGGCGACCACTATTTAGAGCCATCTCAAAACTCGCTTTACAAAATATTCTTGGGGATACGGTCTCCTCCCATTCTTGCGACATGACCGAGCCATCGCAACCTCCTCTTCTTGATAGTGGTTTCTGTGTGTCAGTCCTGCACACTCCAGTACTTCTGTGTTTGGTATTTTGTCTTCCCACTTAATTTCCAGGATCTTGTGTAGGCATCTCATGTGGAAGCTATTCAGTCTCCTGCTGTGCCTACCACATGTAGCCCACATTTCTGACAGCACACAAGTGCTCTCGTAGATTTGCATCTTCACCTCAGAGAAATGTGCATGGAATAACAGAAAACTGTTGACTAACAGCCCAAAATTCTTAACTGTTTTTCCAATCCTGTTAGCTCAGTCTGAGGGTCAAGATTCCTGCCAATCATAGCAAAAGCGGTTGACGATGCCAAGAGATTTACCCTCCAGAGTGATGTCAGGCATTGGTTCTTCCACCCTTCAGTATACGATCAGTCTTCTTGAAACTAATTGTTAAGCCGAAGAGCCGAAGCTCTTGCATAACACAGAAAATCTACCGAAGAGATTTTTCAGGGAAGATTGACTGTGGGCAACCAAGGCTGCGTCACCTGCAAACGGGAAATCTCTCAGAACCAGCTTTCTCTCCTTGGCTTTCCCTCTAAACCGAGTGATATTGAACAAGCCTCCCTCTAGTCTAGTTCGCAAATAAATGCCATCATTGCTGTCCTTAAATGCATGAAGAAGAAGGAATGATGTAGTAGATGTTAAAGAGCCCAGGGGCTAAGTAAGACGCATCCATTTCACCCCGTTGTTAATGTTAAAGGCATTTGAGTCTATGTTTTCATACACTACAGTTGCTCTCATACCTTGATGGAATGAATGATATTCTATAATTTGGGGAGGACAACCCAGTTTCTTCAGAACAATAAAAACCATTACAAAACACATTTCCAACATGGTGTGACTACTTCCACGCTGGCTAACCAAGCAAGGTTCAAGTTTTTTAAACTGGCTTTGAATAATGTTCAAAATAACACTTAGCTTTTCAGCTTGGGTACTCCTCCTAGGGCCCATCCCAAAATAACATTTCCCAGAGTTCCAAAAGTCTCCCTATTCAGTTACTTCCTATAAATTTATATTTTAAAATAGTTGCCATTATCCTACCTAATCTGCCAATATGGGTGAATCACTCCGTTTCATTTGCTAAAAGCTGAAGTAATGAAGAGCCATACATAACTGGGCCTGATTACTAAAATTATTTTGTATAATTCCATTCTTCTCCCAGTGATTTTCCAGCTGGAACTCCACCAGCCCCTTTTCAGCCATTAAAAACATCTCCTTAGTTGAGGGTTAGACCACTGAAATGCAAAATCCTGAAACTAAGATTTGTCAGTTCATTTCATCTACGTTGCAATAAAAAATAGCACCCCCTCAAGTTTCAGCAGATCACTTTTAAACACAAACCATTCACTTGGGCTTGGGAGAGAAAAGATGAACCCTTTCGTTGCTGAGTGGGACAAGCCCAAACTAGCCTAAATGCCTGCCTCTGTTAAAGACACACCTGTGCCCATTTAACACACAAAAAAAGCCCAGAAATAAACCTGAGGGAGTGGGAGATAGAGCCTTCTTTACAGCTGTCCTAGGCTGTGAAGCACACTCCTGAAAGAAATAAGAATTTCATGCTTGTCCTCTATAGATCCTTCTGTACATCTTCACTCCTCTTTGCCAAAGCATTCCCTAAAGAACCTGAGAAACAGGGGAGGAATAGATGAGGGTTAAAACATAAAACAGGAGCAGGATCAAGAAAGTGGTCTGCCGATGTAGTTCATGCTAGACTTGTTGCAGTATTATTTAGTTGCTACAGGAAGGTTTATAACATGTGATTTAGAAATCCTGATAGATGAGATTGTTTACGCTGCAGATACAATTTGAAAAGTTTGAACAGATATTACCCATGAAAACTAAAAATCTAGGGGTTATTAAATGAAAAATATAATTTTAAGAAAAGATGAATCAAACAGAGTTAAACAATGTACTTCTGATAGGCCAGGGAGACTGCTGGTATCAGGTACAACTAGGAGAGAATACACCAACTATGTCAGTAATCAGTCAGCAGGTTAACAATAGATATCTCATTCTGCTCTGCAGAAAAGTGTTCTAAGTGTAGAGTAATTTATGTAACAGATCATGAAAATTCCTGATACATTCCATTGATGTTACAGGACCAAGATTGACAAGGAGGCTATTTAAAACAACCCCCACCATCGCTTCCTTCAGTGCCTTCTGTTTTTCATGAAGATCTCCACTAAAGAAAACAGCCGGCAACAGCCAGGAGACAACAGAGAACTTCAATCAGCTAGGCGTAGGAATTTAATCAGAAAAAAGTGAATGATATTGCGAATTGTTCAAAAACACTTTACTAGATTCCCAAAAAGCCACAATCCCACAATTGAGGAAGAAGGCCGTATTGATTTAAAAAATGCCTGGTTTAGAAAGGAAGTGACAGCAGCTATAAAAAATACAAAAAGTTATAACAAATGGAAAAAAGGGGAAGTTGATAGTAATGAATATAAATCAGAAGCTACAAATTGTAGAAAATTGATAATGGAAGCAAAGGGTCATAAGGAGAAGTATTACGCCTGAGGGAATTCTGCGCCACTGCGCAATGCAGAATTTTGCAGAAATTAATGTTGTGCATGCAGAATTTACTTCCCCCCCCCCCCCCCGAAATGGGCTGCAGTGCTGCAAGCCACCACTAGGGGCCACTGGACCTGGCAGAGTCCAGCTCACACATAGAAGCCACTGCCAGGAGGAAGGGGAGGAGGAGCTGGAGGGTACCCGGCAGCCACAGTTCCCCGCATGCTCTGAGAGAAGGAGACGGCAGCGCTACACAAGCCTGGGACCAAGCATCAGGCTGTTTCTCCCTCTGGATCCCTGGGCTCTGAGGGCAGGTGTCTGGGCTAGGGGTGGCCCTGTGGCTGGGCTCTGCAGGGAGGGGGTGCGGGTACCTGGACATGGGGTGCCCCGCATCTGACCTCTGGGGGGTGGGAGTTTGGATGTATTGGCTGGGGAGGGGAGCACAGCTGGGCTCTGGCAGGAGGGGTTGTGGATGTCTGGCCCCCTAGCTGGGTTCTGTGGGGGAGGGGGGCAGAGAAACAGGAACTGGGTTGTCATAAGGGTTTCTTTAACTCTCTACTCCTGGGGAAATTTTTGTTACAGACATACTTGCTGACAGGTATTTTGAAATAAATTACCAAAATAATTGAAACTGGCGTGATTATGTGGTGTTATTTTGACAAATAAAATTTGCAGCATTTTAAAATATTGTGCGCACAATTTTTAGGCATCGAATTCCCCCAGGAGTAGTCTATGACCAGCAGATATGAGGACAATAAGAAAGAATTTAAAAGTATATTAGGAACAAAAAAGAATCCTAACAAAGGTACTGGTCCATTACTAGATGGAAATGGTAGAATTGGTCAATATAAGGCAAAAAAAGCATAAGTGTTCAATAAATATTTCTGTTCTGTATTGGGGGGGGGGGGACCCATAACAATCTCACCATATGACAACACTCTTTCCATTTCACTAGTTTCATAGGAGGATGTTAAGTAGCAGCTACTAAAATTAGACATTTTTGAATCAGCAGGTCCAGATAACTTGCATCCAAGAGTTTTTAAAGAGCTGGCTGAGAGGCTCACTGCACCATTAATATTGATTTTCAATAAGTTTTGGAACACCGGAGAAGTTTTAGAAGACTGGAAGTAAGCGAATACCGTGCCATTATTTAAAAAGGGTTAACAGGAGGAATCTGGGTCATTATAGGCCTGTCACTCCAAAATCAGTACCAGGCAAGATAATATAAATAATTTAGGACTATTATCCCTGAGCTTGGCTCTACCTTGGCTCATCAGGGTCAGTTTGACACAATTCCCTGAATACAAACAGGTTTAGTAATGCACTTTTTTGTTTCCCCCCAATCAACAAAATTATTAGGTGGAGTTGAAACTTTTTCTGGTCACAGATAATTCATAGATTCCAAGACCAGATGGGATCAGTGTGATCATCTATTTTGCCCTCCTGTATAACACTGACCATAGAACTTCCTCAAAATAATTCCTAGAGCATATTTTAGAAAAACATCCCATCTTGATTTTAAAATGAAGAATCCACCACAACCCTTAGTAAGTGATTCCAATGGTTAACTATTCTCTGTTAAAAATGTACATCTTATTTCCATTCTGAATTTTCAGTCTAGCTTCAACCTCCAGCCATTGGATTGTCCCATATCTTTCTCTGCAGATCATTTTTCTTCCTTTCCTTCCCTGGAAATTACCTCTGCTCGTCACCTTCCTCTTCCAGAATTCATAGTTCTGGCTAGCACCATGCAGTATAGTAATCATCATCTGTGGATAAATAAAAAGCACAATGATCACTGCAGGAAGTGCCATTAAAACCAGTAATTGTAACATTTGGAACGGAATGTACAGCTTCTCACTTGGGCACCAAAATTTAGGCACCCAGAATCACGAGATACTTGTGAAAATCCAGACCTTATGACTCCATATTTAAGCACCAACATTAACTGCCAGATTTTCAGAGGTACTGAACACCCACAGAGCCCATTGACTTCAATTTGACTACATTAGTGCCTCTGAAAATCAGGCCACTAATTTGTGTGTTTAATTTTCAAAGTGCATAAGTAAGGCTAAGATTTTGTCATGGATATTTTTAGTAAAAGACATGGGCAGGTCACGGGCAATAATGAAAAATTCACAGAAGCCCATGACTTGTCCCTGACTTTTACTAAAAATATCCATGGGGGCTCGGAGCTCCAGGGTCCCCCTTTGCTGGCGGCTCTGAGCAGCGGGGGTCCCCTCTGCTGCCCGCAGTGGCCACCAGCTTTGGGGGTCCCCGCTACTGCTTGGGAGCTGTCGGGGTCCACCCGCTGCCCGCAGCTCCCTGCCTCCACAGGCGGCAGGAGACCCTGCAGCTCCCAGCAGGCGCTGGATTCCCGGACTAAATCGCAGCCTTATGCATAAGTGACTTAGGCCTTACTCAAAACAGGACTTGGGCTTCTAAGCCACCGAGGAACCTAACTAAACCAAACTTTTAAACACATTTGAAAATTTTGTCCAAAAGTCTCACTCTGCTATTGAACACTTACTGAGAAGTAAAGATAGCACTTCACAGGCTCAGTCACACACCCACTGAAATCAAAGGGAAGAGTCACATGGCCTTCCGTAGGGAGTTAGAGCAGATCTTTAATAACGGCTCATCTTAATAACACTGCTACTTTTACAAATTACAGTAAAGTACATATACATTTGTGCTAAAGATTCTTATTAATAATTAAAATCAAAACACTCAATCACTACCTCTACAGAAGGGACATAGACTGCCTTTAAGAACATCTACCTTTAGAATTGATTGACTACTTTATATTGCAAGGAACAGCACCTCTGAAGATAAATGGCTACAAGTACTATATTTCTTCAAGACCCAACAAAATAAATAATATAACAGGTCATGAGGTACTACAATTTATTTGTAACTAAATTCATGATATGCAGACAACTTTTTTTTAAAACCTCAAACCCATCTTTGTCAAAACAAATGAAGGAAAATATAAATACTGTGATATTGTGTGTTTGATTTTCTTTTTATATAAAATCCACAATGGGCCTCGCAATTAATGAGTTTCTGCTGTACATTACACACAAATTGCATTACTTTCAGATAATTATCACGTCTTTCAATTAATACTTCTCTTTCTGTTTATTAAATCATCCCCAGAGGCTTGACTTGAAAAACCTTTTCACTGTTTTTCTTATTCCAAAAATAGTAGTAGTTTGGTTCTGACATGTAAAAAAAACCTCAGCAATTAAACCAAGGTATTGCTTTAAATTCGTCTGATATTTTTGAAAAGAAAAACAAAAGAAATTTTGTTACAATACCAGTATATTAACTTCCTATTTAATCTAATTACAGTCTTTAATTCTTGCAGAGGTTTCTTGACAAGAGGACTTGAATGCTAGTGAAATGAAAAGCCAAAGTTTGATAGACAAACAAAACGTTTTCTAAAACTGTATTCTTTACAGTATTCCCTACTGCTATATTGAAAACTACCTAAAAAGCTGAGTCTGACATTTACTGTGTGTTAAAAACGGAAAACAAAATATTACCTTTCTGCTGATTCTTAAACAAACAAACATAAAATAATTTTTTTTTTTTTTTTACTGTTTAACAACTGTGAAAAACTCCAGAATAGTAGGACACACTAATGTTTCTCACTCTCCTTTTTTGTAACATACTGAGACCAATGGGGTTTTTAATCCATGTTTTCTTCAAGTCAAAGGTTCAGTTATTAAGGTAAAGCAAAGACCAGCAGAGTTTACCCAGAGTTCCTCTCCATTTGGCAGATATGCATTCCCCCTCCCTCGCCCACTTTCAAAGGTTTTACAACAGTATTGCTTGTGGTGGAACTAATTAAATTCTTAAACAAAACAAAAGTCAGAATCAATGTACTGCTTTGCAAACACACCTTCACCTTTCTTTTTTGAAAAGAAGAGAAACACGTAGCAGAAATGTTAACTATTTTCACCTTTTCTAAAAGGTCTGATCAGGTTAGAGAATGTGGTAGGCAAGACATTCATTGCTTTGTAATTTGTATTTTATTTTTTGAACTTTAAAGCTTAGTTGAAAAGTGTACTGTACATTGTTGGTGCTAGTTGATGGTGCTAGTAGTTGGTGCTAGCATGCAGTTGATGGGAATATTACCCAGTATGTACGAGGATAGTTGGCTGCAGATCAAAAACAATAGATTAGCCCCAGATTTAAATGTAAGATGATGGGGTTTCCTTTTATTTTCTTCAAATTAGAGACTATGCTATTTAAAAGTGCATAAATCCATCTGCACGCTTTGTGATAAAATAAAAAGCAATACATATATATTACCTATCAGACAGACTGTAAGAAGAATGATCTGTCACAGAGTTAATCATGGGTTCAAATTGACTCTCCTTACACACCCAAAACTCCCACTGACTTCAATGGAAACTGAGTAACAGATAAGGAAGTTGACTCAAAGCAGTTGTTTGTTCCTGTGTATACCTGCCACCAACCACATAGAAATACGCACTTGTGGGAAAACTGCCCTGAAAAGGCGGTTCTGTCCAGCAAGCACTTGAATACAGATGCGTCACAACAAGCCATTTGGATTGCCCAAATGAGAAAGCAAACCTGCAGGCTGATTTAAGAGAGAGACAAAAAGGCTGATGTTTTGGGCAGCTGGAGCTCTTGGATTTGCGAGAACCCAGCCAGTTACAACATGTCCAACTCTGTAAGGGGCTGGAAACATGCTCCCCCCCTCGAATCTTGGTTTCTAGGAGAGTTGGTGGTAATTTGATGCAGAGTAGATGCAGGAGTGAGCTGTTCAAACCAGGTCATGGGTGGTCAAATCTAGTGGTCAGAGCAGGAGTTAGGCCGAGTTGGGTCCCAGAGGGCAAACCATGAGTCAGGCGTCAGGAGGCAGGCAGGGTCACCCACAAAGAAAAGCATATATAATCTCCTTTCCTGTGGTAAACGGTGTCCCACAGCTACAATGATCACTCACTCTTGTCAGGTATTTACCCCATGTCTATGCCTGCCTTCTGCACCTGCTTTCACTCTTACTTAATCTTTTTCTAACTAGTTATCTGTATTGTTTCAATGGAAGTCAGTAATAACGTGTGCAGGCCTGGTCCTTCATGCAAAGAAAATAAATTCCTAACCTAATTTTCATAGCAAGCTGAAAGACAGATCTGAAAAAGACAGATTTTAATTCTGGCACTGATTTTTATCTGACCTTATTGCCTTTGATTCTTTTGTCTCAGTTTTATTTCTGTTAATCACCCAGAATGGGATTTTCAAAAGCTCTTAAGGGCAGTTTTCCCACAGGTGTGTACTTCTAGCTCAAAGAGGCTACAAAGGCAGAAAATGCAATAAAAATGGGGGATTTTAACTATCCCCATATTGACTAGGTACATATCACCTCAGGAAGGGATGCGGAGATAAAATTTCTAGACATATTAAATGATGGTTTCTTAGAGCAGCTAGTCCTGGAACCCAGAAGGAGAGGGGCCATTCCTGATTTAGTCCTACCAGGAATGCAGGATCTGACCCAAGAGGTGAATATAGCAACCATAATGTAAATCAATTTAATATCCCTGTATGGGGAAAAAATGCCAAAACAACCCCCATCACAGTAGCATTTAACTTCAAAAAGGGGAACTATACAAAAATGTGAAAGCCAGTTAAAAGGAAATTAAAAGGAACAGTCACCAAGGTGAAATGCCTGCAAACTGCAGGGAGAGTATTTAAAAACATCACAATAGAGGCTCAAATTAAATGTATACCCCAAATAAAAAATAAAAATAAAAACAGTAAGAGACCAAAAAATGCCACCAGGGCTAATCAGCACACTAAAAGATGCAGGTCGAAGCAAAAAGGCATTTTTAAAAAATGGATGTCAAATCGTAGTGAGGAAAACAGAAAGAAGCATAAAACTCTGACAAATCAAGTGTAAAAAGTACAATAAGGCAGGCCAAGAAAGAATTTGAAGAGAAACTAGATAAGGACACAAAAACTAACAGAAAACAAATTAAGTACATCAGAAGCAGGGAGTCTGGCAAACAGTCAGTGGGGCCACTGGATGATCAATGTACTAAAGGAGCACTCAAGGAAGTTGTGGAGAAGCTAAATGAGTTCTTTGCAGTGGTCTTCATAGCAGAGGATGTGTGGGAGATCCCCACACCCAAACCATTCTTTTTAGGTTACAAATCTGAGAAAGTGTCCCAGATTGAGGTGTCAATAGAAATGGTTTGCAACACATTGATAAATTTAACATTAATAAGTCATCAGGACCAGATGGTATTCACCTAAGAGTTCTGAAAGAACTCATATATGAAATTGTAGAACTACTAACTGTGGTATATTACCTCTCTCTTAAATCAGCCTCTGTACCAGGTGACTGGAGGATAGCTAATGTGACACCTGTTTTAAATACAGGCTCCAGAGGTGATCCTTACAGACCAGTAAGCCTAACTTCAGTACCAAGCAAATTGATTGAAACTATAGTAAAAAAACCAAAATTATCAGACACAAAACATACATGATATGGTGGGAAAGAGTCAATACAGCTTTTGTAAAGGGAAATCATGCCTCATCAACCTATTAGAATTCTCTGAGGAAGTCAACAAGCATGTGAACAAGGGTGATTCATTTGATATAGTGTACTTGGACTTTCAGAAAGCTCTGACAAGCTCTGACTTTCAGAAAGCTCCCTCATCAAAGGTTCTTAAGCCAACTAAGCAGTCATGGGATATGAAGGAAGGTCATTTCATGGATCAGTAACCAGTTAAAAGATAGGAAACGAAGGGTAGGAATAAATGGTCAGTTTTCACAATGGAGAGCGGAAAATAGCAGGGTCCCCCAAGGATCTCTACTGGGACCAGTGCTGTTCAACATATTCATAAATGATCTGGAAAAAGAGGTAAACAGTGAAGTGGTAAAGTCTGCTAACAATACTAAATTACTCAAGATAGCTAAGTCCAAAGCTGACTGTGAAGAGTTACAAAGGGACAACACTAAACCGGGTGACTGGATGACAAAATGGCAGATGAAATTCAGTGTTGATAAGTGAAAAGTAATATACATTGGGAAAAATAATCCCAACTCTACATACAAAATATGGGGTCTAAATTAGCTGCTACCTCTCAAGAAAGAGATATGGAGGTTACAAACCTGCAACCTGAGGTTCTTCAAGATGTGTTGTCCCTGTATGTATTCCACATGTGAGATACGCATGAGCACCATGTGCCTGCATCTGGAATTTCTTGCAAGTAGTGTCCATTGTCTGGGACAAATGCCTTCGCTCTCCTCATGCTCCCCACCAAGGGCACTAAGGGCAGTGTGGGCCAACGCCTCTCCAGTGTCCCATTCCCATCTGCAGCAGAGGAGACGGAAGACGGATAGCGGAATACAGATAGAGACCATGCATCTCGAAGAACCTCCAGTTACAGGTAAGTAACCTCCATTTCTTCTTTGAGTGATGGTCCCGGTCCCTATGTTAATTCCACATGTGGGAGATTAACAAGCCATAGTCAGACAGGAGATGGGTGCAGGGACACAGAAGTGATAGCTGACTGCAGTACTGCTGTCCCCATAGCCGTAGCCACAGCTGATGACCAGGGCATAATGGCTTGTGAAAGTACGCAAAGAGCTCCAAGTAGCTGCTCTACGTATCTCTAGAATGGGTATGTCCCTCAAAAAAACAATGGGTCTATGATGGCCTCGTTGATAGGGAGCGCCACTGGACTGGGCTCAGAGGGCTGAAGAATGTCTAGTAAGCTGTGCTGAGGAGCCTGAATTTCCTCCAGCTATATTTGTATTTCTGCCACTATCATGTGCATGAATTCTTGGTGTTGTTCTGGCAGAGGAGATGGAGTGACTGCCTCGTCTGATAACAAGATTGTTCCCGGAACCACTGGAACCGACTCCCCTTCCTGCTCTGAAAATGTTGATGGAGCTGGTTGCGTATGGCTGGGTGATGGCAAGCAGGACTCATGCACTGATCCTGATTGTCTGGATTAGGACTCCCACAGTCCCTAGTATTGCCAGCAAGATGGATCCGCTGGTGGGGAGGAACCCATGGCATAGGATACCACCAAGCCCTTGGCCAATTGTGTCTGGTTGGAGGTTAGAACCCTGACCTTCTAGGCCTTCTGTCTGGGGCCACCTCTCCTCAGCGCCAGAGAGACTCCTGTGGAGCATCTGACTCATCAGAAGAACAGGCCGGATCCCTGATTACTGGTGGGACTGACAGTATTGATGGCTGGGTTTCAAGGGTAGCCGCGAAATGGCATGGACCAAGTGAATAAGGAGTTGTTATTTACCCCTTTGCACAGCACAAGAACTAGAAGTCACCTGATGAAATTAATAGGCAGCAGATTTAGAATTAACATAAGGAAGTATTTCTTCACACAAAACAGTGTCAACCTGTGGAACTCATTGCCCGCGGATGTTGTGAAGGCCAAAACTATAACCGGGTTCAAAAAAGAATTAGGTAAGTTCCTGGAGGATAGGTCCATCAATGGCTATTAGCCATCAAGGACACAACCCCATGCTCTGGGTGTCCCTAAACTTTCAACTGCCAGAAGCTGGGACTAGACAACAGACGGTGGATCACACAAAACTGCCCAGTTTTGTTCATTCTCTATGAATTATCTGGCACTGGCAATTGTTAGAGAAAGGATACTGGGCTAGATGAACCATTGATCTGACCCAGTATGGCCGTTCTTATGTTCTTCTTATCCCATTACACTCTACTCTTCTATAATTCATCATAATTAGAAATTTATAAGAACAATATATTAAAAAGTCACCCTCATCACAAGACCCCAAAAAGGTTGAGAAGATCGAGTATGGGGGTCAGGGGAAGTGTTCATTTAAAAAAATACTCGGAAAAAAATTACAGGCATTTAAACTGAGGATGGAAAGTTTGAGATGTCGGTCAAGTTTTGTAAAAATGGGTTCTGCCTCCCATGGTTGTGATCTTACAAAGCAATGGTCATGTAATGGAAAATGAAGGCACTCAAACCTCACAGAACCCAGAGCAGTGGAGTAATAGTGATGTGGCAATACTGTGTATAGTTAACTGAATTTTCAGATGCTGGGCAACTTTGGAGTCAGTGTTGGCACAGTCTAAAATTTTATAATGAGGCAAGAACACTCTGAAAAGAAAGTTTTTTCTCTGTATCTATAGTGAGACTATTGAAAGTTCATAATTTTTCCTCCTTTTTCCAACATTAAAGAATAATTCCGATATTCTGGCTTTTAAATATGTAGCTTATGCTTCTGTTCTACAGCACAAAATGATGATCCATCAAGTTTAAGTCCTACAGGTGAAAAAATGATGAAGGGAAGGAATTAGAAACTAAAGTCTCAATCCAGCAGAACACTTATTAACATGCTTAACTTTAAGCCTAATCCTGTGTTTGTAGTTAAGCACATGCAACAGAATGCCCAGCCAACTCTTCCAGTGCAGGATCCAAATTAAAAAAACAGTTTATGTTAACAGCTAATCATATTTAACTACCTCCAACTTCTATAAACTCCTCTTTGCAGACTGTCTGTCAGGTCAGAAGAGAGGTTTGACCCAAAATAAGAAGATACTGCAGCACTGCTTTTACATTCCCCAAAAGCTTGTTCAACCAGCCTCTCTTCCCTCCACTAAAAAATTAAAACAAAAAACAAAAAAAACTGTTGGTTCACTCTTGCAGAGATTAATGCTAGTGGGAAATACCAAGCTCATCAGACACGCAGCAATTTTATAACCTGCACAGGGACAGAAAAATAGTCCTCAAAAGTGTTTATATTTGTTTTGGCTTCTTCCTCCTTATAATTCTCCAGCCTTGAGCTTCAACACAAGCCAAACCACATCAAGTGAGCCAAAGGTAATGCTAAGCATGCACTGTTGAGGTCATTCTTAACCCAACTAGAGACATTTGCATATGAAAATTACAAACTGAAGATAAAACAAAAATTAAAAATAATCTTCCTGTGTGTAAAAAATAAATTAATAAAAATCGAATTGTGCAGAATATATTTACATTAATGGATAGTGGTTCCTAAATTGGAGGATATGCTGTAGGAGGCCAAGCATTAAGGTTTAAACATCTCATTTCCTTGGAATCACAGGTTCAAATCCTACCAACGTCAACTTAGTCCGTGTTCCTTCTTAGGTAAATAAATTGAGATCCATGCAATTAGCTGTCTTTCATATGTAATTTGGCTCAGTCTAGACTCGCAACTTATGTTGGTATAACTACATCGCTTCGGAGTGTGGATTTTCCACACCCCCGAGCAACGCAATTATAGCCGTCTTACTCCCAGTGTAGATAGCGGGAGGGCTTCCTCCACTGATACAGTCACAGCCTCTTGGGGAGATGGAGTATCTACACCAATGGGAGAAGCCCTCCCATCGGGATAGGTAGCATCTTCACTGAAGTGCTACAGCAGCACCACTGCAGCATTTTAAGTGTAGACAAGCCCTTTAAGAAGAGAAGCTGTCTGTTCTTCATGGACATTAGAAGCTGCCATGGCAATTTTCAGAACAGTGGTATTTTGCCTTGATGCCCTGGCCAGAATTTGTCATCCTACCAATATTGTGCAGCATTCTGAAGGTAGTTTTCTAAGGTAGCGGCAGTTCAGTGGTGCTGTACTACACACAGTGTGTCTACGTACAAAAAATGGTATGTTCTTACCTCAGGTTAAAACAGCTGTGAAGACATGGCATCTTAGCTTTTAACTCACATTAGCAGGGTGAGTTCAACCCCAGGCTGCCATATAAGGCATTAACTATCAGAATTAAGCCCACATATTTACTGCCCAGATTAATTTACAGTCCAAGTACGACATGGCAAACACATGCAAACAAGACATTGGGAATTATTAGGGATGAGGGAATACTTGATGAGCTGGTCTTAACGGCAATACCTGGAGGAGGAAGTTGGTGAACCCGGGGGGGCCGGGGGGAGGAAGGGGTGGGGAGAGAGAGAGAGAGCAAGAAAGTAAAAGGTACTTAGCTCTTGGATCTCTTAGGCAGCTCAAGTGCAATACCTTTCCTGCAATATATCCAGCAAGCTACATTATCTGGCTTTAAAGATGTAAGTGTGAAAAGAAAGAAATGTCCCCATTGTCACAGAGATATTGTATCAAGCTCTTTATCAGCACTGATGATGTTAAAAAAGAAGCTTGTGGGCTACATTTAAAATAAGTGTTTCTCAAACAGATGGTGTTTACAGAAACACTCTAAAAATGGTCTATTTGATTTTGTAAGTTGTGTTTATTAGTAAAGGGCTCCACTTTTTACTTTAAAAGACAAAACAATCCCTCACCTTCTCTGTAGCTCCACTCCCTCTTCCCTCTCTCCACTCAAGGTCTTTGAAGGTCATGAAAAGTGTCAACACAGACTGGGCAATGCTGACTTCCTGGACTCTTATCATGTATGTAAATTATGTTACCATGTAAAATGTTTTGCAACAACTAAGCTGTACGACATCATTTTTCACTTCAGGTGAGACAGACCCAGAAGAGGTTATGAAACAACAATTATACGCACTGTTCATAAGTCATGGGAACATATTAAACCACTAGAAAGTGGAAGTGAAAGCTACTGCTTTGTTTAGGAATTCACACTTTTACCTTGCAGCCACTTTCTCTGCAAAGAAATAACTTTTAACCTTGCTACCTGGCTGTTCAGTTTAACACCAAACTAGGAAAACACTTGTGAGTGATTCTATTTATTTTTTTACCCCCTAAAGTTATTTTATGCTGATGAGAACTACTTAAGCTTGAGTACTTTACTCAAACCAGGTGCAGCCTGGGCAGCCTCCATCCTGCTCCACCTTGCACTTTAACCTGGGAACAAGTGGCTAATTCAGTCTCCACAATCCACTCAGTCCTTGGCCTGTGCTGAGACTGCCCATTATGTTGGTGTTTTTTGTGACAGGAGTACTGACAGATGGAGGACACCAAATAATGTAATATGGGCTGCAAGCATCCATCTAATGGAAAGAGCTTTCAATGACCATCAAATTGAAATGGATTGAAACAGGTTCATCTGGAAGACAATGGGTTAGGAGCCCTATAACAAACTCTAAGGCCTGGTCCATATTTAAATATTGTATTGACCAAGCTACATCATTCAGGGCTGTGAAAAATTTTGCCTCCACATGCCGTACTTAGGGCACTCTAACCACCAGCGTAGATGCAGCTACGTTTAGCTATACCTTCTCAGAGAGGTGGATTAACTACACGGACCGAAAAAAAACAACAAACCCTTCTGTCAATGTAGGTAGTGTATCTGCTGTGCTGCAGTTGCACTTCTGTAGCACTTGTAGCATAGAAACAGGCTGAGTTACCCATCCCCCTGGTGCTAAACTGCGCGGACTTCTGAAGAATTACTGCACTGAGAAAGTGAAATATCCAATAAAGGGAGGCTTTTGGGGCACCTAGCTAAGAGAGAAGACTAACAACATAGAATAGTCTCGTGGATGCTTGGCTAACAGTCCCATTGGCTTAAGGTTGACCTAATTAGTTTTATAGCTTTAAAAACACTGGACATCTCAGCTGAATACTTCAGCCAGCTCTCTACCTCCATGGAACCAATGCTTTAGATTCCCAAACTGTGGTACATATACTCCTGGGGGTACATAAGACATCTCCGGGGGGGGGGGGGGTACAAAGGAGAAATTGTGTAATGGTGGGTTTATTATTTTATTTATTGCATTTTTCTAATAGACTACTCAGACAAAGCTTTAAAACTCGGTGGGAATTTGTTATATAAAATATGGTAGTTAATTGACTTTATGATGTGTCAATGAGAACACCGATACACGGAGACGCTGACGTACAGAGCCCTCACCTCCAATCACCGTACAGCGCGGGTTCAGTTGCCCGGCAACTGTCCTGTTTAACTGAGCTCAGAACTTAGTCAGGGTTGGTTTTTTCCAATTGTATACATCGCACTATAACTCTATTCGTACATAACAGTGAAATATGGGCCAATGGCTCAAGACAGGCAGTGCTACGAAGAACACAAAGTATCAGTAGTCAGACAGGTAAGGGAACGCAGGCAATTAGTAGATCTGGAAGGGGGTATGTGGACAGCTGGTAGATCTGGAAGGGGGTATGCAATAAGAAAAGTTTGGGAACCTCTGCTTTAGATTAATACTAAAAGGAGGGTAACAGGTTTGTGTTTGTTTTCATGTACTAAACATGTCTAGGTATGCAATGCACAGGCTATTTCATGCTCATCAGCTGTAATTCTTCCTCTTTCACATCAGGTTAATTAGTACAGAGTCATTTAGCATGGCCTCCAGCTAAACAAATAGTTTCAAATGCAACAAGTACATATTTTACAAATGACTTGACAATAAACTTTGCTGAGTGCCTCTCAGCTAGGGAACTACAGGGATAAACGCAAACACCAGCACACACACACACACACACACACACTTGTATTAACTGGGCTTCAGTTAAAAACTGCTCAGGCAGCACTGAACAGACTCCATCCATTGCTCAGAGTAAGACAATAAGATTAGCCAAACTAATTTGCCTACCTGCCACCAATGATCTACAATATTAACTACATAATAGGAAGAGGCAGGATCTAGTAATGAAATCAGGTAAATGCGTATCAGAAGACCTGGGTTCTGTTACTAACTCGAAACGGACTTGTCCAAGGTCATACAAGACATCCTGGTGCCTCAGTTGCCCCATCTTTAAATAGGGATAATACTTACTTACCTTAATAAAGCACTTTTTGATTCTTGGACAAGAAAGATGTTAAGTGCAAAGTACTATCATTATAAGCTAATTTCCTGATGCATTTCAAATCCATCCTTGCTACAATATATCCATCCGAGAGGCAACAAAAATGTTAATGGTTCAGCTGGAATGAAGAGTGTCAGAAAACAGACAAAGGATGCAGCAGAAATACTGCAAGCCATAATAACTAGGGGGCCACACACTTTTTTGCTTCTGTCAGTGAAGCTCACTGCACACACCAGGGGGTCCTTGCGTCCCTTCATCCTCCCCGACCCACGCCGCCCTCCCGTCCCCCTCTATTTCAGGGACTTGTTGCAACCCCTCCACCCCATGCTACAGGCTCTGTGTCCCCTATTCTCTGCTCCATGCCAGGGACTGTGTGCACCCCCAGTCCTCCCCATGCTCTGTGTGAACCCCGCTTCTCCCCATACCAGGGTCCCACATTCTCCCTCTGCCAGGGGTTATGTGTGCCCTCCCCCACCCATTCTTCTTTTCTTTCTCAGACAACATTTTTAAAGTGAATTGGGAGGACAGACAGAGCTAAAATGAGGGGTAGATATTGTTATGCTTGAATGTGTTAATGGCTGCCATCTACCAGTTATCTGATCTGTAGACAATTACAGAGGTGGCTGAAGCTGCTAGCTCTGCCATCCAGAGGTTAGGGGTTCCATGTATCTCCAATTTCCCTCTGCTGACTTTAACCAAAATCAATACGGTTCTGCCCATCGATGTCTAGAACATTCCCTGAAATTTTGCAATCGATCCGACATGGCGTTCCACGGTTATCACATTACATCCAAACGTCCAAGCACAGAAGTGCCATCAAGTTGGGTTTTTATAGCCCCTTTCACACATAACAGCACTTCACAAATGTTAATTAAATGTAGTGACCCCTTTGGGAGGTGGGTATGTATCACTCATCTTATAGAGGTATGAATTGAGGCACAGTGATTTTCTCAAGGTCACACAGTAAGTAAATGGCAGAGTCCTGACTCTGCGTGCCCTCCTCTAACCATTGGACCACATTGGAATTCTTCTACGAGATGCAGCCAGCTAAAGTAGAGGTTTTCGTTTTGTTTTACAGCAGCACATAAGTGCAACAAGGAATATGTGAAGACTAATGCTATTTCATAGTGTTTCAGCGTGCACTGCGTTTAATTTGTTCTGCTGAAAGGAATTAATGGCCAAAGTCCATTTGAAGACAAGCATGGACAGAAAACAGCTCAGAGTGGTTTGGAACAGAAAAGAAAAGGAATTCCAGTTTCATTCTCTGAAAAATGATTGTGTTAATAGGAAGCGAGTGTGATTCAAGCGCTACA
This sequence comes from Emys orbicularis, assembly GCF_028017835.1. Lineage (NCBI taxonomy): Eukaryota > Metazoa > Chordata > Testudines > Emydidae > Emys > Emys orbicularis. Next base: position 145,577,108 of record NC_088686.1, read on the forward strand.
GATGACAAGATGTATTATTCAAAAAGCATTCAGCTGAACTAGCAGCCTTTTTGTTTTGTCAAGCTGAAATTCGAGCAAGGTGAGAGCCATATTCAGACAGTGGTGTGGGGGAATCATTCCATTGCTTCAGTGACAGCACCCCCAGCTCGGAGATAGAGGCTCTCTCCTGCTAGAGTAGGCAGATAGGGAGATACATGCATACACACATACAGGGCCAAATCTTCAGCTGGTGTAAACCAATACAGCTTCTGTGCCATCAGTACTAAGGGTCAGTGATGTCGACGCTATGAACTAGAAATCAGCATACTTCAGTTAAAGCCGTTTCAGTTAAACACAGACATAAAAAGCAGAGAATCTGGCTATGGCTACACTACCGCTTACATCAATAAAACTTTTGTCGGTCAGAGGTATGAAAAACACACACCCCTCCCCCGACCGATTGACAAAAGTTTTACCGAAAAAAGTGCCAGTGTGGACAGCGCTTTGTTGATGGGTGATGCTCTCCCGCCAACAAAGCTACTGCCCCTCGCTAGGGAGTGGTTTTATTTTGTCAGCAGGAGAGCTCTCTGCCTTCTGTCTGCTGCCTTCCATCCCAGAAGTGACTGCAAAATGCCTTGGGATCCCTTGCTGGTGAAATGGAATTTTTACATTCTTCCCATTACTCCTAATCTAAATCAATCACTGCAAACTGATAATCTCTATGGAGCAAAGAAGCACTCTTCGGCAACAGCTTCACTGATGTTTTCCGTTGATAAGAGGCTCAGGTAATAGAACCGCATGGATGTGCTATGGTTTAATAATCTCAGCCATAATTAGCCAGACCTTTTGCAGAATGCTATCGTGGAGCATTTTCGGTTAACCTGCACTCAGAAAGACAACGAGGCACAGCACCCAGGATTCCATACATCTCACAGCCTAGTCCCCAGAACTGTCAGGAAATAACCACATTCCGTATTCAAGGTGATCTGTAAAGGAGTAAGAAAAGCCTAAGGCAAACGTCAGCACCGCCAAATTTTTATTTTGCTTTCCAGCAATTATTTTGACTCAGACACTGGATTTAGAAACAAAAACGGGTGTGGGAGACGACTTGACTTTCTGTAGTTTGCTTACCTAAGAAAATGTGTCTTGGAGCAAATAGACTCCAGGGCTTCTGTTCCGCCTTGTGGGCACTCTTCATCCCCAACAGCTATGGTCTTCTCTTGGACGTCTTCCAGGGATGACGCTGGGTCTGCTGGTTAGACTAGAGGCTGACTGGATGGACCAGTGAGGATGTGCACTTTCAGCAGTGCACACTGGAGAGTGCCCTTTCTGTCTCTGGAATCCTAATTTTAGTGGGTGAAATAATTGTATCATATCAATACGATATCACAGGCATTTTTCCCAAAACTGCAAAACATTCTGCTACCTAAAACACTGTTTAAATATTTCCCATTATACTCATTCACTTTTCACAGAGCTAATGCACATATTTTGAAGGTGCAACTTAGGCAACAGTGTTTGAAAACGTGGCTCTGCATACACACAGGCACACAGTAAACAAACTTCCGAAAATGGATTACTTCCCAACATCTGGAATACATAAGTATCTTGTCTGGCTTTGGCTACTTGACCAGAATGTTAGTTATATTTTTAACATCACAAACCACCTGCCACACTACAGAATTGTTTTCTAGTGGCGGTAGTTAGAAATGTCATGTAATCTTAATATGGTGGAGAAATGCAGTAATTGCCTGGAAATTTTCAGTGGTTGTGTATTCTTGTAGGCTGCCCAATAGACACTTCACGGTTCAGCAGCATGGCCTCCAGGTGTTAGTAAGACACTTGGATAAAGAAGGATAGTTCATATGAATGATTTTCCCTGTTATCCTGAAAGAGCCGTCTGTATGGCAGGAAGGAAATACACTTTGTGGGACTTTGCATTTGAGAGTACTTGCTAGAGAGTGGTTTAAGGCACAGATCCAAGTTGGCACTCTCCTGTGGAACTGCTGGTGATATCGCTCACCTTTAATTCCCAATTCCCACCACCTCCGCTGGATGGAAAAGGGGAAAGATGGAGTGTGGAACAACTCATCTGTGAGAGCTATCCCAATACAAATCAGGCAATTATAGCATAAACCTCCACACACCCTGAAATGACCCTGCTGGAAAACATCCTCTTGCCTCTGTAATATATCAGAGAGACGCTACTTCCCTAGTTGCTCACACTGTCCCTGGGGAAGGGACAGCACTAGACAGTCTGCAGGAGCTTTTCGGCTGACACTTGGGCTGGTGGGGAACAGCCAGCAGAGGCATGGAGGAATCAGTATTGTGAACTCCACAAGGCAGACACGGGTAGAGATAAGATTTGTCTTTGAATGCAAAGCTCCTGGCAGCAAGGTTTTCGTTTTCCTACGTTCTATGTTTGCAAAGCACCAACACATACCGACAGTCACTAGAGCAGAAAATCATGTTTAAACCCTGATTTTCCAAGGAAAGTAGCAAGCTTCAAAACAATAAAAGAGAAGAACTGTGCATTAAATATTTGAGTTCTTACAATATTCAACACTTACAGCCCCAAGAGACAAACAGGAAGTGGGCAAGGAGACAAACAGTGGATCTGACGCTGAACCAGTGAACCTATGTTGTGAAGAGAAATGGAAAGCCCCAAACTGTTGCAATGCGTCATGACATGCAAATCATATTCCTAGTTCCAGCCAACCCCCTGCTGAAAGGGAAGTTATTTTATTAAACAAACAATAGCACTAGAAGTGGCTTCCACGGCACTGACTCAATTATTATTTGCTTTATTAAATTGTTCAGTGGTGATTTATTCAGATCTCTCTGATCACCCTCACTGACCAATCCTTGAACCTGAATTCTTGTAACTTTTATCTCTATTATAACTATTCTTATCTATTTTATCTCCACACACACTGTAGCTTGCAGAACTTCTACATTTTAAAGGTTTCATCCTCATTTGTTGACCCGTTCAGCCAACTTCTATTTGATGTTATGCCAGCTATTCAAAGCTGCTGCAACCAAAAGAGGGAACAAAAAACCAGCTTCCCTGGATAGGCAGCAGCTAGTTTCAGCTAAGGGGAGTGAGGCTCCTCCTCCAGTTTCAGTCTTTCCTTCTCTTATTGTACCAGTGCACAGATTCCATGTTAACTTGGGCCTGGTCCACACTAACCCCCGACTTTGAACTAAGATACGCAACTTGAGCTACGATAATAACGTAGCTGAAGTCAAAGTACCTTAGTTCGAACTTACCGCGGGTCCAGACGCGGCAGGCAGGCTCCCCCGTCGACTCCGCGTACTCCTCTCGCGGAGCAGGAGTACTGGCGTCGACGGCGAGCACTTCCAGAGCCCCCCACCATGGCCACCAGCCCCAGTCTCCCCACCCCACAGTGCCGGGAGGGCGGGCGGCACAGGCGGCCCCAGCCTGAGCCAGGGCCAGGCACAGGGGAACTGGAGCCAGAGCGGGAAGTGGCGGGGGGGGGGGGAGGGGGGACCTGGGAGCGGAGCGTGGGTAGGGCCACGCCTGGCTGTTTGGGAAGGTGCAGCCTTCCCCAGCCTATGATACCCGCCACCCATGCCACAGTGGCCTGAACAGCTCAGAGCACAAGCAGAATAATGGCAACACAAAATAACTCTGAAGGGAATTTTCAGGAGGACTGAACATCAGAACAAAAGAGGAAGTGATGGGTGTGGGTCTGAACAAGAGACATTTGAAACATCATAATTTTAAAAGCTACACATCCTCTTTTTTCAGAAAAAGGCTTCTTGTGTTGGGAAGGATCACTAACAACAGTGAAACCAACCTCTCTCCCTCAACCCCTTATACCTCGTATCGGTTACGTTAAAGCATTTTTTAAAATTATTAAAAAGCGACCATGTACAAATGGTTCCTGCTGCTCCCTGTGTCTCTGAGTCACATCTGCTGATCTTTAATCCTGTTAACTCCATAGGAGCTCATGCAGCTACGGGAGAAACATCTCACACTTTACCCCCCCCCCCTTATGTGTCTATAAACATCAAGGGTGTGCATTTGTCCACTGCAAAAACTTTTTGTGGTTGAGATCCTCAGCGACTTTGCCTGCATTTGGCCAAAAAATGGTCACATAGCTAAAAGTTTAAAACCCACCAGTTTTCACCTATGTACAGCGTTTTTCTTCTTATATGGCAACAGTAGCGGGGAAAAATTTGCATCAATAACGTCATTGATGATTCATACACGAGTTGATTAGCTGTATGACTTATGGCCATCAGTTCTTTAGACAGTAAGAATAATTTGCATCTCGCCCGACAGAAAATTATTGCCCACTAATCCAGAAAACTGCCAGAGGAAAGGCTGGGTCAATATCAAACGCTGCCTACGAGTCCAAGCATTACAGCTCTAAAGTGAGCTGAGGTTTCATACTGTGGGCCTCAGTTATACTTGGCCTAGGCCGCCGATTCTACTGCCAGGTTTTGTAAAAGATATTCAAAAGGCTGCTCAAGTTATGTTCAAATGAAGAGAGGGCAGGCACACACTATTTATTTTAAAAAAATCCCACAATAACTTGCCCAAAAAGACAAATTAATTTTTCAAACAAATCTCAAATTCTCCACATCCACAAAGGAATTGTGAGGGCAGATGCTCCGAGGACTCCCTCATCAGATCACCACTGATTGTTTTAAGTTAACATCTAAATAAGCAGAAGATGCTGAGGAAAATGCATATTTGAACCTGCCCAGCTGGCTTTGACCGAGAGCAGTTACCAACTGAAGGAACCCATGCAAAATGAATTCAATAGCGTAGGTCCATTTCCCAGAGAACAAGGGACAGATTCTCTTCTGCTGATAATCTCTGCTTGGTACAGGTGGGGTTAGGAGAGTCTGTTATGGTTCCCTGATTCTGTGGGCTGACCTGTGCCAGCCCCAGTGTGTGGTACAGATTTATGCCCCTGGAGAATTAGCAGAGCTCCATCTTGCCCGACACATCCCCTATGCCACGGCAGCTATGGGCAGCTGGCCCAGGCGCCTGTTCTGCTGGCTTTATGCAAGCGGATATTTCCTCACCACCACAGGAATTCTCATCTGGACAGCTAGAGCCAGAATCCAGCTTACAATCTTACTGTTCTACTAACCACTGCGTGCAGTGTTTACTACTACAAATAGTCTCATCAAAACCAATGGGGATCCGCAGAGTAAGATATAAGGACAAGAAGCCTGCATTTTCAAATGTCACTTGAATTTTTGGGTGCCCAACTTAAGACAGCTTAAAGGGGCCTGGTTTTCACAGGGCAAGCGCTCAGCACTTTCTGAAATTCAGGCCCCTTTCAAGTCATCTCAGTTTGGGTACCGAAAAAACAGGAGCACCCAAAATCACTAGCCACTTTAAAAAAGTTAGGCCAATAGTCTCTGCAAGTTCTGATCTGAAAATCACAAAAACAACCCTACACTCTGCTCTCACTGACACCCAGTCTCAGCAGAGAGGCCCAGCATAGGAATGGATCATGAAGACTGAATTCCCCTCTGACTGATGGAAGGAGCTGCCATCCATCCAACTTGTGCCTATATCTGCTCCTTTTCGATAGGCTGCCAGTTCTGCACTTTTCATTAACACTAAATTATATATTCTATATGTAAATGCAGGGGACAAAAAAACCCCAAAAACTACTGTTACCAGAAGCAAAACATCTTGAAGAAAGGGAAATTATGATGTACTGTAGCAGAGCACTGACTATTTTCTGAGTAAGAAAGAGTTAATTGAAACAGTCACATTAAACTTTGGAAACTTGGCATTACTCTTTTTTTCCCTACTCATTTATTCCAAAGAACCCTCCTTCTCTTCCTCCTCCTCCTCCTCCACAGCGCTACTCATGTCTCATTAAGTTCATAGCTACTAACTGTCACACCTAGCAACCATTCCCTCAGCATGAACTAGTATTCGTTTCAGATTGTTCATCTCTTTCAAGATGGCCAGTTGCTGCTGCAAGCTTTCCCCATCACTTAATTTAAGCAAAAAAGAAGACCCCTCTTGTAACAGCTATGTCCCCCTGATATTTTCAAGTCATCGTTTCAGAAAACAATTACTTGATAAAATATGATACACCAAAGTGGTACATCATAAGACAGTCTTCTAAAGCAGGAACCACGTAGTACATTCTAGTTGTTAAAATGGGAACTAATCTAGTGAACTACTAATGATGGGAAAGCGTAATTACTGAAGATTAACATCATGACACATGGAATTTCAGATTTCCACAGCATGCAATAAAATGACCTCTAACCCCCTTCTAAATGCCATCCGATTTATTTTGCCCTCAAACTTCCTGTTCTTGATGCTTAACTAGTTGTGTTTTCTCACCAATCACAACCAAGGCGACTGATTCTTATTGCCATGACCCTTACGCAGTCATTTGTATGTCCAAAGAGCATGTAATCAGAATAATAGTGTCTCACTATGCACCGGAGTAAATAATAATGACACAAGGGGAAGGCAGGGGAGAATCAATCTCAAGGCTTTTCAGAAAGCAGACAAAAATGCAACCTTCTTATCTTCAGCCTTTCTTGTGTTTCTTAACTCTATGCATCCTTGTTAGTTTTACATATTGTGTTCCTTTGTCAAACTGCACCTAAAAGTGTGAGGGGAACAGAAATATTAGAAGACAAAAAAGGAGGAGGAGGAGCAGCAGGAAGAGATCATATCAGAACAATCCTTGTGAACAAACAGATGAGGACAGGAAAATGAAAAGAGGAATTATAAGTAAGATTTGCATGTTGGCTTGAGACCATGTTCTAATTTAGATGTCTAAGTAATTCAATGTCTGCAAATCTTTGCCTTCACTCCAAGGCTTTCATCTAAAGAAATCTCTCTCCCACAAAATGTGTTAAGGTCAAGAACTACTTCTTACATTCTTAAGTGCTGGAGCATTGTCGAAGCCCTTTTGTTACCTCATTAAATCTTGCATCTGAAATCTGAGAGGGGAAACCACGTTGAATGAAATATGGGCTCAAGCTTTTTAAGAACACAGAAGCTGCACACTCACACACTAAAGATTAGAGGGCACTTTAATCAGTCTTGTACTGTTCGTGCTCCAAGGTCTCTGACCGCAACCAATGATAGAGCCACAGAAAAGGAGCAGAGCCAAAATGACTTCACAAAACAGCAACTCCAGTTAGTTATTGTATTAATCAAAACCATACCCAGCGCAGTAGTCAGAGAAGGGACAGGACAGGGGGAAGAGGAACATCAACAATGTGGACTAACATTTACAAAAATACAATGAAGCCACAGAAAAGTGTAATGGTTCATTTGTTTTCAGTCTCAGTTGAATTGCCATAATCCTTTTCTTTACCCCATGTCAGTAGGAATTTGCAGTCAATTGTTTTAAAGCAGAATTCAATTCAATATAGATGCTGTTCAGTGTCAGAGCCTATGTGCTTTCCTGTATCTTACCAAGTTTCCTTTCATGAAAAGAGGAATCTCTGATAGCTGATGCAGTTCTTTCCAAAGTCTGTGACTTGCTTGGGCATCTAATACAGGATGTCCATGAGGTCAGGCAGCACTGGGGAAGGGGAAATATAAAAAATAAAAAATAAGAACAGTTCATAATTCTGCAATAGGTTAGCAGTTGCCTGGGAAACAGAAACTACGTGTAGGCAGAATTCACCCTAACGAAGTGGGTGTGTGCACACAGTATCTACACACTCCTCCCTGAGAAATAAATAACCAATTAGATCCATCTGGAATATTTCTGCTGAAAAGTTTTCAGCGAAAAATAGAGGGTGGGTGTGGAACTTCCACAAATGTATTTTTTCACACTTTTCAGCCAGCTCCAATAATGCTCTGCATGTACACAGCCTCTTTCAGGACCTAAGTGCTTCATGGACATTAAGGCCCCTTTGCAACACTCTGGTAGCATGAAGGGGCCTTAAATTGGGCAGAACCCACCCCGAGAATCAACCCTACACAGGGACCTTCTTAGCTGGCATAAAGACTCTGTACTGGCTCAGTGTAGATGGCAGACTGGAGGCAGGACCAGAGTCCACCATGTTACAGCTATTTTCTTCTTCCCAGTTTCCCAGGGGGGCATGGAAAGCAGAGTGTATGTCTAAGTAGCCCTGAGGCTACTTACAATGATCCCAGAATACAGGGACAAAGGTGGTTTTAAGCGCGCCACCCTCCATCCATTCCCAGAAATAGTGTTAACTGAGGATCAGACCCTAATTTTCTCAACACCTCTGAGAGGAAATACCCCCATTTTACAGGGGGGAGACTAAGACACAGAGGAAATGTGAATTACACACAAGGTAATATAATGAGTTAATAGTAGAGCCAGGCACAGGACCTGGGGATCTGGTGTAACAAGCGGTAGCACATAGAGAGAACTGAACTGGGTGAACTTCTGAAGCTTGGGTTGAGATTTCCATGTGAGGAGATGTGTAACTCATGCCCACCCAGTGTGGCACTCTGTCCCCCTCTGCCTCACTCAACCACTATGTGACCCAACTCCTGGTCTTCTCTGCTACAATCATTAGTTCACCACGCCTCTCTTAGTGAGCAGTCTCATCAACCTAGGCTGAACGTGAAAAGTCAGAGATAGGATAGCCATTATTATTTTTGTTTCAGTGAACTTAATGCTGGTGAAAGGCGACAGACAGCCTTCCATACTCCAGCATTGTCTATTCACAGGACAGGAACAGGCTGTGACAATCTTCCCACTAGGTTCAAAAGTTTCCAGTGGAAGTTTTTCTTGAGCAGGAACTGAATAAAAACAAGAGAGCATGCCCTTAATTATTACAGCCCTGACAGCACCCTATACTTATATTCATTGCCCTACTACTGTGATATAGCTAATGAACTAAAACAACATAGAGCTCTGATCCTGCAAACCTTACTCAGAGTAGTAATCCTGGAAGCCCATGAGACCTCCCACAAGCAAAGGTTGTAGGGCTTTTTGTCCCATTCTATCCTAACGTAATAACAGGAGAGCCAGCACTTCTGTTCCAAATAGACCAGCAGTTTGAACTCCTGTGCAAGTGAAAGTTAGTCTCCAAGATGCCAGTGTACCCACACATATTTACCTTGGAAATATCTAACTGGGCAGAAAGATTGAGATGCAGATTTTTTTAACTGAGTAACAGACAAGGGTTTGGTTTGGCCAGTCACTAGTTTTTTTAAGAAATATTTTAAAATATATATTTTTAAAAAAAACATGGAGAGAACTGAATAAAGTTTGGTACTGTCAGGCAGAAGTGGTGGGAAGATTTTTTTGAAATGGTGGAGATATTCGAAAAGTGGTTGCTACGCAAGTGTTGCAGTCACATTCAAAGCAATTTCTCTTATGCGTAACTGCTGCACTGAACCCATGTTACTGCATGATTAACCCTTGCTCTGCCAAGTGGTTTAATATGGCTAGTGGTTTCAATTCATGTCAATTTTTGTTAGGGAAGGTCAATTTTAAACAGGAAAGCAGCTTTTGAATGATCAGAGCCATATTAAAACCTTCTTAAATGGAGTATTTAGCTTGTATAGCATTACCCCCCCCACCAAATAAAAGTCCTATTCCCTCCACCAGACCAAGAATGTATGGCTTAGCGCAGCGGAGCCTTCCATGGGTCAGAATCCCACTGTCCGGGCTGCGGATCGGCAGTAGATTTGCCAAGGCTAGCACGGTGGAAAATCGGTGGAAGCCATGCTGTTGCAGTTCCACTTGTGCCCGCTCCTCCCCCTCTCTGCAGCAACCTGGAAGGAGCGCCCACAGAGCACAGCTCTGCGTCACATCCATCTGCAGCCTCCTAATGCCCTGCCAGCCCTCCCATGCAGGAGTCAAATGAAGAGTTAATATGGACCAATATGCTTTTTATTGGACAAGACAACCCAGTAGAACACTATGATCCACTGGTCATAGATCATAACAGTATCATTCTGATTTGTCTCATGCCAGGCCTAGAAAGAATAAATGACATAATATGCAACTGCAAGCCAATGTTAACTCGCTTGACTGCATTTAGACACACCAACTCATATGGCATGTAAGTTCACCCCACATTTTATGGCCTTGCCATAGGGGGCCACATTATCTTCTATGTCTAGAAGAAATGGAGAGGGTTAAAAAAAAGCTTGAATAACTTTGCCTTAGTGGGTTAAAATCTAAGGGGTCAAATTCAGAGCTGGCTTGTGAGGATGAAATTCCACTGAAGTCAGTGACTTACCACAGGCTTTAAAAGGAGCGATGGGTTGAAATTAAGTGAAGGGAAATTGCAGCTGTTAAGGAGAAATGCCTAGTGGTTAGCTCTACTAGACTGTGGAAGTGCATCCCAAGAAAAGCACTAGCAGACTCATCACTTCAGCCATTTAAAGCTAGCCTGAACAATACAGTAGAGAATATACTGTAGTGAACAATCCTCCATTGGACTAAATGGAACCCAAAGGGTCTTTTTCAGTTGCTAACTTCTATGAAATGTCTGTTTCTAAGCATTAGCAAGGGAATTCAAGCCTTTCCCTGTGCCCTTGAAGGGAAGGTGGGCTACATGCATGTCACCAATCAGTGGCTTGGCACAGAAGGGTTCTAGAAGGTAGGTACTGTAATGCCCCTAAAATGATCACTGCCATACAAGCCCTTGACGCAAGGCCATATAGCAACATGCTATCTGTAGTTTAACGCATATGAGAACCACTCCTTCTGCTTTATTTTGCAGATCCCTCAATTGAAACTGTTGACTAAAGAGACTCAGAACTTTCATCTTCTGGCCACATGTCTCACGCTTAGGGCCGTGTGGTCCTTAGCTGGTCCTCGAACCATTACATTTTCCTTTCCTCCACGGAAACTACCCTTGCACCTAGGGGGTTGAAGCCAGTGATTCATGTATGGATGGGCTGCAAGAATGCAGGCAGTTGTGACGCATGTACGTGGATCCCATGTATCTGAGGATGGGGGAACCAAGCTGCCAGTGTCCAAATGTTGTCAGTCTAACACATGCGCCAATGGTTCAATGGCGGCTCTGAAGTGAATGAATTTCATAATCAAATATGAAGCCAGTGGCTGCATGAAGACAAACCTTCTAACCCATTTGCCCTATATAGAAAGTGTTGTGCTTGGAGATGAAGGGATGTATTTAACTAGGAAATATCTGCTTCTTGGAAAGCTTAAGGTCTGAATCATGCTGTGTTGGCTTGGTTTTTCAGCAGACAAACTACCACATAGGTTTTCTTGTGGGTGGAGAGGCAGCACTGCCGTCAGAATTAGCAGCTGGGTTTCTTTCCCATGAAAACTAAGTAAGAATGCCACTACACACTAGGGGCCCAGAGTTACTTGAAAATATCACTGGCTTGTACAAATGGAAACACCTGCACAAAATCAGGAATCAGCTGGTCAGGCAGCAGAGCAGCAAGGGACAGAAAAGCCAGTAAGCAGTGACTAGCACTAAGAATATACAAGGGACTGTGCCAACTAGACGGTCACTGGCAGAAGCACAATCAGCAACCCGAAGAATTTGAGTGATAAATATGGGAGCAGATATGCAAATCTGGATGGCTTTTTATTTATTTATTTTTTGCAGAGGTGCAACTGAGGTGTCTATGTTTGAAAATCCGCTCCCTCTCGCCTACCAGTCCAGGAAAAAGGGTTTTTTACCAGTTCTGAAGATCAGCTCAGAGCACAAAACTCAGAACTGGATTTCAAAGTACCGCCATTTTTGATGGTTATTTAGATTTAGGGTTTTGGTTTGGCCCATTACAAAAGTAGAGACCATTTGCAAAACTCAGAGACAGGTGCAGAGCTTGATCATCAACACCACTCCAGGACATTTTGTTCTAGTACCTGTTAGTGGCTGATGGTGAGACAGCAGAATGACCTTGCAGGAGGTGGTCGATGGTCCACCCTGCTGTGGAAGGTAACTTTCTCTGGGCATGAGCACAGTTATTCCAAGATCGATCTCTGCATAAATTATATAAAAACAATCAGTATTTCTTAATACTAGTAAAACCATTCCATGAGCCAACATAAGTATCCATTGCTCTTTTCCAGCAAAAATTGTAGGGGGGCGGGAGGGCAGGAGAAACAAAGGAATCAATTTCCCCTCTATAAACCAGGGCATCAATTCAACTCGGAATTGGCATTTTATATGGAAACCCTGTAATCAGGCACATCACCAGCCATAAGTATCAGCTATAGCTAGCCACTGCGGCATACGTCCCAACGCCAGGCATCAAAGACTGGTAATCCCTGGCCACACCCATACCAACTACAAGAGAACGCAATGCACAGGGTTAAACAAATCCTAAAGCAAGATGTGGTTTTCTCAGTGGTTTGGGGGTGATTTCTGGTGGGTTGGGAAGGGGACAAAAATCTAGTATTTGGATGTTTTTAATAGATTTCTCCAACAAAACCATTTGCTGAAAGAACATAACCTCCTCACAGCGTCAGCAAAGCTTCTGTCACAGAGCCCAACGCTGTATTTATACAACATGGAAATTAACAGCAGCAGCACTGCAGGCTTAGAATCTATTCTGCAAGCAACAAAATGGCTAGCGGTGCTGTTGCCTCCATTTGGATTCCTCTGCTGCTTATGAGGGGTGAAAATGGTGGATGCCGATACCACTGCTGCTTTGGTTATGGTTACACACTATACTACCGACGTTGAATTTATGACTCTATGAATCTCCGTTCTAACCCTCACCACTCCGCTCCACAAAGCGAAGACTCCCATCACCAACAAAACAGAATGCGTCACAGATGTAACACGACCATCAGCAAAACAAGTGCAGGAAGAAATCAGCGCCGCCCGTTCAGAGCCCTGCTCAGATGCAAAAAAAAAAAAACCCCCAACACTGGAATTTTCATGGCCTGTGTTATCGGGGAGACCACACTGGATGATCGCGATGGTCCCTTCTGGCCTTGGAATCGAAGAAAAACATTAAGGTAATGTGTTCAAATGCATAACGCCGTCCATTGGAAGGTCTGAAAATGATTTACAACAGGGTCCCAAATTGTGACTCCTTGCACGGTAAACACTGCTATGGAAATCAGTAAGGGTTTTGCTTGAGTAAAGACTAAATGATTCAGCTCATTAATGAACAAAGCTTCACAATACCCCTCTGAGGCAGGTATGATAAACTCCATTTTACAGAAGAGGAAGCCAAGGCACAAAGAGGTAAAGTGACATGACCAAGGTCACACAAAAGCAAGTAAGTGGCAAAGCCAGGAATAGAAACCAAAATTCCAGACTCCTGTTCAGTGCTTAACCACTAGACCACTTTTGACCAATTGATTGTTCATACCTCTAACACACTTACATTAGTAACTCCAGCCACATGATCTGAATGAGTCAGTTTTCCCCATCACCCTATAGAAAAATACCATGCCTCTGCCACTGCCTTATTTCAGATGATCCTTTGAGTCCCATAGATTTAGCTGCAGCAGGTAAGCTCAATTCCCACATGAACATGTGTTTAGCAGTGCAACTAAACTTAAAGGTTAAAATAAGACAACAAAAATGAGTCACAAAGGCAAACATCTCTGTAAGCAGCTGAGAAATGAGAAAAGGAATAAAAATGAACCACTTTCCATGCCTGAATATGGGTGCTCAGAAAGGATGCTTGCTCTTTGTTGAGTGGATGGGCTGCCAACTGTACCTCCTTCTCTAAATCCAATCCCCAGAGGAAACCCCAAACAGCATGACAAACACCATTATTGGGCACAGTATGTTGCAAGTTAATACGGAGCCCCCAGCAATGATAGGTGGGAAATACAAGGGGCACCCGTATACATGACATTCAGCAAAATGGACTTAACCCACCAGTCTCCCAAGCAACAGCTCTTAACCCAGCTGCTGCCTTGTACAAATGCAACTGCAGTATTGTGCCTAGATACGTACATGTATTGTGTGCTCTGCAGTAAGACGAACAGACACATATTGTTACTGCCGTTCCGCTGCTCTGCGGACCTGGCACTGCAGGAAGCAAGGAGACTCCAAGGGAGCCAAATCCACAGGGCGAGGGATCAGCGAGTCATCAGGGGCATTGGCAACCGCAGTAAGAGAATTTTAAATTCACCGTGAACCTTGGAAGAGGGAGGAGAGGTGAAAAACGTAGAGATGGACACGAGGAGGGAAAGAGGGGAGCGGATCAGTTATCCCCTCTGGCTTGTTGTTTTCCCTCCTCCTGGCTCCTACCACTTCTCCCTCTTTGGAAACGGTCTACTCCCTCCTTTTTACTGCCCCAAGACACTGAGCTGGAGGCAAGAGAGCAAGGCAGGTGCTCTTTAAGACCTGATGAAATCAGCACTGGAAGGGTGTGCGCGCATGTATCTACATTATATAAAAATCAGGATGCACTTTAGGAGACAAACTACTATAAAAGAAATCAAGAAAGAGAACGCAATACATCTGATCTGGTTCTAAACCCAGCGATTGTTGCTAAATCACTGTACTTGGCTCTTTAGATGTCGGTAAGTTATACATTAAATGCTTGTCCCCCCATATTCTTGAAGTCACTTCACATGAAAAAGGGATAAGGAATAACTCGCCCTGCTGAATAATCAGACAAGTTACTACTCCTCTGCAGAATCTGGATGGCTTCCTGAGCAAGAAGACCGAAGCTCAAATGATTTGTCCACAGAACGTCAGAGGAGAACTGAAATCTTCATTGTCGATCACTTCGAGGAGGCAAGGGAGGGTGAGAAGATAGCAAAAAATAGTTATGAAAAAAAATGTCTTCCTGTTTGTCTTGGCCTCCTTACCCTCTTTTCCAGGTCCCTCCCAGACCTGTGCTGTTGGTCAATAACAAGAACTTAATATCCTTAGAAGGAAGAGAAAGATACATAAAAGTCTATCACTTTCCTCTGGCCTGACTGACACGTCACTGTGGCTTATTTTGCAACAACAGGAAACTCACCTGTCACTGAAGTAATTCAAGCTATGAAATACTTGGTTCTGGCGGTGTTATTTGCATAAATAACATAACAAACCACCTCCAAGAGTTTGTCACATTCTTCCCTTGCTTTTTGTTACTTTGCATAACTGAAACTGCAAGAGAGAGAGAGAGATTTCAAATGCCTGCCTTAAAAAAAAAGGAGGAGAAGAGAAAACCCAGGTGATTTTAGTCACAAAGTGTTTGGAACTGATTTGAGGCAAGTGAAATCAACATTTAGATTTGACACCCTGCCCTCAGCCAATCCAAGAGAGCTTTTCACCTGCCATCACCCCTTCTACCAATAGGATCAAGTGTTTAGGCTCAGAACCCTCCCCAGCCAATAGTGTGCAAGCTCAGCCACTTAGTTAATGATGCAGCAGTACAGGGAAGACGATCACATGTGAGCTGGAAGGCTGCCAACATGGAGACACGGAGAGAGCAAGGTAAACAACTTTCCAACGCCAAAATGATGACATTTAATCCCTAAACCCTAGCTTCCCTTCTCGACTCATCCTTAACCCCTTTCTGCTAGTCTGGAAGCCTCTGAAAGGCGCTGTGTACCTGTCCCCCTGATGCTTTTAAAAACTGGACAACATGCCCTGCAATGATCACTGCGTCACCATTTACCACTTTCTGAACTACGCAGCGACAAACCTCCAAGCTTTAAAATGCAGAGTGTCTGTTAAGCCCTGCACCAAGCCCTGGCCGATGTGCCAGCCTTTAAATAGGTGGAAGGGAGGAATTCAAAAAAAAAATTATTAAACGACAGCCTCTGCAAAGTTGTCATCTCCCCCCACGACCACCACCCCCAGCTGCATAACAGCACCACAGGCAAGAGCGACATTCGTACCACCTGTGCCATCGTTCCATTCAGAAAACGGCTCTGACGCAGAACAGTGCAGTAACATCCAGCCAAAATCATAATAAAACCACTCCGGGGTTTGAACTTAGAGGAGTGGGGGGGAGGGGGGGAGAAGAACCTGTAAATAAATAAAATAAGATGCAGTTCTAACCCAATCCCAATCAAAGGATACGTACGTGGGAAAGACGGACCCCGAGCCGAAGACCTCTGCCCGTTAAACATCTGCGCAGTCCTTAGCCCTTCGCTCGCTCGCTGTGCAGCGCCGCAGAATAGAATGTTCCAGAATTTTCCTCCCGTTAACCCTTCCGACGTCTGCCCACCCTCCCTCCCCGCGGGATTAAACGCATCGTGTCTCCAGCATCGTCAATGGGCGAACCCTCCAATATCAATTAAGCCAAAATAAATTTTTTTAAAATTAAGCTGGCCGGTTGCAGGAGCCCAGTCCATGATGTTATTACTTCGGTCTCTCTCTCTTGCTGCCTCTCTCTCTCTCCCCCCTTGCTGCAGCAGGGCTGTTGCTAGTAGACCTATCGAGGGAGCTTGCTCTCTCTCTCACACTCGCTCTCTCTCTCAGAGCTCTGTGACGCAGCTCAAAATTCTCCAGGCTGCTCCCTGTGTTATAACAGCGGAACTGCAGCTTTCCCAGGAGAGCTGATGCCAACAATGCCAGGGCCAGTCAAATCAAGAAAGTCAGTCACTGCTGGACTCCGCACTTCTGCCCTTTTCTTGTTTTTATTAATGCTCCTCACCTCCGTTTTTCTGCTTTGGTTCCAAACCTCTCACGATTGCATCTTTTTCTCTGCTGCTTAGTCACACCTACTCGGTTAACTCTTTTGGGGTCGGTAGTCAGCAATGCAAATCTCGAACAAGTGCCACTGACAGCACGGACAACTTTGTGGTGGTTTTTCTTTTTAAATCCTCTCCCGTTCCTAAAAGAAAAAAACAACAACATTCCAATGGCATATTAATGCTGTTTGATTAACTCTTTCAGGGATAGGAGACATGGTTTGACTTTGGGAAGTAACGCACTTCGGCCCAGAGCCCGCAAATGTTCACGCACGTGTTTAACTTTACGCACAATGGGACTTCAAAGGGACTACTCACTTGAGTAAAGCTATGTGTGTGTGTAAGCATTTGTAAAACGGGGATGTAACCGGATGTCCCTGGATGGGTTTTTGGCAGCAGGGCTGAAACCTTGGACCTCTGGATCTGAGAGCATGAGCCTCAACTGCCTGACCTAAAAGACCCAGCTGCATTAGCCCAAAAGCTGTAGCAGATTCATCAACCTCTTGTGTTATAACAGCAGAACTCCTAGCCACTTGAGGGAGACAAAGAGACAAACTACGTAAGTGTGGGTTACTGTAAGTATTGGAAAATTGTAAGCTCTTCCCTTTCCATCCACAAAGACTTCGAAAATGTGTTAACCAGATAAAATGAATGCTTGTGCCCAGAGTGAAGATTTTGAGGCTCATGACGACATTGCCTGGGTCACCAGCACTACTAGTCACAGTCCAAGAATCTTCATAATAGCTAAAAACATCAGCATAACCCTGTATGGGTTAGGCAAGCAAAACATTCCAGAGGGCTTGGACACAGCTCCTCAGGCAGCAGGCTGAAGGTTAACCCTAGTGAGTCATAGCTAGCTCCCATGTTCGGCAAAGAAAGTTGGACGCTCAGATTATTTATCTTCAAGAACTAGGGCAGTGGTTCTCAAACTTTTTTCTCGTGGACCAACTGAAAATTGCTGAGGGTCTCAGCGGACCACTTAATGATCTTTCCAAATGTTGTTTGTACCATTAGCTAAATATCGTAAAGCGCTTTGGATAAAAGCACTATATAAAAAAGAAAAAACAATTAACTTTTTTTGTTCTATAAATAAAAGCACACAACTCATATTTTAGTATCAGTAGTCTTACCTTTCTAATGCAAAGAATGTGCCCTCTCTCTTCCGCCGCAGCAGTCCCCGAGCTGGGGCTGGGAAGGAGGGCCGTCTCTCCCCAGTAGCTGCAGCCCTGGAGCTGGGGAAAGTCGCCTCTTTCTCTGGCTGCCGCAGCCCTGCATGTCCCAAATTCCCCCCACCCCCTCTTCTCACCCCACTGCCCCTCATACCTACCACCTATTCCTCCCAAGGCCACCACCTCACCTTACAGGTGCATCTTCTCCAGGTCCAGACTCCTAATTAGTGGAGGCACACCTGCGCGGCTCCACTAATTAGGTGGGTGGCCCTTTATTCTCTCATGTGCAACTGCCCAGGAGCACACCTTAGAGGGAACTATCCGCAGACCACCTGAACGGAGCTCGCAGACCACAGTTTGAGAACATCTGAACTAGGGAAACCCAGAGGAAGGCTAAGGCAGGTATAGCATTTGAGCAACCAGACAGCTGTGTGGATGCTAGTGAAAAGCCAACAGCATATGAAAGAATCTGCGCAAGAAAGAGCATCTGTATGGAAAAAAATAAATACAGGAGAACACCACAAAATCGATACACCTGCCATATTAATACCAGATTTCAGAATGGGCTGTGAGTTTTGGGTTTTCAGTACAGCTGAGGCTGAAATAACCAGTATTTTTTCCTTCAGAGTCTGAGCTATTTTGGGATTCCTCTGTACTATACTGAAAGTGACACATGTTGCACGCAGACATGAACAAGAATAATTGCAAGGTCCCAATTTATAAAATAAAACTCTGCCAAAAGATGCAAGTCACAGGAACCATCTTATACTGGGGGAAAGACTTTGACTTGGAGTCAGGAGCACTGCCCCTCCATGTTGTAACTGCTATAAAGAAAACCTGAGCATCCCGATCTTTGTAGTGACCCAGCAAGGTCACTTTCCATCAATTGGATGCAATGAAACGTGGCTGCATGCGTACGGACAGACGCATGGTCACCTGTGGAGATTGAGCCTAAGACGTTCATCACCAAAGCCACAAGTTTCTGCCACTTGAGCTAAAGAAGATGAAAGCAAGCAGCCGGTAATACAGCGGCGTGAACCAGCCACTTGAAAGAAACATTGTCACATGGACGTTATCGCCAGCGGTATGATTTATTACACAGAAAATACCTAACACAGCTTGCTAGGCTGGTTCCATCTACCCTTACATGTCTCATGAACCCCACTAATGTCCAAGGTCAGACTCTGATTTCTTCACTCACTCTGCATCCCGCTGATTTAGAATAGCACCAGTAGTGTGCCATGTACTATGCAGATACGCAAGAAGAAAAAGTCCCTGACCCAAAGCCCTTAGAATTACTATTTATTCTGTGGTAATGCCTAGAGGCCCCATCAAAATACAGATCCCATTGGGCGAAGTACTGTATTGAACAGATCAAGGAAAAGGACAGGGGAGCAGCAGAAAGCAGGGCACTATTGTACTGCTCTTAGCACACATTTGGTCAGTGCCACAGTGTTTAAAAGGTAGGGATGGGGGGGGAAGTGGAGTTTTGACATTTTTTAGGGTTTATTTGGGGTGGGGAGAGAGGTTGGCTCTCTTTTATTTGTGTTTCCACAGAGAGAAATCATTTATTTTAAAATAACCAAACATGGAACATTTCTGGCACATTGCCAGAACATAATTATTTATATTCTGGTAGTACCTGGAGGCCCCAAGCAGGGATCAGGGCCCCAGGGTCTGGGTGCTGTACAGACACGGATAAAGAAACCCCGAAGAGATTGCAATTCAACTGAAAAAAACAAGCAACAGGGGCTGGAGCAATCAGAAGGAACGAGGAGGGATGATGAGGGTACAGTCATCAGATCATACAGTTAGGCATGTTAGCTACCACGCTATTGGATGCTTACAAGGTTTGTGATTTTTTTTTTGTAAATATAAGCAAGCAAACAGATATCAGGACTCCCTACTGGCCATCTACCTAGCTGTTATTAGCTGGCAATTTCCCACTGGCATCATGGTAGAAGTAGAGTGGTGCCTTTTATCAGTAAATCTGGCAAGTGCAGGATTAAACTTTATATGCTAATTCATCAAAAACGTTTCTGACATTTTAAATTCTTCCCCACCCTCTCCCATGTCATTTCCCTCCCCACCACCAAAGGGCACACGTTCTCAGCAGCAGTGGGCTTCCATAACTCCAGATTTCACACATGAACACTTAAGGATCCCATTACAGTGGTATTGTGGGTGATATAAGAACCTAAATAAACCTGCTGTGCACTCACTAAGAGAGGTCCTTGGTCTGATTTTAGCAAAACTCTGACTCAAGTGGTACAGTAGATGATTGCACAGGACTTTCATCTGACCACTAGCAAATCCTTAGCTCATATTACCTCTCGAGCACAGGAAACTACAATTATTAAAATCAGGGCAAGTCCTGTTTAAAAGCCCAAGATCAAATCATCCAAAGGCCTAAGCAGTGCCAGACAAATTCCTGCCCAAGAATAAAAGGAGAGTTGCAGCTGTTGTGTATGTACAACCTCATGACCTCAATCTCCGTGTCAATGACGTTGCAGCATGGTGCCTTGGGGAACAATCGGCTGTAAACTGAAGAAGCCAGAGATCAAAAGAGAATGGGAAAAAACGTGCAACTTAATAACATTGCTTAGTACTGGTATGGCTCTTCCACTCTGCCGAGTGCTTTGCAAACATGAGCACCATTAAAATGTGCCAATTCAGGGCTACACAGTCATTGGCTAACTATATCAAACTGCTTCAGAGGAAGATGCAAGAAGAAAGTTACGTGGGAAACAGTTTCCTTTCCCACAAAAATTTTTGAGAGTTCCAAAAAAAAAAAAAAAAAGTTCCTGTCCCGAATCAGGACGAAACGTCAAAATCTCAAAAATTTTCATGAACCAAAATTTAAAAAAAAAAAAATATATAGTTCAGGTCAGATCAATTGAAATGTTTCGTTTTGATTTCAACCCGCCTTCCTTTTTTTTAAAAAAAATTATAAAACGAACAACCTAATCAGGTAAAGTGACCTTTCTTCGCTTGAAACAGAAGCTGCCAGAACATTGTGGCTTTTAAAGGAAACGGATGGGAAATTACATACACACAGCGTCTTAAGACACTGTTTTAATGACCACAGAAGCATGGAGATGACCATGGAAACGTGCTATTCCAAAACATGGGTGGGTATTTACTTGAGCAAATACTGTCGTCTACAAGGAAACATTTATAATGGACTACATTGTATTGTATTGTATTGTATTCCAAGGGGATGGTAGCCTAATCTACAATTGGAAAGTTACCTGCACCTATTTTAGAAAAGTAGTGACTAGTAATGGGCCAATATCCAAGAGTTAGGTTCAGATCGACTGAGAAGATCATCATATCAAAACTAGTTTGGTCTTGGAATGTCAGAGAAACTGGTTCCTGTAAGATTTCCAGTTCCTCCCAGATTAAGGTAGGTCAGAAGCAGTAACGATACCACCTCTTTATCATCCCCATCCCAAGCCACATACACTGTTCTCTGTTAGGCTCACAGTATTTTATTTCTGTTCATGGTCATGGCTAACACCAGAAAGAACTGTCATGAACACAAATGTAAAAAAAACCCAAACAGACACACTTGCAAATACCCTTAAAGGTCTTCATTCCATGCACCTGCTTGTGAGTGCACAACTAATTGCAACCACAACATTGACCCACACAATTTTGCATGCACCAATACTACATATGCACTGCTCCGTGTGTTTTATGCATTCCCCTTTGTGCCTGACTCACAAAGATCTGCTCCAGTTCCCAGCTAGAAGACTAGATCCCAGAGGTTAAAATTTGGCCCTAGTTTAGAGAAAACACAGTCCTACAATTTACTCTATTAAATTTGAGCAACACAAACTGAAGACAACATTCTCTCTCTCTCCCTCCCTTTCAATGAGATGGTGATGCATTAACATGGAGGTCATTTCAGGGAAGAGTCCACCTCCCGTGTTGGTGTTGTGTCCAATGGCACTTAGCATCTCAGGATAATAGCCCTGTTCATCATTCCACTTCACACCTGGCAGTGTTTTGTACTCTGTAGCAGTCAGTAAAGGAAGCCCTGCCAAGACGTTGGCATGTGTGGCCCTAGAGTACCCAGGACCACTTCACACTCCACGGGACAATGAAAGGAAGCAGAAAGCCTTCCTGAGCAGGAGGGTATGCTAACCTCCAAATCTAAGGAGCCAATGGTGCTGAGACAAACATAATTATTTCAGCTATTAGCTGCTAAGAATAGAGCCCACAGAGGTGCTCTGAGCAACTGAGGTGCACTGCCAGCACAGTTGCAGGTAGCAGGAGTTGCAGTGGAAGCACAGAAATAGTCATTCTCTGCACTCAGCAGGTTCACGAGTCACTGACATACAAAAGGGACATACACAAACCAGACAGCATGTGCCACTGGGCTGGACTCTCTGGTGAGGGCTGAGGGTCAGTGAGACAGCAGGGTTGTGCTGGGGAGCCTGCTTTCCACTAGGTAAACACCTCTCCTATAATAAAAAGTATGGGAGCACTGACATACCTCCTCTCACCATGAGATTCCCACGTCCACCGTGCACTGTCCCGGCCCCACAGGGCATAACGGTTCTCCCAAGGGAGATGTCTACTCCAGATATACCCAGCCCATTCATACTACTCAGAGATGGGAGCTCCTCTCCCAGCCATGCATGTTCCTCACCTCTGGAGGTATGGTGGACCTGTCCTTCCTCCCACTGATAGAGCGAAGTGGGCAGAAAAGAAATTGCCCCCCATATACCCTGCTACACAGAAGAGACGTGGAGGCTGTTCAAGAACTGACCCTCTCCAAGCCCTGAAAAGAAGCTTAAGGGGGCTGGAAAAATGGGTTTTTCATGAGAAGTGACTGTTTTCCGTGGAAAATTTTGATCTTTTGTTGAAAAGTCAAAGGCCCGAAAACCAAAATATTTTGATTTGAAAATATTGCTGCAGTGCCTCAATGGGAGCTGTAGTTTGATTGCCTGTCGTGGCTGGACTACATCTACCATGATGCCCCATGGCCAGGGAATGGTATGTACTTCCTCCCCCCTCCAAGAGGGGAAACTATGGTGTATCATGGGAGATGTAGTCCCACCAGAGAGTCTGGCCCATAAAGGCGAATAGTAACTTGAGGTACTCAAACTTCAACTCCCATGAAGCACAGTGGCAGTATCATCAAACCAAAAGAGACTAATTATTGGATTTCTGCCCCAAATCAAAATTTTCCATAGAAAATTTAGACAAAAATTAATTTGCTTTAGTCAACATTTTCCATGGAAGGAAACACCATTTTTTCCACCAGCTCTATCTCCTCTCACTGTTGCAGTGTTGAGGATGGGAGGCTCATGAATCTGACTGGGCCTGCCCCTTCCACACCAAGGAAGGTAGCCCTGCTCAAGCCTCCCCTGCGGAGAGAAACAGATCTTTTCACCCACAAGCAGAGCTCTGGCAGACTTGTTTGGAATGGATCCCAAACAACATTCAACGTAAGTAAGAACCCAGCCCCACAGCCCTTCCTAACCTAGTCCAGAGCTCTCTCAACTAAACCCTCTGCCTTTCACAAGCACTGGAAAGGACCTAGTCCTCTAAGAAGTATTGCAAACAACAAAATATTACCAGGAAATACAACAAACCAAACAACCACCTCAGGACTAACAAGTCCTTATCCATGTTCAATCCGCATTAGTTTCCATTGCCTCCTGTCTGCTAACCCTCTACTGGTCACACTTAACATTAAGATTCCATTTAGAAATACTTTATAAAGGGCTAATACATAGGTAATAAATGTTTTAATACATGGTTAATCAATTGTTTGCATGACCAAGAGGTCAATAGGTTGCTCCTGTTGATTTCACAGAATTGTTTGTTTATAAAAATTTCCCCCACAAAATCAAAGTATTTCCATTTTTCAGTTCAAAGCATTTCAAAATTTCCTTTTATTTTATTTTTTAAAAAGTTAAAAACCATTTAAGAATGCTCAAAATCAAAGTTTTTCAATTTGCTGAAAATTTTTAAAAATTTCATTACTGGTCCAACCTGAAATCAATTCCTCCCCCCCAACTTTTCGCAATTGCCAACAAACTGAAACATCCATTATTAGCTCAAGTCTACTTACTACTCATGTCTGTAACATGATTATGACGACATCTATTAACCATGTATAAATGGACATTTAATATAAAGTGTGCCCCTTCAACCACAATAAACCCTTCAGGCCTCAATTTTCAGATCCAAAGAGAGATCCAACACACACAATTAAAGTCAATGGGAATCAGGGAATGGGGGAATCAGACCCCATGTTTCTTTATCTGTCTAAAGAATCTAACCGACTTCGGTGCTATACTGTGTTAATAATTAATTTATTGTTCCTGCAGGTTATATATGTAACCCATAGCCTGATCTACACTAGAAAAGTCCCACTGATGTCACTAGACTGGTTTTAAACTGATTTAGTAACAGCCGGGCAGCTTTTCTAATACAGACAAGCTCTGTGTTACTCTATTGCTGTATATTCTTGCATGAAGTAGGATTTCTATTTGACACATATAAAGCCAATTCTTACCTAAAAACAAACTTTAAAAGGACAAGGCAATCATCATGCTCGTTGGTGCATCTGCAGAGACAGAGTCAAGCTAGACAGACTTAAAGCAACACCTCAGCTGGGACATGGACAAGGCACCAGACAGTTTGCTGATATGCTAAAAATAGATTAATCCCAATTACAGCCACACTTCTACTTTTTCAAGGTTTCCTGTTTCACTTCCTTAGATGAAAGCCTGTGTGAATGGATAGGGTGGGATTATCAACCCACCGTGGCAGAAGGAAGGCGGGGCCTCAACAGACTCATTTGTGTCGCATAACTCCGGGAACACACAGTCCTTCAGCTGAACTAAACAGAATGACCGCACACTTCCCTTGATCCAGCTGCCTTTCGGTACCATAAGAATTCTGATCAATAACCAGGCTTTCAAATCCATCTTTCCCCAATACTGAAAAACAAAAAGGTACAAAATAATCCCAACTGAAAAGTAAGTTTCAGATGAGTGTTTTTTTGTTTGGCTAGCCCCTCCGAAAAATCATCATTTTCCTGTCGAGCTTTCTGAACCCTCCTACAGATTTTAATAGAGAATTCTAACTCTGCTATAGACGTCTATAGGATGGCTCAAAAAGGCTCTAGAAAAATCCCATTCTCTATTACATTTTATAGGGCCTTAGAGTAAATTCTATAAATCCCTATTCATTCTTATTAATTTCTAGAGGACTTTCAAATAATGGAAAGAGACAATGTTATACAATACTCAGGATTTCTTAATGGATTAAATTATACATATTATGAAATACACACATACATTTAAATCCATCCTATATACCTTAACAGTTCATTTGTCTGATCAAATCCTTTACTCTTATGAAAACATATTTTTTCACCCTAAAAGAGGAGTAATAAGGATGGCAGAGCTGGGAAGGAGGGACAGGGAATCTAGCTGAGAAAATCCTTTTTAGTTTTAAGTAGTCTTGTTTTAGCTATGTTATTTTATTAAATATTATTTGTATTTAGGATAGTTTGGAAAACAAGAATTCAGTTTTGTGAAAAACTTTGAGGTCTCAATATTTATTTTCAATTCTCCATGGGATCAATTAGACCTTTTGAAATTTTTCATAAAAAAACAGAGACCTGCACCGCCACCCCAAAATAGCCAGGTGATTAGGGCACTCACCAGGCATATGGGAGACCCAGGTATACCAAGTCCCTGGTCTGAATCATAATCCCATATCCCAGGCAAGTACCACTGTGTCATTGGCTAATTTGGGGGTCTCTCTCTGGACCCGAGAACTGTTACCCTGGCCACTTAACCAGTGTTTCTCAACAACCGGTCCATGGAGCAGCGCCGGTCCCTAAGATCTCCCTGACACAGTTCAGGAAGGCAGCAAGCTGGTCCCTGGTTTCATAAAGGTTGAGGAACACTGCACTAGACCATACAGGCTCAATAAAACAATCCCCAGGAAGATGCCAATTTGTATGATTCCCCAGAGTCTGTGTGGGAGAGGGGAGGGGGCAGAGATCATGAACAAACAAGACAGGGACTTTGTTCTTCTATCCTACTTAACAGATGGCACTGTAATAACCTAGCAAATATGTATCCTTTATCTTCTGGATATGCACATTCAAGTACCTATTTGGAACAGTTTTTGTTTTTAAATCTGCAGCAGCTGATTTGGAGAAATGATAGGGTTTACAAAATGACTTCAGAATTCATTGATTATTGCTACCTTAGAACTAGCACTAAGGCCCTGATCCTGTAAAGACGTATGAATGAGCTTGACTTTATGGAAACGAATAGACCCGGAGTTAAGCATGTGCGTTAGTCTGCCTTAAACTATTAAAACCTTGATATCTCAGGCAACTAGTCACCCTTTCAGTATGAAACCACAACAAATGATACACTTTAGAAAATGGCGAGAGAAACTGTTATACAATCAGATCCACATCAACTAGTCCTCGTTAAAAAAAAAAAAAAAAATGGGATTTTTTTTTTTTTTTTTTTTTTGAGTGCACAAAAATTCCACGAAACCATTCTCTCTTCTTGTTGGAAAGTTTCAAATCTGGAAAGGTTTCACCCTAGCTGTAGTATCAACAAAGCGAACCCCTTCTTTGTCACAGATTTCCCCACCTGTCTGTCCTAGTCACCTGTTGTCTCCCACCTTCAGCTGAGATTTTTTTTTTTTTTTTAAACAAAGTCTCTGCCCAAAAGAATTATAATATGTTTGTACAGCACTTAGCACCAGGGGCCCATAGGGGTTTTCAAATTAAAAGAATTTTTAATATAATGATTGTTTCTGAAAGGATACGCTTATAAAATTGGGATGTGAGAAGTCTTCCCCTTAATCCCCCTAAAAAAATTATTTCTGAGTCAAGTCTTTCTAGGCCAATTCCCTCCTCAGCCTTTTTTTTTTTTTTTTAAATACGGGAAGCTAATGTACAACTATAGGGATATAGATAATACTAAAAGGTAGGATAAAAGAATATTTGATTCTTCCATAGCATCATTCATTTGAGGACCACAAAGTAGTCGTGAACTAGACATCATGGCTATGAGGGATGCTGAATACAAAGCTGCAGCTGGTAAACAAAAATTCTATCAAAAGTTTTTTTCCCCTTGGGCAAGATTTGGTCATTTATCAAGACCAGAATCTGTTGCAAATACACTTCAGTTTGTTTTGAAACTTTTCTCTTCTCAAAAACTGGATGGAAAGTTTTACAACACAAAACAAAAACAAACAAACAAAAAAGAAATGAAAAAAGCCTGTTTGTCATGCTTCAAAATATTTTTTTGTTTCTCTGTTTCACCAATTTTGATTGGTCAATGTAGTTACATGGGTTTTTTGTGGTTTTTTTCTTTCCCAAAATGGAAAACTTATTTTAAACAATTTTCTTGGAAAATTCAGAAAATGAAAAAACTTACATATTTCAAGACAAAACAGACTGAAAAATGCTTTTAGATTTGCCAGCATTTCTGCCAACTACGTTTCTGATTTGTTTTTAAACTAGCTGTGTCTCACAGTGAGCATGACTCAGCATCCCTTTGTCCCGTGTACAGCCGGGAGAGCTGCAGATCACATTTTAGCCAGATGGAAGGTTGACATCCAGGTCCTACACAAAGATCTGGCTGGAATCACCCCAAATCAGAACCCCATTTCAGCTTAAAGCTAAGTTCTCATCACTCTGCTTTCCTAAAGCCCCACTGGCAAAGCAGGGAAACTAAACCATCCTCAACAGACCAAGAGCCTGATTATCAGTGGGGGCTTCAACCAGGACTTTACTTGTATCTGCGTGTGTAATATCGCTACACTAATGTGCACGTGTGCAGGAAACAGATTCTCATATGTGGACATACAAATCCCATTGTAAGTAAATTCTAACACCTGCATGTACAAATCTCAGTGCACAGACCTCGATGCATACACATGCAGACCTCAATGCACAGATACCTTTCTAACATAGGTTTATACTGCCGCCCATTTGTACTAGCTGTGTGCCTTCCATGTAAATTCATAGCAGAGTCCCTAGTGGACTTCATGGAGTCTCTGACATCTTTTGGGGGTAAAAACTGATTGGAGGAGGGGGTTTGATTTTTTTTAGATTTTACTAATTTCCCTCTCCCTTTATTGTTTGTTTGGGTGTTTCTTGATTAGAGGGAGTGTTAGTGTTATGCTTACAGTGGAGGCTTTTTTCAGAAAGGTTTTATTTTAAGGCCTCCAGAGCCATCATTGTGCTGTGAAGCATCCAGGATGGTCACTGATGTCACCTGTTGGTTATGATCGCAATTATTTTGCCCAAGAATGGGAGGATGGAGATAGGACAGTAGGTGAAGAGATCTTCAGGGCAAGTGATGGCTTCTTGAGAACTGGGGAAAGTATTGTGTTTTTCAAAGGATTTGGTAGTTGTGCTTCTCTGAAGGAGGCACTGATTATTTCCATTAGTAATGGGCATAGTTGTTCTTCACGGACTTTTACCAATCAGGAGGATTATGGATTCGTTTCGCAGGCTGTGGCTCTTCTATTTTTCAGGGCTTTCTGAGCTTCGATGCTGAGTGCGCAGATTTCAGTGCATGCATACACACACAGGCCTCAGTGAACAGACATTGTACACATGTGCAAACAAGAGGCAACCAGACACTGAAAAAGCAGGCCAACGCTTTACACAGAGTCTCACACTTCAATATTCTGAACGTAACTACTCCAAAAAAATGGAGGCTGCACAAGGAATTAAGATTTCGGGCACATCAATAAGTGATAATAGGTCAGACAGCAGTGGCAGGATCTTTCTTTTGTATTCTTTCGGTAGGTTAATTTATACTGACCCCAATTCCATTCTTTAGACTGTTACATATAATTATTTCTATTTAGTAAGTTTCAAGAAGTAAACCTACAAGTGATGTGTTGGGTGAGGACTCAAGGATTTATGGTGGCCCCCACTGTGGTTATTGTCTCAGGTGTGCGTAAAATGACATGAGATGCTGTGTTTCATGTGACAATGACCTGGGTTGACCCGAAGCCCTAGTTTCTATATGTAACCAAGGTAAACTGAATTATCAGCAGAACTGCACAATAAACCAGTTGTGACTACACCCCATTTGTTACTGCAGTACCTGGAATCCCACCACGTGGCAGTACTTGCACCTTTTCAAAGATGCCCACCAGAGTTACATTCTCTTGTGAAAGGTGGGTCTTGTTTGGGGCATTATCATTTCTAATTTAAATAAAAAAAAAAAGACTGAGTTGGGCTGAGAGGAAATAGGAAGAAATCAGAATGCCATTACAGTTCATACACAATACTAGCTCTCAGGAATATGATTAGTTACTTGGCAACCAGAGGAAGGTGTGCCAGAGTAAACGGGACACAAATACATGCACGCTAGCTTCAGCAACAGAAAATGGATGAGAGGAAGGTCATAGTTTGTCTGGCTCATCCAATTTTGTTGTGGAACAGTTTTTAGAACAACGCACCTGGAAACAGCCTCTCATGATTTTAATACAAAGCAGGATCCTTCCACACCATTTCTGTGCTTTCCAAACATTCACTTCATGTGATACTGTCTTATCAAGCAAGGAATACAAAAATTGCATGCCACAAGTCGGCAAGTTATGTGTATAGTGACTCTCCACTTAGACAGAAGCTTTCCTGACCGAGGAAGAAAGATGATCTGATACCATGCCCACGAGTGCAGTACAAATTGCTAGACAGATTAGACTAGCTTGATAGAGTTTACTTTAGGCAGAGATTCAAGGGACACCGTCAACTCAATTTGAGCCCAGCAATTAAGGTTTTGTAAATAAACAAAGCACTTAGCTTTTGCTAAACCTAAATCCTTAGAAATGTTTTACAGGATTCAATTGTATTGTCTAATTCCACCAAAGAAAGTTAAAAAGCAAACAAATTTTCCTCTGCTATACTTCCATACCAAAAATCTCAGCACTGAGGACCTGAAAGCAAACTATAAATCAAAAGTGAAAGCAATTTAGTTCATCCTCATAATCCAAACCTAGAAAAATTGCAAAAAAAGTAAACGAACACCACAAATAGTGGAAAGGGAATTGGGTTTTTAAAATTCTTTCAGTTTTACCAATCTAAAATATTATTAGTAACATAGGTGACGAAGTTTCATTTGTTCGTGGTAAATGATTTTTTTAAATCTGACAATCTTCCTATCACTGTAACCAGCATTGTAATTAGTGTGATGCACTAAGACAGTGGCTCTCAACCAGGGGTTCGTGGCCTCCTAGGGGGCCTTGAGCAGGTTCCCGGGCGGGGGGCCCAAGCAGGGCCAGCGTTAGACTCACTGGGGCCCCGGGCAGAAAGCCAAAGCCCCACTGCATGGGGTTGAAGCCCAGGTCCCTGAGCCCCACCACCCGGGGCTGAAGCCTGAGCAATGTAGCTTTGTGGGGGCTCCTGTGGCAATTTCCCTGCTTGCTACCCCTAATGCCAGCCCTGGCTTTTATATGCAGAAAACCAGTTACTGTGGCACAGGTGGGCCGTGGAGTTTTTATAGTATGTTGTGAAGGCCTCAGAAAGAAAAAGGTTAAGAACCTCTACACTAAGACAAGACTTTCATTCCACTTCAGTATTAATAGAGTCCTGCTACACACTGACTCCACTGTGAGTATAACATCAGAGACTCAACTTCCTACACGTTATAGCTGCCATTCCTGGAATGCTGTTACTTCTAACTTTTGCATCAATGAAAAATTTCATGTAAGCAAATATCACTATTGGTTCAAACATGACATTGTTTCAGAAAAAAAATACCAGTTTAAGAACCCTACTGCTCAACTCAAAATAAAGCATAGCATTTCGGAAAACTGATCTCCAATACAACTTTTCTATATCACCATCATAACCACTTCAGTAGCAGATTTCATTCAAGGTTCACAAATAAACAAATATCTATACAATCATAAATAAATCTCACAACACCTCTATCAAATAAAGGCTATTCTAACCACTTTCCTGGAACACTGAGGCAAAGACAGGGGAAATGGCTTCCCCAACATCACAGAGTGAGCCAGCAGAAGAACTGGAAACCAAAGCCAGTAGTCCTGACTGAGTCCTAGGCTCTTACCATAGGCAACACTCCCCCTCTAACGAGATTTCACCATTTCCCCTTCATGGGGGAAGTAGCTAATCTCTTCTGGGCCCCTCCCCTCCATCTTTTTCAAGAAGTTACTATAGAATCAGAGAAGCAATAATAGCCTAAAAGGAGTTGGCTGTACCGGAGCAGAGACATCAGTCAGCAACCAGCCAAAGCTCTGATGCGTGGCGATATGTAGTGTCTGCTGGACCTGTCAGAGATGCAGCATAGTCATTTGCTTACTGAGGTTTGTCCTGCTGTCCTTCCGATCGTCCTAGTTTTTTGCCCTTAGGATCTGCTTCCTTCATCGCATGACCCAGAGATTCCTGTCTTGTCAAGGAACAAAGAAAATGTTTAAAGGAAAGCTATAGAAACCTGCTAATCAGAGCTTAAATCTGTGGTGTTTTTACATAGCAACACTAATTCTTCATATAATATTGTACTTGATTCCCTGTAAGCCACGGAATGTGTGAGAGGTAGCTCAGCGCATGTTATGAAGTATGGGATTTTACGCTGTGATTTGAAATTCCACAGGAGATGGGCACTTAACTCCCTTAGGCTCCTTTGAAAATCCCACCCAAATGTTCTATTACATTATGAACTAAAAGCTCCAGAGCGCCACAGCCTTGCATTGGATCCTGATAAGATGGTTGACTGAGCTTGGAAAGATAACGGGCCCAATAGTACAAAGGGGGCTTAAAGAGCCAACTTTAAGCCCCTTCACAATGCCAGAACAGTATAAAGATGCCTTCGTTTTGAGGAGAAACCAAGCCCATAAATGGAAACTTGTGCTGGAAAGTGTCTTCTATCATTTAGCATCTCCCACCGTTAAAAGTAATCAATTTTAAAACTAGGCTTTTTGGTGGAGCACTGGGGCAGGGGGAGAGGGGAGGGGAGTCTAGAAAAGCCGACGAGATGTGGCAGGTGAAGATAAGTCTGTCAGATGCTCATGTCCCCAACACAAAAATTATTGAGAGACTAAAGTCTTGGTCTTTCCATCTGGCATATGTTCTTGGGGTTAGGGTTACCCAACGAGAGTTCCATTTTCCAGGATGGTTTTCCTTTTCCACGGTTAAAACTAAGAACCACCAGTGTCATCATTACCCCCCCTTCCACTTTTTCCAACAAATGCTTCTATGACCGGCTGCCTGGGATGGACCACATTGAGCATGCCACATGCAGGGCAGGCTGCAAGAAACAGGGCAGACAATCCTCCCAAACTGGTGGTTATTCTAGAATTAGATTCACCAAACCAGTAACAAAAGAGAGTTTCTATAGCACCACACTGGTTAACAAGAAGCCAAACACACACACAGTCCCCTTTAGGCATTCCAGCCCTTGGTTCCCAGCCAGACAAACTGGTCTAATACAGCGAGAGGTCACTGAAAACCCAATTCACCATATCTGAGATTTTACCAATCCCAAAGGATCAGACACTTACCCCCAGGTCAAGATATATCTCAGATCTTACCAACATATCATGCTGTCAGCCAGTCCTTAGTAAACGATCTAAATATTTATTAATAAAGGAAAAGAAGAGAGTTACTGAATGGTTAAAGAATCATACACTACAAGTGATTTCCAGTGTTCATAGATCAGGATCACAGCAGTGATGGAACAGACTGCTGGCTTGCAAAAGTCTCTCTGGTAACTTCCAAAAGATTGGGAAGTCCTCAGTCCATTGTTCAAAATACTTCTTTTAATTGTAAATCCAGTCCGGAGAATTGGCGCGGGAATGAGACAAAATGGAGATTTCTCAGGTGTCTTTTACATCCTCCGTCACATGCATGGAAATTTACTGTCCCAAACCAAGCCCACAGCCTCTGTGTGAGGAAAGTTACTGGCCCAAGATGGAGTCCAGGGTAACATGCCCTTAACCACATGTCCTTACATGCTTTGCTGACTCACAGAGGCAGCCATTGCCCATATTCTTTCTGAGGCGTCCACAGGCAAGGCTTACTGGCAGGATGAATTTCTTTAATTGCCCATTGTGAGAGTGGAGTGTCCTTAATGGGCCATCAACACAAAGCTGTTGAGTCTGTCACCTTCCCTCCATTCTCAGAAGTTCTTCAAATCAGGCCCCTGACAGTTTGCTGTTATCTCATATTGGGGTTGTTAAAAGGCAGTGACTATTAGTATTTTGGTGTATCTGGAGTTGTAAGAGGGAACTGACCCCATAGGATGAAGTGTCTGTTAAAAGACATCACTCATCCCAACCATGGAAATTATAGATAGTTTATAACCTGCTGTATTTGTCCAAGGACCTAGAAAAATGATTGTGCTGAACCTGCAGGAAAACTATAGATAGCGAGAGTAGGATTTTCAAAAGCACTAGCCTAATTTTTGAAAATACCACCCTAAAATGACCTATATGATTCACCGTAGTCTGGATTTAGACATTGTTACATACACATTTGTCTTGTCTTATTTATGCTGTAAACGCAACAGAGCATGGAACATGCCTTAACCCATGTTTACAAAGCGCCATGTGACTTTATGATGCTGTATAAACACATTAGAGAGAAGTTTTGTGCCCTGCTAAGCCAGAGTTCATATTCATTTCATAGTCTGATACAGCCAACACTGGAAATTGGTTATCCATGCACACTAATATGTTTTTAAAGAGCACAAAACTCACATTATGTAGTAGGTTTATCCTTAACAGGCAATGCACTGTGAAAGCACCATGCTGGTTTGTATGGAGGGGAAAGACTACTATAAGAACTGAACTAGATAAGAAAGGGCAGTGTTGCAAAAAGAAACAATGAGTCATGCTTTAAAGACACACATCTTCAGGCATTCACCCACGAAAGCTTACGCTCCAATACTTCTGTTAGTCTCAAAGGTGCCACAGGACCCTCTGTTGCTTATCTTCAGAACACTAACTTAATACACCTTAGAACACAAGGAACAGAGCTTTCTTCTGGAAGTTGCTCTATGCAATAAGGCATTTAAACAGAAATCTGCAGAATCAGTTAGTTCCGTTTACCAGGATGCATGAGATGAAAAATCTGTCACCTTTAGGAAACCAATACATAAACTTTGGGCCAATAGCATTCACAGTGGCTTCCATTCAAATGATCATGATGCACATATTGGCGTTTATGTCATTCCCAAATGACTGCAGGGCTGGAGCAAATTGTGAAAGAAAGAATAATTAAATGAATTGAGGTACATGGTAAAGGGGTGTAATGCAACGTGGGTTTACCAAAGTTCAATCATGACAGACTAACCTGATTTCCTTCTTTTATCGAAAAAAAATCAGGTATTTTCTCAAAGAAGGACAGTAGATCTAATATACTGGGACTTCAGTAAAGCATTTGACATAGTACCATATGGAAAATTATTAGTTAAATTAGGGAAGACAGGGATCAGTACAAGAATTAAAGTGGATAAGTAACTGGCTAAAGGGGAAAAGGCAGCTGGCTGTGCTGAAAGGTGAATTATCAGAATGGAGAGAAGTTACTAGTGGAGTTCCTCAATGATCAGTCTTGGCATCAGTCTTATTCAACATCTTCATTAATGACCTTGGCACAAAAAAGTAGGCACGCACTAATGACATTTGCTGACGATACACAGTTGGGAGATACTATTAATACAGAGGAGGATTGGAATATTATACAGGAAGATCCAGGTGAATTTAAGGACCGAAGTGACAGAAATGGGATGAGATTCAATAGTACCAAGTGCAAGGTGATGCCCTTACGGTCTAATAAAAAAAAAAATTCTCCTGGGAGCGCATAAGCTGGAAGCAACGGAGGAGGAGAGAGACCTGGGTATGTGGGTTGACCACAGGGTGACTATGAGCCACCAATGTGATGTGTGTGTGAAAAAGGCAAATGTGATCCCAAGATGTATCAGATGAGGCATTTTCAAGTATTAATACTATTGTACAAGGCACTGGTAAGACCTCATTTGGAATACTGCCTAGAATTCTGGTCACCCATGTTCAAAAAAGATTAATTTAAACTGGACCAGGTGCAGAGAAGAGTTACTAGGATGATCATGAGAGGAGCCTGGAAGAGCCTGACTTGTTTAGTTGAGCAGAAAGAAGGCCAAGAGAAAATATAATAGCTCTCTAGAAATATATAAGGGGGTAAATACCAGGGAGGGTGAAGAGCTAGTTAAGCTAAAGGATAATGCTGAAGCAAGAACAAATGATATAAACTGGCCATGAATAAATTCAGACTGGATATTAGAAGGTTTCTAACCATCAGAGGGATGATGTTCTGGAATAGCCTCCCGATAGTAGGTTGGGGCGAACAGCACAATTAAATTTTGAGAGAGCTAAACAAATTTAGGAGTGCAATTGTATAACAGCACTGCTTGTGATAAGGGGGTGGGGATCAACAGCCCTGGTGCTTTTTCCAGGTCATATCTTGTGTTCCTAAAAGCACATGCTTCAAGGTTTCAGATGGTCACCTGCAGAGGTCAGGAAGGGTTTTCCCTCCCTTCCGCCCAGTGTATACTGTTTTTTTCATCTCCTTCCTCTGAAGCATGAGGGATGGCCAGGACTGGTTTTGGGACGTGGGACACTGTAATCCAGGGCTCTGAGGTGGCACCGAGTATTCTCAGGTGCTTGGCTGGCTGGTTGTTGCTCACATGCTCAGGGTCTAACTCAGGGGTCGGCAACCTTTCAGAAGTGGTGTGCCGAGTCTTCATTTATTCACTCTGATTTAAGGTTTCACGTGCCAGTAATACATTTTAACGTTTTTAGAAGGTCTCTTTCTATAAGTCTATAATATATAACTAAACTACTGTTGTATGTAAAGGAAATAAGATTTTTAAAATGTTTAAGAAGCTTCATTTAAATTAAAACGCAGAGCCCCCCGGACCGGTGGCCAGGACCCGGGCAGTGTGAGTGCCACTGAAAATCAGCTCATGTGCCGCTTTTGGCACGCATGCCATAGGTTGCCTACCCCTGGTCTAACTTATTGCCATATGTGGGGTTGGGAAGGAATTTTCCCGCGGGTCAGATTGGCAGGGACCTGGGGGAGGGGGAGGGGGGAGTTCACCTTCCTCTGCAGCATCTGGGTATATCTCACTTAAGCATTTTCCTGCCACTGCGGCGACCTCAGCAGATACTGGTGCACCTCAGTACTTCCTATTCTCTGCTTGCGGCACATAACAGTCTAGTCTCATGTGGGCTGTAATACTTTGGTCTAATTTCAGTTGTTGCGTTTAATGTGCAGGTGCTGGGTGGGGTTGGTGATATAGAGGAGATTGTGATACAAAGGGGGTCAGACTAGATGACGTGACCTTCTGACCTTAAACTCCATGAGTACATCTACACAGCCCACAGCAGGGAGTCTCAGAGCTGGGGTTGACAGACTCAGGATTGTACTATCATGCTAGAAATAACTGTGTAGAAATTGCAGCTTGAGCTGGACCATGGGCTCTGAAGCTTCGGAAGGGGAATGGGCATCAGAACCCACACTCCCGCCCGACCCGCAACGTCAACACAGCTATTTTCAGCACAGCAGTGCGAGCCCAAGCCTGTCAAGCCTGCTGCGGGCTGCAACTCAGTGTGTAGATGTACCCTATGATTCTATGACGTTACTTATTAGGTGACAAGAAGTGAGCTCAAACAAATTGTCAACAGACAGATGCCGTATAGCTTTGGAAACACTGCAAAGAAGAAGAGACCTGAGTGAAGTCCTCAAGAACACAAGAAAAAACCTGAGGCTTGTTTGAGAACTGAAAACCACTACCTTTTAATAGCGCATGAAAAAAATACAGTACTTGACTTTCCATCTCCATGGTAACCTCCTCCCTCAAATTGCTTTCATTTGTTTTTGATTCCTCTGGCTTCTTGCTGGCCTTGGAACCAAGCAGCCAAGGCTGAAGCACTGGTAGCCAAAGGACAGAAGATGGGCTTTGCAACTGTTCTTTGTCTTCAGCAGCAAGTGACTGGGGGAGGAGGGGGGGGAAGGGGCTTCCCCTTCCCCTCAAGGAAATGTCTGTGCCATCATCGCCAAGAAGAATACATGTTCCCGTGAAGCAAGCTAAAGGCAAATCACCTCAATAGGATGACAACAGGTGACATGCAAGCTGAGTAAAAGGGCTGTAAACAATGGCTGAAGCTGTTACTGGTAGGGGCCAGGCCTTGATAATTTCTTCCAGCAGGAGACCTCCTGCTTCTGGAAGATTTATGTTGGCACCTGAAACTACAGAGACACTTACCCACTCCAATCTCCTGAAGTTTTAAAGAGTGAGCCTTCCAAGGGACTAGCAAGAGCCTGGAGGAAGATGTGGAAGAGAACAGATTCTTGGAATATGGAGATTAGATACCATGGTGATAAATGCTACGTACAAAATTAAGATGGGGGTGGGAGCTCCACATACAGCTACTATGGAGTTTAAGGAGAAAAATCTCTAGTGAAATTCAGACA
The DNA here is from genome assembly GCF_028017835.1 of Emys orbicularis. Classification (NCBI taxonomy): domain Eukaryota; kingdom Metazoa; phylum Chordata; order Testudines; family Emydidae; genus Emys; species Emys orbicularis. Next base: position 145,614,301 of record NC_088686.1, read on the forward strand.
ATTTCTCCATAATCTGTTCCAGAGACACATATATATGTGTGTGTGTGAGAGTGCACGTGTGAGGGAGACGCACAAGCGCACACACATCCGGATACACACAGGACTTTTTCCATGAAGGGCCCTCAACTCTAGAAAACTCAAGACTTCTTTGTGTTTTCGTTATTATTTATATAGCACTGTAATGGGGTACGCTCACCTCTCGCGAGCGCCCCCGGTCAAGTGTATGCATGCCTGCAATTTTTCTCAATTTCCTTTGCTCATAGTGTCCCGTCGGCTGCTGTGCTCATCAGGCGGGTCTTCGGTGACTCAGCCCTCCAGCCAAGTCACACTCTGTCCATTTGTGAAACAAACAAACCCCTTCCAGGGCACACAGTCCAAAATGTCCTGCAGCCCTCCCTAGGCTCAGTCTTCTAAAACAGTCGAACAGGGTCCATCACGGTACCTTCGCTTGGTCCGGCTAGATTGCAAGGCTCCTTCTCCGGAACTGAGCAGCGCCCCGAGGGCTTCTTCCCTGGGGACTCCTTGCCTCTACTTGAGTCTTCAATGACCCCAGCCTTCCTGCTGAGCCACCCTCTTGGGCTCAGTTTGCTGACCATAGTTCCCCGCTGAGTCAGTCCCAGTAACTACCTGCTTAGTCCCTTGCAGGGGTCCTGCATCCAGCCCTGCTAGCAGCTGCTCTGTCCAGCCTTACAGCTCCTGCAGCCAGCCAGGAGCAATTTTTGCTCCCCCGATCCCTGCAAGCAGACTGAACTCACTCTGGCCCACCAGCTCCTTTTATATGAGCCTGTTGGGCCCTGACCCGGTTGCTCCTTGCAGCCCCTCATTGGCTGTATCCCACACAGCTGCTCTATGCAGCTTGGAGGACCTCTCTATTGCTCTTTTCTGGGGCAGGGTGAGGCGGGGCTGTGAGGCCTCCAGCAGGGGGCCTCCAGACCTAATCCACCCCATCATAAGCACCCAAAATTGTACAAGAGGCCCTACAGCAGGGGTTGGCAACCTTTCAGAAGTGGTGTGCTGAGTCTTCATTTATTCACTCTAATTTAAGGTTTCACGTGCCAGTAATACATTTTAACGTTTTTAGAAGGTCTCTTTCTACAAGTCTATAATATATAACTAAACTATTGTTGTATGTAAAGTAAATAAGGTTTATAAAATGTTTAAGAAGCTTCATTTAAAAATTAAAATTAAAATGCAGAGGCCCCCGGACCAGCGGTCAGGACCCGGGCAGTGAGAGTGCCACTGAAAAATCAGCTCGCGTGCCGCCTTTGGCACGTGTGCCATAGGTTGCCTACCCTTGCCCTACAGCCATAAGAAAGGCTTCTGTCTCAGAGAGTTACATATAAGCCCTTTCGTTGTTCCCTTTTCAGTTTGTGATTTTTCACATGGGGCTGTTTATATATTGTATCTTCCAGGTGTGGTTGGGCATTACTCTCTCATGGTTTCAGATCTAAAGCATTTAGGCACATTGCCCTATTTATGATCTTACATTCAGACATTACTTTCCACCCAGCTGGATCCCAAAATCTTCAGAAACTTTACTAACTGTACAAACTAGGAACAGGTGTCAGTCCACCCACTAGTCAACTGCAGCCACTTCTGGGATAGAATGCAGCAACAGCACTACACAGCAGTTTAGGACATGATAACGCATCCAAAAGAAACTATACAGGGAAATGCTTGGGTGCTCCATAAATAACAACAAAAAATACCTGAGGAGGTCTTGGAGTGTTTCAGAGTTGAGGGCCCTCCACAGAGAAAGTCCTGAGCATGTTAGGATGTGTATCTCTCTCACACATGACTAAGGGTAGGTCGGGTGGCTCTGAATCTGCATACAAATGGCCAATATATCGCTGCTGCTTTTTCTTTTTGCAAACTTAGCATCCTTTCCATCTATATAACTTCTCTAGGGAGCATGCAAGCCTCAGGATCATTGTGAGGACAGATGAGGAGGAGAGTTGTAAATGTGAACAAGGCACACCTGACACCTTTCAGAGAGTGAGGCTGGAGGTGAAAATAGCAAAGGGCTAAAATAGATATCACATCACAGAACTAAGGCTAGGTCTACACTACCCGCCTGAATCGGCGGGTAGAAATCGACCTCTCGGGGATCGATTGACGGGACGCGACAATCGATCCCCGAATCGACGCTCTTACTCCACCAGCGAAGGTGGGAGTAAGAGCCGTCGACGGGAAGCCGCGGAGGTCGATTTTGCCACCGTCCTTACAGCGGGGTAAGTCGGCTGCGATACATCGAATTCAGCTACGCTATTCGCGTAGCTGAATTTGCGTATCTTAAATCGACCCCCCCCTGTAGTGAAGACGTAGCCTGAGAGGCCATTAGAATACCTGCAGGGGACACAGCCAGGGCAACAGCAAGGAGCATTTACCTTATTACAGTCAAAAGCAAGGCCTTTCAGCTTCAGGCTTCAGCATGAGCACAGAAGTATCTAGGAGAAGGTGGGTATAAATCATTGATTAGATGGAAGCACGTCCAGTGGCTAGAGAAGGAGAGACTGGCAATTAAAAGTACTCTGCTCTCTTACTTGCCTTCTCCTTGGCCAAGTCACTGCACCTTCCGGACTCAGCTTCCCTACCTGGAAAATTGGGATCAAAAGACTTGCTTTCAAAAGTGACCTGAGACTTTTGGGTGAAAAGGTGCCATCTAAATATTGTTATTTATTACAAGAGAGTAAATTCCAGCGCTCAAGGCCCTCCACTGAGAATATCCTATGCCTGCCATCAGCGCTTTAAGATCTTTATCAGTTTTCAGCCAACTACAGATGGCAGGCCTCTTCCATTTCTATTAAGTCTCTCTTTTCATCCAGTTCAGCACCGGCCCCTTCAATATATTCCCAAGAGCCTTGATTTGTAACAATAGCGGGATATTTTAGGTAACTGTCATGCACAGGCCACACTGCTCATTGCGTCAATGCTGCTATTGTACTGCCACACTTCTCCTCCTCTTGTAAAGCATGTGGGCAGATACTTAGGGGATGCAACATCCCTAACTCAGGAAGGCAAGAACAATGCTATTCTATAGACCAATGCATCAGGATTCTCCAATTTGAGGGAACAGCAATAAAGAAGTGAAATAAATCTCGCCTCCATTACAAAGGCTTGGTAAACTGGAATATTAGGCCACTAATGCAGCAGTCTGATACCTGGAAGAGATATTTTGTTAAATGTGCATCATGAGAACAAATCTGTTGATGCAAGAGAACCCTGAGCTTCCTAAATTAAAAATCTACTGCAACAATATAATTGGGTCACAGCTACAATACATGGGAGCGTGCAGTACGGTACCAAAAGATGCACTGAGAAATTTAGATGCCTTCTTTTAGGGAGGGCATCTAACCTCCTGCAATAGCAGCAATGGACGAGACAATCTGTTGCTGCAAGGTCTTTCTCACCACCTATTTCTCTTTCCCCCACCCCTATTAACATGCATACCTGCCATACCAGCTTGGCCTGCAGCCATTCACCATGTGCAGCGATCCAGTCAGCTCTCAGCAGGGTCAGGCTGCATCAGTACATGAATGGGGGAATTGTAACAAAACACTTCTATGCAGCGGAAGATAGTTCTGGTGGTTTAAAAGGTAACATTTTACCTTCTGTAAACGCACTGATCCACTGCCCTAATGGGGATACTAGAAATTGAAAGTGCTGTCTTTCAGATGAGCCCTAAAACTGAGTTCTGCCCCCTTCTGCTCATGAAAAGATCCCACGGGGTTTTTGTTTATTTGCTTGCTTTGCAAGAACAGGGGTATTAACACTGGTCTCCTAATAAATGTAGCCCAACTGAAGTTCTCCTTGCAATTTAAATTGAGTAAAGCCACCCTTACCTTCTGTCTTCCGTCGTTATGTAATGTTAGCGTGGAGATTTTTTCCAAAGGCAAAGGCATCTCCAGCTGCCCAGCTCTCACTGAAAGTCAATGGGAATCGGATGCAATACGCCAGCTTGCATCTTTGAAAGTCTCCTCTTGAAAAGTAGGCTTTCTACATATGCTTGGGGTAGGGCTAGGATCCTCTTCTGTCCTATCATGCAAGTTGTTGATGTTTAACCAGGAATGATTTTTCAGCCTAACGTGATTCTATCTTTTATATATAACTCAAATCCTTTTTCATGAAAAACAAAACTAATAATGAAGACAGGAAGTCCTCAATCACTCTAGATAAAACTGGAGTCATAATTAAACAGGTTATGATACACGTGCAGAAAAATAGAAAGTTAGCAAACTGAAAGCAGCAGTTGTATTTGACTAATAACATAATAAAAAGATGCAAAGAAATATAGGAAATAATTTCACTAGGTTTTTCCTTCTAGCGCCTCTTGATGCAGAACCTGGTTTATTATATTAATTCTTTAGTGATAACAGGCTTTTTGGAAAGAAGTTAATCCAAATTAAATATTTAACTAAAAAGAAATTAGCTAAAAACTATGAATGGTAAACCGTATTGGCCCCAGCCTAATAAGGCTGTTTATGTGGGCTAAGGCAACTACAAGGGGAAAAGCCAGTTTATTAACTTTTGTCACAACAATCTTTTTACAGAAATGGTCTAAAAACAAACTACATCATGTACACGGGGACAGAAACAATGCATACCAGGTAGAAAACAATCCATTGCTGTAAAGTTATTATTAAGTTCAATGAAGTGATTGTTCCTGAATATGCAAAGCTCTCACACACATTGCTGTAAAGGGCTGGTTCTCAACCTTCTCCATATCATAACCTGATGTTAAAATAGAAATAAGTTTTGAGACATCCCCCACACCTTATTATCATCTTGCCATAAAGAAAGAGCACTCCCTATAAAGTAACAACTGCAAAAAAGGCAAGAGAAATTAAGGGAAAAGACAGGTTTTGCAAAATCATGCCAACATTTTTCATCAGGACAAATTCATCAAAGCTAATTCTGATTATTTTTTAAACCTTGCTTTTTCACACTGAGGCAGAGCTAGCTTACAGGGAAACATGCTCAAACTGGGACAAATCCACAAAGCACTTACACATGTGCTTAAGTGCATTGTTGAATGTCGACAGATTTAGGCATGTGCTTAAGTGCTTTATTGGATGGGGACAGCTGTTTGTTAAAAGTACCCGCAGCATTTTGTGATTATCCAAGACTGCAAGAATTTGGGGGCAGGGATTTCTTTTTTATTATCCCATGTTTGTATAACACCCAGCACCAAGCGGTCCTGCTGCTGAGGCCTTTAGAGGCTTTCACAATACAGATAACAGACACTGAAATAATTATTATCTCATCCATCTTTAGTGCCTTCAATTCGATTTCATGCAGCACCGTAAGTGCTCCCTGCTCCAAGGAGCTTACCCTCTAAACTTAGAGATGGCTTAGAGGGTAAGAAGTGAGAGCAAACACGGTATAAGGGGAGAAGGCAGGAAATAAAGTTGGGGGGCAGAGGATAAAGGTAATAAAGATACCAGTGTTATTAAGTTTACCTCATGCATGTCATTTATTTGTATCTTTTGCTCTAATTGCCATTTACCTCTGCCCTTGTTATTTATTGTCCTGATGAAAGCAGTGGATCTTTCAGATGGATGCAGGTGTGGAGTGGGAAGGGTGTTGGATGTTCTGGGATTATGAGATTGTTCTGCCCACAGGAGGTGGCCTGGCAGTAGGGATCAGAATGGAAATGCTTGGGCTGGCATTCAGGCTGGCATCACAAGAGCAGGCCCACGTTTCCAAGACAAGGCAGGCAGGATCAGAGAACGAAACATGAACAGCATTTCACCAGGCCCCCACAAGCTGTTCTTAGCATCTTGGTAAACATCCAGCATCCTGTGACCCTGAGAGGATTTGGGGGAGGGAGTTGAAGTAGAAGAATAATTTTTTTTAACCTCTCACTGAAGTTATTAAGAGAACCTTAGGCAGCCAGAATTACCAGCCAGCCCAGACGGAAGCAAACAGCAGCCTCTGCTAATGCAGAGGAGCTGGGCTGGAGAGCCAGACCTCCTGACACAGCTCCACTCTGCAGCTAAGCTTCACAAGGAGGTGGCGCTTCCTCCTCTGAACTGGGGGCATGATTTGCATCATCATTTCATGGCTGCTGTTGCCTCAGTAACCGTGACAGTGCGCGCACACAGACAACAGCGTACAGCACAGAACAGAACGTTTCCCTCTCACTATCTGATGGGGCTTTTTTTAAAAAACAGGATGGCTCAGGCTGTTCCTGTTCTTTTAAGCAGCTCCACTCATTCATCCATTTTAACTGGGTCACCGTTTGCATAAGTTTAATGACCTCTAATTAGAAACAAAACACATTCCCTGTTGTCACTGCACCCCAGCCTGCCATTAATTTTTATTTCCTTCCAATTTGCTTGGGTTATATTAATCATCCCAGCGCTTATGTATTTGAATATGGATACAGCTGTCTCGGACACACCCAGGCATTTGAACTGTTATTCCTACATTCCCCCCTCCACCGCCACCACCAACCTGCCACACAAAGTGCAAGTAACAGGGGCGCCGTTTCCGTAGAATTGTTTGCTGTCTGAAAAATGCTCTCAGCTCCCAGATTTATATCACAATAATAACCCTTTACACTCCCCTTGCACCTCTCATCCAAGGATCTCAGAGTACTTTACAAACATTAAGCCTCCAGGCACCCCAGTGAAGCAAGGATAAGAAATTGGCACTAACAACATGTGGCATATAGATGCTGAGGGTGCAAGAGTTTCTCTTACTAAATGCGGCACTGGAATTTATTTATTTTTTACTTGCCTTATTTTCGACCCCAGTTTAGCCGTGCTGGTGATGGGATGTCTCCGTCAGTACTGCAGTGTCAAGTTCTGCTACATCAGCTATTCTCACATCTTTAGCACACACCCCTTTCTTTATCTGGTCTTCAGCCTGGAAGATTTTCTAGGGTAACAGCTAGTCTGTCTACTGGTGTCACAAGGGGTTTGCTTCTGCCTTTTTAACATGTCGACATGTGAAGGTGAGGGGCAGATCATGATGAAATCTGCAGCAAGCATCTTCCGACCTAAGCACAGAGCTTCCTTCCTCCCACCACTCCCTGAGCGTGTTTGTTTCAGGAATGAAAAAGTCCTGCAGAGGCTCCCAGCCCTGCTATTGGCTCTGCCAGATACACCTCTGCATTCTTATTTGCTGAGCAAAGAAAAGGAAAAGGGTGGTGGGGGGGAGAAAGATATTATCTCTAAATGGTCTTAGATTCAAAACAAACCCAGGTTCCAAGGAGCAGACATTCTCAAAGGCATCAATAGAGAATCTGGAACTAAAAATAAAGATATCCAAAAGATCTCTTGCATGGTGTCAAGTATCAGGGGATAGCCGTGTTAGTCTGTATCCACAAAAACAACAAGGAGTCCGGTGGAACCTTAAGGACTAACAGATTTATTTGGGCATAAGCTTTCATGGATGCATCTGAAGAAGTGAGGTTTTTTTTACCCACAAAAGCTTATGCCCAAATAAATCTGTTAGTCTTTAAGGTGCCACCGGACTCGTTGTTTTCAAAAGAAAACACACACACACACACACACACACACACGAAAATAATCTGATCATAGGTCTGTGCTCCCAAGAGGATGTTGTGTTTGTGGATTATGAAACTACTACTCCACATTGCACCAAATTGTTGGGAGGGCACGCCGCAAACTTTCTGCATGGGCAGGCATTTTTTAAAAAGTATTTTGAGCTTAAACTCAAAGGACAGCAGTGGAAAGACATGAGCTGCCGCTCAGTGAATGTAGTCTAAATCAGTGTCTCTCAGCTTTTCCAGACTACCATACCCCTTCCAGGAGTCTGATTTTTCTTGCGTACCCCAAGTTTTACCTCACTTAAAAGCTACTTGCTTACAAAAATCAGAGATAAAAATACAAAAAAGTGTCACAGCACACTGCTACTGAAAATTGCTTACTTTCTCATTTTTACCTTATATTCCAATTGATTTATTTTATAATTATAAGTATTATATTTACATTTCAGTGTATAGTATATAAAGCAGTATAAACAAGTCATTGTATGAAATTTTAGTTTGTATTGACTTTGCTAGTGCTTTTTATGTAGCCTGTTGTAAAACTAGGCAAATATCTAGATGAGTTGATGTACCCCGGCATTGAAAACCACTGGTATATGACAACAACACTTAGCTCTTTTTATTCGTAGAGCTCAAAGTGCTTTAAAAGGAAGCTAATTGTCATTATTCCCATTTGCAGGTGGGGAAGACAAAGCCCAGGGAAATGAACTTACTTGCCAAAGGTCATCCAATAGGTCAGGGAAAGAGCCAGGAATAGAACCCAGGGCTCCTGGATTCCCAACCTCGGGACTACACTCTCTCCAACACACACAAATTACAGTAGAACCTCAGAGTTATGAACTGACCGATCAACCACACACCTCATTTGGAACCGGAAGTACGCAACGAGGCAGCAGCAGTGACAAAACAAAAGTAAATACTGTACAGTACTGTGTTAAACGTAAACTACTAAAAAAAAAAAAAAAAGAGGAAAGTTTAAAAAAAGATTTGACAAGTAAGGAAACAGTTTCTCTGTTCATTTCATTTAAATTAAAATGGTTAAAAGCAGCATTTTTCTTCTGCATAGTGAAGTTTCAAAACTGTATTAAGCCAATGTTCTGCTGTAAACTTTTGAAAGAACAACCATAATGTTTTATGCGGATTTCCCTCTGACCAAACCACATGGTGTGTCATGGGAGTCACATGACTGTGCACATTACAGGGACATGTAGTCTGGCCAGGCAGGGAACTTGGCCTAATGGGGAGCACGGAGGTATCAGCTAGGGTGACCAGACTGCAAATGTGAAAAATCGTGATGGGGGTGGGGAGGTAATAGGAGCCCCATATAAGAAAAAGACCCCAAAATCGGGACTCTCCCTATAAAATAGGGACATCTGGTCACCCTAGATCAGCTTCCGAACTACAACTCCTACCGGGAGTGAGCCATTAGGGGAAAATTAAGTTTAATATTAATCTAGCTCAAAAGATCAGTTCAATAAACCAAAATGAAAATTTTCAATTTCTGAAACGTTGAAACTTTTCAATATTTCTGAATTTTTCTTTTAATTTCTGTTCTGCAAAATATCTTGATTGAGAATGAAAACAAATGTTTAAGTGTCATAATACTGTCGCATGGGAAATTCTGAATTTTGCCCTGCTCTAGTACTATGGTATATATAGAGTCATACCAAGAGTAGGGTTATGTATACAAGAGCGTATGGCTGTATGCATACAGAGGAGCAAGCCCTTCTGGGTAAATCTCATAGAATTTAATATGGATGAAACCCATAAGGTTCTGAGAAAATTACTCAAAGCCCTCTAGAATTGAAGAAACAATGAAATCCATTCTGGAACCATTCTAAAGAAAACAGTAGCAGGGATAGCAGGCTATTCATGACTCTTAAAGTTGATTTTAAAATTCTGTTTCTAAGATTACCACTGTCTTCAGTTCTATAAATTTCATCTATTGATGTAGATGGATGTCAGTAGATCTCAAAGCGCAGCGTGGCCGGCAGCCGCGGCCAGAGGAGAAAGGGGGGGCGCAGGCTGGCGGCCGCAGCGCGGCCAGCAGCCATGGGGGGGCAGCGGGCGCGTCCGGAGGAGCGGGGGGGGTGCAGCATGGCGTCTGGCAGCCGCGGCCAGAGGAGCGAGGGGCGGGCATGGGGGGGGGGGCACGGCAGGGCCAGAGGAGCCATGGGGGGGAGAGGGGCGGTGCGGCCGGAGGAGGAGCCAAGGGGGGCATGGCCAGAGGAGGAGCCAAGGGGGGCGCCTTTTTTATGTTTGCTCCCCCTCCTCTTAGAAGCTGGCTACGCCACTGAGCAGCAGCCTCTACCTTTATGAAGCAACCAATGGGCACTCTTGGCATTTCAGCAGTGAGCCTTTGCAGAGGATAAACTGGAGGAAGGAGAAGGGTAACCGCCAGTACTGAACTAAAGAGGGAGACCATTGCACCTGCCCTCACCCTCCACTCTATACCCTGAGCTCTTTGCATGCACCGTCAATAGCAAGGCAATCATGCATATGAGGCATTTTTTCAGCCTGGCACATACTAATCTGAATTGGACCAGCCTGCCCCATGCAGTAACCTGCTGCTGGGCTGGACTGTGCACTGGATTTCTGCACTGTTACAAACACCACAACAAACTCTAGAATCTGAAATAATTAAAACAAAAAATACAACCCAATCTAATTTTCTGTGTGTCATTTGTGTTTTATGCATTTGCATTTTCAAGCTGTTTGAACTGTGAAATCAGATTACTTAGTTTCACTTGGTTGGTGCTTAAATGCAAAGATGATATATAAGGTTTGTTTATACTCAAGACTAGAGCAGGGATGTTAAAAAGAGCCCAGTGAAGTTAGGCATCCAGCTCCTATTGAATTCAATAAAATCTGGGCCCTTAATTCCTCCTGGAGAATTCTCTGAAAACCCCAGCCCTAGTTCCTGCATGCCATGGCTCAATGCTATTGCCTCCAACACAGGCAACTCCTTTTCTAAACCTGAATTTATTTTTCTTTAAAAACAAACATTTCTATTCATGATGCAACAAAACCATAAACCCTTAATGTCTGTTCCCTTTAGCACAAGTAGAAAGAACATAAATTATGTTGCACAACAAACAAACAAAAGTATCTGAATCATTTTCCTGTAATTGGCTATTAAGAACTTGTACCACTAATTAATCTATTAATTAGGCATCTTATCATCTTCAACATGTTAGCAAGTTGCCAAAGCAGGAACTAGCCTCTGGGGCAGGCAGGTGATAAGAAAAGCAGGAAGATTCAATATTTTTTTTTTTTAGTTGTTTGTAAAGTAGGAAAAAAGTGCCTCAAGTTAGAGACCCAGAAATAGGTAATAAATATAAGTGAGGTTCATGAAACATCTCAAATTAATTTACAAGAATAAAAATAGAACCTAAAAATGAATGTATTAGGTGCATCAGCAGGTTCCTGTAGGGTATCTTGCACTAGAAAATAAAAGGCGCACAGAGTCTACAGAGACATATCCTATAACCATTTCCATGATATGAGCTCAAAGCTACGTTTCTGTAACAACTAAGCACCTGATCCAATCCACTTTAAGTGAATGGGAGATTTTTCCTCAGTGGGAGTAGGACTGTGCTTCGAGTGAATTTCATAAATGCCAACGTTTGACATGTTTTAGGCTATGCTGGAATGCTTAAGAGCATGGATGGATGGAGTTAAAACAGGAACTTTCCCTGGGTGACTTCCATAGCAGTTCCTGCTCATGAAAGGAGCTGGCTTGATGACCCTGTCGACTGAATTTCACTTTATCCATAACACCACACTGGCTAAGAGTGAGTCTGGTCTTTGGTATCTAATCCACAGCGAAAAGAGCCTACCAGTGCTGCCAGCTAAGGGAGTTATACAGTAGAACCTCAGAGTTACAAACTGACCAGTCAACCACACATCTCATTTGGAACCAGAAGTACACAATCAGGCAGGCTCAGAGATGACAAAAAATATATATATATATATATACATACATACATACATACACACACACACACACAGTTCAGTACTGTGTTAAACGTAAACTACTAAAACAATAAAGGGAAAGCAGCATTTTAATTCTGCATAGTAAAGTTTCAAAGCTGTATTAAGTCACTGTTCAGGTGTAAACTTTTGAAAGAACCATAACGTTTTGTTCAGAGTTATGAACATTTCTGAGTTACGAACAATCTCCATTCCCAAGGTGTTCGTAACTGAGATTCTACTGTACTCATAAATGGAAAGACTCTCACTGCCTTCAGTGACAACTGGCTCAGGCCCTATCAGAACAAAATTAAAATATATTTCAGAATAGCTACAGGAGTTTGAGGAGTTTTAAAGCGGTTGTGATGGGAATATGGAAGGGTCCATTGCCTTGCAACATACCAATCTCAACAGTATAGTCTCAGATAGTAGAGACTGCCTAGGAAAAGTCATGTCCCCCGGGAAAAATCTAAGGAGTTATAGATAAATTAAATTCTGGGAAGTCACTGGGCCTAAATGACTTTGCCATGCAGAGTCAAAACAACTTGATATTTGTTGACTCCAGTTTATTTATGACTCTCTGTACTTTGCCTGCAGCAAACACCTGCCTCAGGTAACTTTTGCCATCCAAGGATATAAGGTTGAGATTAGTTTGCTGAATTATGGGTAAAGAACTTGTAGAAATCAAGGATTTAATTCCAAACTGTAGGATTTTATCCCTGATGTTTTAAGTTATTCCTGGTTGAGCTCCTTGATGGCATCTATTCGGTTACCTAGCAAAAACCTATCGCTATAGGCTACACATCCTTTGGAAATCCTGCTCTAGTTCTATCTAATTCCGTTAGCCTGGGCAAATTCTGTTACTATGTGTTTTATGTAACTGACATTTTATTTTTAAATCTCTCATCAAGTTGCCTACTTTAGAGCTCTATCTACACTAGGGACATTTTTTTCAAATATGTTAGTGCCAGTTCATTGCCATTGATGTTAGTAACACTGGGAGCCCTAATCTATTTAGTCTCTAGTCCTCCAAGGAGTCATTCAGAAAATAAGCAGGGGCGGGCAAGACATGTCTGATATTTCTAACATAAAAAAACCAAAGCAAAAAATTCGCCTTGAAAAAAAAAGAAAAAAGAAAAGAAAAAAAAAAGGCCTTTGCAGGCCTTCTTTCTATACAATCAAGAAGCAAAAAGGGACACTTCTTTCTGTCTTTGTGGGTCACCTTTAAATAATTTCTCCAGAGGATCCAAAATGGGGAGGGAAGGAGATTGCAGAGACTCAGTGACTGAGTTTAAGGGAAAAGGTCAAACCCACTATAAGGGGGACAAGAAATTGCATTGCTAGAGTATCAGCCCCAAGGGACTTCTGGAAGGTTGAGAGAACAATGTAAGTTTCAGATGAGATAACGAGTGATGGAGATGTGTCTGCTCAGTCTCAAAGGCCTGGTCTACATTAGGAAATTAGGTCAGTGTAACTACCTTGCTCAGGAGTGTGAAAAATCCACCCCCCTGAGCGACACAGAATTCTCCCATCAACCTTGCTACTGCCTGTCAGGGAGGTGGAAAACAACCCCACCGCCCCAAATAGCGTTTCCACTTGCAACAGTCTGCAGCCATCTGGCTACTGCTACTTTTGACATAAAAGCTTTGATTTGTAAAAGCCTAACTTATCCTACTGCTGCTAAAATGGAGATTACTTACCTGTAACTGGTGGTTCTTCGAGATGTATGATGCCTATCTGTATTCCACACATGGGATAAACATGCACAATACATGCTGGAGTCCAGAATTTTTTGCAAGCAGCATCCGTTGGCCCACCCATGCACCATAACTCTCCTCGTGCTCCGAACCAAGGGCATAAAAAGCAGTGGGGGCTGACATCTCTCCAATTTCCCATTCTTACCGCAGTTCAAACAATCCACAGCAGAGAGGACACAGGGCGGGTAGTGGAATACAGATAGGGGCCACATCTTGATGAACCTCCAGTTATAGGCAAGTAACCTCTTTCTTCTTCAAGTGATGGTCCCTATGTTAATTCCACATGTGAAAGATTAACAAGCAGTAGTCAGACAGGAGATGGGTGCAAAGACACAGACGCAATACCGGACTGTAGTACAACTGGACCAGAGCATATCATCTTGTGAATGTATGCAAGGAGTTCCAAGTAGCTGCCCTATGTATCTCCCGGGGGGGAGAGTGGGGTGTGTCAAAGATGCAGCCAAAGTAGTTTGCCCTTTAGTGGAATGAACCCTCATCTCCTCCAGAAGGGGAACATTAGCTAGTTAGTAAGAAAGGGTAATACAACCCGAGATCCATTTTGAAAGTCTCTGCGTTGATATAGCTTGACCTCTGGATCGCTCTGCTATGGGAACAAATAGCTAGGTGTCTTTCTAAAATCCCTTGTTCTCTGTAGATAAAAGCCTTTCAGACGTCTAGAGAACACAGCCATCTCTCTTTATCTGAAGCATGGAAAAAATACTGCTAAGTGAATTGCCCGACTCTCATGAAACTTGGAAATTACTTTAGAAATTAATCTAGGGTGGGGTCGTAATACGATCTTTTCTTTATAAAAGTCAGTATATGTTATGTCTGTTGTGAGTGCTCCCAGCTCACTGACTCTTCTGGCTGACATTATCACAATTAGAAAGGCCACGTTCATGGATAGATTGGCCGTAGAGCCTTTGGGTGCTATTCCTTGGACTGCTCTGTAACCGCCTGCATCACCAGGGAATTTGGCGGAGGGTGAGACAACAAAAACTCTCCCCTCTGGGACAGAACAAAATACCACTTCATGACCCTTTTAGGGGTGGGAGAATGAAAAGCAGGAATGTTCCAAATTGTCTTCGTTGGGTCCACGATGGCCTCACTGATGGGCAGGGCGACTCAACTGGAACCGGAAGACTGCAGAACATCTAGTAAACTGTGCTGAGGTTCCTGGACTTCCTCAAGCTGATTCTGTAGCTCTGCAGCCAACCTGTGAATGAGCTTTAGATATTGTTTAAAGTCACCTGGCAGAAACGGAGAAGAGGGAGGAACCACATCATCCAGTGAAGCTGACGAGATTGCTCCCGGAACCATCAGCTCCAGCATACCTTCCCCTTCCAAATATTCCAAAGGGGCCGAGTGCGGCTATCTGGGCAATGGCAAATAGGACTCCTGCACCGATTCTGGGTGTCCAGAGTAGGGCTCCCATGGTCCCAAATATTGCCAGTAGGATGGATCAACTGGCAAAAGAGGACCCCAAGGTATAGGGTACCACCTTCTCTTGGCCAATTGTATCTGGTCAAAGGCCAGAACCCTGATTTTCTGGGGCTCCTGTCTCATGCCCCTGCTGTCTGATGCTGCAGAGACTACTGTGGGGCCCACGTTCCCAAGCTTGTGTTCAGAGGGACGCTGCCTGCATGGTGAGGATCCGATTGGGGCTTCATTGCCGTCTCCTGAGATGTTTTCTGAGTCTCAGTTCCCAATCATCACAAGTTCTCGGGAGGCAGGGGGAAGAGCAGCAGATGCTGCACTCAGCAGAAATATGTACCTCGCCAAGGCAGCAGAGGGCAGCACTGCTGTTCGTCACTCACCAAAAAGGAGCAAAGGCAGGAAACACAATTTTTGAACCTGGGCACAATCTCAATCTTCTCAGGGGGAAAAAGTCCCTGGGTGGGGAAGAAAATGGGGACACCACTTTCTAACTATTCTGTGTAGACTATACTATCAAGACTACCAAAACTACGTATTTACAATATCTTACAGCAATGACTCAGCAAAAAAGGAGCTGAGGATACTGAAGATTCCGACTCAGACCCATGCAGCGGTAAGAAGGAAATGGAGACGCATTGGCCAGCACCACCTTTAATTCCCTTGATTTGGAGTACAAGTAGAGATATGACACATGTGTAGGCCAAAGGACACTGCTTGCAAAAAAATTCCAGACACAGGCACATGGCGCATATGCATATCCCACATGCAGAATACACAGGTGCAATAAACATACGGACCATAACTTGAAGAAGAATGAGCCTTTACGTATGTTTTCATCCCCAGATTTAAATCGAGGCCATATTAACATGTTTGTAGAACCCAGTTTCTCAGCTCTCATTTTTGAAAGCTTATCTCAAGGGACAGATAATCTCATTTACCTCTGCTACCACAAATCAAAGCACCAGCAAATGAAATAGATTTGCAGTCTAAGATTAAAGAGCTAGAATTAAAACTCTTGCAATGAGCAGATAATGAAAACAATTTTAAATATAATATTTCTGGGGGGGGGACCCCAAACAAATGTTTTTGTCTTTACCTGGAAAATAAAGGGGAATATATAATTACAGGTAGATTGATTAAACACACACACACTACACCCCATGCTTGTCCAACAGTTAAGAAAAAAGAGGAGAATGGGAAAAGAAACCTATTTTTGAATGCTGCCAATTATCAATTATGGTAAACATTTTATCCATTTAGATATTAAACAGGTTGTTGGATGATTCTGAATAAACACAATATTACAGACCTAAGTATACAGTTGGGTGGGATAAAGGGGGATTCAATGAGGAAATTGTTCAAGCTTAAATTTATTTGCAGGCTTCCAAGCAGGGGAAAATTCCCCAAGCCAGAGAACAACCCACCCTCCAAATCAATGCTTTGCTAGTTTAACTTTTCTTTTCGGCACCGTTACAGTTTCCATTCACCTTAGGTTGTCACCCTTCCTTTATGTGAGTGTGTATTTCACTTTGAGCAAAAGGCGCGAGGATCCCTGAGCGCGTAGGACATATACAAACATTCTATAATTGAAGGTTATATACACTGAGGGTATTCCTGGCCCTAATGAAATCAGTAGGAAAAGTCCCATTGACTTCAATAGGGCCAGGCTTTCACCCTAAAGAGTCAGGAGGATTGGTTTTGTCCAAGAAGACTAAAACTCAATAGTAGAATGACACAAGCAAAGGAAAACTTAGACTGACTATCTGGAAGCCATGAGAGGCAGGTACTGCTACCTCAGCAGTTAAATGACTTGCCCAGTGTCACATAGGGTTAGTCTCTGAGAACAGAGGGGTGAAATCTAGGCCTTGTTCAAGTCAATGGCCATTGACTTCAGTCAGGCCAGGATTTGACCCCCGGAGTACCACTTGATCTCTCCAGTTCTGGTCTCCAGATTGGTGTGTGACTTGGGAGGGAGTACAATTTTGGAAAAAGAGAAGCTTTACAAGCAAACAAGAAGAGGACTGTTGCATTAATGGACCCCTCATTTGAATGTTCCCCAATTCCTGTAGTTTGTGTCACTAAGGCCCCTATGCTTATCGCATATTTTAAATGTTTCTAACATTAGAGAGACATCTGTTGGCTTGGTTGCCATGGTCACTGAAATTTAACATCATATCCCCAATCAACGACCACTACACGAAACTCAAACTGCTTCTGATGGGGGTCACAGCTCTGTATAAATATTGTAGCCTGAAGAAAAGTATTAAATCTGTATTAGCCAAGTAAAACCAGCAGGTGGCAGCCCTGTTACACATAATCTATCCTGAGCTACTCATGCTTCAAGGGTACATGGATATCTGAATCTCGATCCATTTTATTTTAGGTAGCTGATTATTTAAGGAAATTAATTCAACTGCATTTCTAAGCACAAAAGAAACAATGCACATGATACAGTGAATAAGTCTAATAACTTAGATTGAGATTGCCAATGCATTCTAGGGAATTTAGACACATACACATCATCTTGTTAATTGTAATGGCAGGTATCTAAAATTTCCATTAAAAAAATTCAAAGAAACAAGAAAGTTTTTCATTTGCACTGAAATTTTTCAAAGAATTTTTTTTGGGGGGTTGGGGGTCATAAAAAACAAAAATCAGAAAACTTCTGATTTTGATAAATGACAAAAAAAAAAAATCCGGTTTCGGTTGTTGAAAACCAACATTTTTTGGCAGTTTTCTAAAATGATAAACAGACACTTCCTAATGAAAATTCCCATTTAGTCAAAAAACATTGTTTTTGTCAAGAAAAATGTTTTGACAGAAATTTTACGCCAGCTGTACTCTAGATGGCTTTGAAAATCTATATACACCCTCTTTCTTCTTTCTCGGGCTTTACAAATTAATTTGGCACTGAACTGAAGTCCATCCTCTCTGATGGCTCAGTGTGAAATTACCAGATGGTCCATGCCTAAAGGAGATGTGTCCACATCATACTTGCTACCAGCAGGACTGGCACTAAATGGCAACTTTGTGGGCATCATCAGAGATGCTGGGGATTGAATGGACCATTGAGATTTTAGCATCACTCAATAGAGAGCAAACTGGAGCTGCTGCTGATATTCTATTACAGTGGTTCTCAAACTGTGGGTCGGGACCCCAAACTGGGTCACAACCCCATTTTAATGGGGTCACCATGGCTGGCTTAGACTTGCTGGGGCCTGGGGTGGAAGTCGAAGCCTGAGCCCCACCACCTGGGGCCAAAGCCCAAGGGCTTCAGCCCTGGACAGCAGGGCTCAGGTTATAGGCCCCCTGAATGGTGCTGAAGCCCTTGGGATTTGGCTTCCCACCCCCCACCCTGGGCAACAGGCCTTGGGTGGGCTCAGGCTTCGGTCCGTTCCCCTCCACTCCCCTCCGGGGTTGTGTAGTAATTTTTGTTGTCAGAAGTTTGAGAACTCCTGTTCTATTGCATCTGTTTGAAGGCCATTGAAAAGCAGTTTGCTGTTAAACTAGAATGTATAAATCCTATGTTTATAGAGCGCCCTTCAGGAAGAAATGTCCAAAAATACTTTGCATTTAATCAAAGGAGATTCAAGAGCAAATCCACAGATACCCTCCACCCTGAAACTTAGGGTAGTTTGACAACTGACCTGATCTTTTCTCTCTAATAGGTGAGCCAATCTGGTTCCTCAAAAAACTTTGAATCGGAACTCTAATCCACATTTGCACATTGTAACTCTATCTCTCCAAGTTGTACACATTGATCACTTCACCCATCACTGAAATGCAGCCACTTCAGGCTGGAACGTGGCAGCTAATTAACAGCTTATAGCTACAGTGCATTTTATAAAGTTATTAAACCTCTCCGGAGCACGTGATGGTGAGAGGTAAACCCAGCTGTTTGAGACCGGACTGAAGACCTCTGACCTCATACCTCAGTCACAACACACCCCTTCATGTTGGGGTATTTCGCCCTACACGGACTTACTGCACCCCACTTTAACACCTTAATTGCCTAGCAGACTAACTGGCATGTAGCTGATGCAATAAATGAGCTTCAGTTCTCTCCAGTCTCTACATTATTGCATCTGAAACCATCCCTCAAATTCACATCAAATGTCCCAGTGGTTCCAAATGCCCAAGTGCTTTTAATTGGGCACTCACAGAAGAGACTGGGGTTGAAACATCTTATGAGGGACCAGCTGAGACAGGTCACCAGAACATCTGCTGCAGGATGAGCTCTCATCCCACATCAATATCTGAGGGAAAAACAATGGGTACCAGTCATGTGGCCACATAGCCTTCAGCTGCCAAGCAAAGGGTCTGTGCTTTCCAGCACCAAGACATTAGCTCCATTGTGAGAGGCAGATGTGGGAAGTACCTGGGGCTCTCCAGGTGCAAAATGAGAGACCTGATCCCACTCTCACAGCTGAGCCCGACTCAAAACCCAGTAGTTAATATCACATGTCCCTAAGAAGGTGCCCTTCATCTTAGAATCTGATGGAGCATAAACAAAGGTCCCATCCTCACATCTCATCCCACTTGGACTGCTGAAGGGTGAAGTTAGGACCTATGGGAAACAGTTTGCAAGAACAGTGGAAAGTGGAGGAGCAGAGAAGCCAGAGAGAGATGAGGAACTGTTTTTAAGTTAGGTGTCAGCTCTTCTTGCCAAAAGGCAGTAAAAACATCAACTCATTTCAGCCTTTCACTCTGTGGGTGGGCAGAACTGAATGGAGCCTTTAAGGTAAGGCCAGAACAAGGACTGCAGGCAGCATGGAAACATTTACCATCAGCTTGTTATTTTCTTAAGGGAAACCTCATATCCCCACACACACCAGCCGGGGAGGGTTGTTTGTGGCTGAATTAATTAGTTCCAGGCTGGAGAGAATGCAAGACACCGTTTCGTCAGTCTCTCACACATACACGCATGCCCTGGTTCACTCCCTGGTGTGTCAGCCAAGACTGTGGCCAGCTCATAAGGATAAAACTGAGTGCCAGGAACCAAGACTTCTAACCCCAGGTCTGTCAACAATGCCCTCTGCAACTACAAGCAAATAATTTAAACACTGCCTCAGTTAAAGTGGAAGTAGTAATGCTTACTTAACTAAATTCTCCTACCTCCAACCCAGTTAATATTTATGTGATATACTTATTAAGTGTTTTATGTCCCACTGCAATGGTTGGTCCACAGAAGAGGATAATGCTGAGATCACAAAGACCCAGGACACTGTGGCAGGTTGAATGCAAGACTGCAGTACAGTAATCTTCGAGATCAAAACCATGACTCAGATCCCCAAAATCATGAGATTGGCCCCACGACCCATGAGATTTTAAAATCACCATCAAGCCTGGTCTGTCTTTTGACTTTTAACTCCACTCTACTCTTCTGGCAGTGTGTGCGTACGATAATTTCACCCTTTAATGCACACAAAAAACGCACGTCTCTCCCCAACCGCTCAGAAGGAGATGGCACTTGCCTTCTCCTCATCCCACAGACAAGGGAAATGCCATCCATTTCCCACTACACTCATGACTCCCTCACTCACCTTCCCCGGAGAGGGCAGCACCATCTCCCCAACTCCCCTTATCCACCACCCACCCCAGGCTGGGGGAGCGCCCATCTATCGCCTCCCTCTTTCCCCCACATCCTGCTGCACCTCCCCCCCCCCACCAGCCTGCCCCCACACCCTCTGCACCTCCCCTCAGCCTCCCCCATGCCCTCAAATCCCCCTACACACTCCCACCTGCCCCCATATCCCCCTGCCCCTTTCAGCCTCCCACATCCCCCAACCTGCCCCTTCAGCCTTCCTCCTCCCACACCCCAGTGCCTACTCCCCCTCATTCTCCCCAGCCACCTTTCACAGGGTCTCTGCTGCTCCTCACAGTCCCTGAGTCCTGTGCAGCCCCAAGAACCATACAGTGGCTGGCAGCCATGTTGCCTGGGGACGTGGCTTTCAAGCACATTGAGACTAGGGAAAGGTGTCAGACATCTTTCTTAAGGGCAGCCTGCCTTCCTCTGCAAGAGACAGAGGGGAAAATGGCAGCCATCTTGCTGGCTTCAGCCCTGCTACGAGTAATGGCCGATGGCGGCCATTTTGAATAAGGGAAAATTCCTGAGCTGGTGCCTTGCATCATGTTTACATGAGACAAGTGAAAAAACACCCCAAAATCGCAATACTGCAATTAACATCACAGATAAAGGCACATTACTGCTGCCAGCTAAGGGACATTATTCCTTTGGCTCAAGTAATTGAAGCTTATGCTTTGGAGTGGGCAGTCCCATCCATGTCCACTACCAGCTAACGACCATGGTGGGGATTTGTTAAAGTGCATTTAAGTTTCCCCATCTGTAAATTGAGACTAATTTTATTGATCCCCTTTCTACAGTGCTCTGAGACCTGCTGATGAAAAGCACTATACAGGGGCTAGGTACTGCTATTGTTAAATCGTTAAGCAATGTAGAACAGCCAAGTATTACTGGACCTGCTGCTACTACCTAAGCTTTGCAAATATTGGATCACACCATTGTTCCAGCTAACCCGGTGTCCTGCCTCCAAATGCAGCCAACACCCTCCTGCCTAAGGGGAAGGCAAGAAGTCCCATAAATTATTTGACACTGTAGGCCTCTGTGTGTGCGTAACATAAACAGCACCGCAGCATGCCATTCAGTTCAGCTTGCCTTGGCATGCGCATTAACTAGGGTTACCATATTAAACAAATAAAAAAAGAGAACCCTCCACGGGGCCCTGGCCCCGCCCATTTCCCACCCCCGCCCCAACTCCGCCCCTTCCCCACCCCAACCCCGCCCTAACTCCGCCCCCTCCTCCCTCCCACGCGAAAAGGGCTGCCCGAGCGCTACCGGCTTCACGGTTTGCCGGGCAGCCCCCAGACCCTGCGCCCCCGGCCGGCGCTTCCCCAGCGCAGCGGGAGCCCGGGAGGGGAAGCGCCCAGCCGGGGGCGCAGGGTCTGGAGGCTGCCCGGCAAACCGTGAAGCCGGTAGCGCTCGGGCTTCGGGCAGCCCCCATGCCTCCGGACCCTGCGCCCCCGGCCGGGCACTTCCCCTCCCGGACTCCGGCGGCGCAGGGTCCGGAGGCATGGGGGCTGCCCGAAGCCCATAGCGCTCGGCTCTTAAACAGAGCCGAAGAGTCAGGGGAGGAGCAGAGCCGCCGCGGCCGGAGGCTCTGCTCCTCCCCTGACTCTTCGGCTCTGTTTAAGAGCCGAGCTGCCCCAGCGCTACCGGCTTCGGGCAGCCCCCATGCCTCCGGACCTGCGCCGCCGGAGCCTGGGAGGGGAAGTGCCCGGCCGGCGGCTGGGGTCCGGAGGCAAGGGGGCTGCCTGAAGCCCACAGCGCTCGGGCAGCTCGGCTCTTAAACAGAGCCGAAGAGTCAGGGGAGGAGCAGAGCAGCCGCGGGAGGGGAAGTGCCCGGCCGGCATTTTCCCGGACATGTTCCGCTTTTTGGCAATTCCCCCCGGACGGGGGTTTGATTGCCGAAAAGCCGGACATGTCCGGGAAAAACCGGACGTATGGTAACCCTACATTAACAAATGTCATACCATGTTGCTGCCCCTTTGATTAAGGGAAGGAACCTAGCTCTGGTATTTTGAACAGTGGAAGATGATGATTTTAGTATTAAAGGAACTATGGGGCTGTGTCCATGACACACACCGGCAATAGCACAAAACCGAACACCCTTGCCCCTCCCTGCTCACTCCATCCCCCCCTCCCTCGGTCGCTCGCTCGCTCTCCCCCACCCTCACTCACTTTCACTGGGCTGTGGCAGGGGATTGGGGTGTGGTAGGGTGTGATGGCTCCGGCTGGGGGGTTCAGGCTCTGGGGTGGGGCTGGGGATGAGTGGTTTGCGGTGCAGGAGGGGGTGAGGTCTCCAGCTGGGGGTGCAGGCTACAGGGTGGGGCCAGAAATTAGGGTTCAGGGTATGGGAGGGGGTTCCAACGTGGGGCAGGGGGCTGGGCACAGGAGGGGATGAGGGCTCCAGTCAGTCAGCACTTACCTCAGGTGGCTCCTGGAAGTGGCTGGCATGTCCATGCAGGGCCCCGGCCGCAGGCACCGCCCCCGCAGCTCCCATTGGCCCTGGTTCTTGGCCAATGGGAGCTGCAGCGCCAGCACTCTGGGGCAGCACATGGAGCCTCCCTGGCTGCTCCTGTGCCTAGGAGCCGGAGGGTGACATGCCGGCTGCTTCCGGAGCTGCGCGGAGACAGGGCAGGCAGGGAGCCTGCCTTAGCCCCGCTGCGTTGCCGTCCAGACTTTTAGCGGCCCGGTCAGCAGTGCTGACCCTAGCCGCCAGGGTCCCTTTTTGACTGGGCATTCCAGTCAAAAACTGGATGCCTGGCAACCCTAACTTTCAGTCAGCAAGGGATTGCTGGAGGCTGCGGGTGGTTAAACTGTTATTGGCAACGATGTTCTCAAAAATAAGATCTTGTGGTGGGATCTGCAAGGAAGGAACCTACGTCATTTGATAAGGAGGGAATAACAGAGCCTTTGTTTGGCTTGAATGGGACGTTCCTGCGTTTACACACACAGAAAAAATTTCCAGACGCTCCAAGCACAGCCTTTTCCAGCCTGGACCTCACTGCAGGTTTGCACCCCCACCTCCCCTGTGATCTGCATTTCCTTTGGTCTTGGCTGCTCTGAGGAAAGCTTTTATTTTGCCAGTGCAATTTACTCTATGGTTTTGTTGTCTCGGCTTGGCTGCAGAAGGTGTCCTGGTATCTGAGAAACACACCCCGTATAGATTAGATCTCAGACACATCGGGGCATATGGCACAGGCTCATTCAAAAAATCAGCTGCTCTGTAACGTATCACATTTATAGTGTCTATAAGAGAGATTTCCTTGTGCCCTGTGGAAGACGGAGCCCAAATCTGGGAAAGCCATTCACTTTTCCTGCATATATTTTATCTGCAGGATTCGTTACTGCAGGAGATCAGAGACCAAGAACTGCAGAGGAGCTAAAAGGGAGCATCCATTGTTAGAATGAGGGTAGCAGCTAGAGGCCCCAACCAAGATCAGAGGCCCATTCTGCTAAGCAGTGTACTTACACATAGCAAGAGACAGGTCCTGTCCTGGAGACACAGGGAAGTGGAACTGAGACCCAGAGAAAATAAGTGACTTGCCCAAGTCATACAGGAAGTCTGTGATAGAGCTCGGAATAGAACCCAGAGCTCCTGAGTCCTGTATTTCAACCACAGGACCATCCTTCCTTCTTCCTAGGCCTTGCTTTACAGTGTGAATGTAACTCACCCATGTTGGGATGCGGGGAGTGGGTTAAAATGAAGAAACAAGATCACTATAAATAGCTTAAATAACTCCTATTGAGTCCCTTATGTGTGCAAAATTCCCACTCTAACACAAAGGGTCTGAAGATTAGGGTTTAACTGATCTTCTGACACCCATGTTAGCTGCAGAAAAGACGAGCCCGAGATAGATTACGTGAGTTACTTGCCCAAGGTCACTGTGCAAGTCAGTGGCAGAACTAGAGATAGCCACTCGGAAGTCTGGGTTGCCCTTCCCATGTTCTGACCACAGGACAGCACTGCCCTCACGCAAATGCAAAGTTTTGGCAATGAAGATTTTGGAGTCACTGTAATACTAAATATAATAACCTACCTCTTATAGCGTGCTTTTTGTCAGTAGATTTCAAGGAGGTCAGTATCGTTATCCCCATTGTACCGAGGGGGAAACTGAGAAATAGATAAGGGAAGTGACTTGCATAAGGTCACCCAACAGACCTGCACAGAGCTGGAAACAGAACCCAGATATTCTAGGTTCTGTCCAGCATTGTGTGAGCTCTATCCACTAAGCTGCACTGCCTCCCCAGACCTTTCATGTTCTCCACTGAGAGGCTGCAGCAGCATCTTTAGAGTTGAGGATCCACTGGCATTCCCACAACAAAGCCCCATAATATTTACCTAGGGACTTTTCTTGTCTAATCAACATGCAAAAAGGAACAAAATTTTTATTTTCACCTTCCATATTTAAAACCTAGTCTATGCTCTGAGCCCCGCTGGCTGAACAATGCAGCAGGCTGAGCGGGTACAGGGGATCATTTTTCCCAGGCTCCTGCAGACAGCTAGGCACCAGTAAGCAACTTAAGGACTGAGAGATGTCTTAACTCTGAAATGCTTTGCCTTTGTTGGTTTGAGTCAAAGCCATCATCTATTTAGATAACGTTGCTAATGCCTCAGTTCAACAGTCAACCATTTATTCTGGCCCCAGAGACCAAGGCACAGAGCAGGAGAAACATTTTTCAAGGGAAACCTGAGTTTTGACTAGTTGATCAAAAAAGAAACTGGTCTATGGGAGATGGGGAAAGGAGGGGAAAAGAAAGTTACTTAACATCTCTAATTAAGAGAAATTTGGTCCCCTCAGGCAGCTTTAGCACTGTCCAGCAATCAGCATCTAAATCAGATTTGTTAGACAAGACTAGCCCAATTCACCCCTGGTTGTTGCCACTACAGAATATAAAAGGTTGCCCATTTTAAAACTAGACAGGGCACTAGGAAATGTGCAGTAGGGAGCAACACCTCAATGGCAGGAAGATGGATTTGGGTGGCCCTATAGGTCTTTCGAATCGCGAGCTTTCATGAGTCCATGCAGACGGCTTAGATAGTAATATGCTGTGCATTTCTGTAGCACCTTTCAGTCAAAGCATATGCCAGACTCTCCAGGCACCCCTCTGCTCTGGATATTATAGCATCCACATCAGAGATGAGCAAACAGGAAGGGAAAGGTTCTGTGGCTTAACCAAAGCCTACCATTTAGAGCAGGGGTAGGCAACCGGCGGCACGCAAGCTGATTTTCAGTGGCACTCCCACTGCCCGGGTCCTGGCCACCAGTCCGGGGGGCTCTGCATTTTAATTTAATTTTAAATTAAGCTTCTTAAACATTTTAAAAACCTTATTTACTTTACATACAACAGTAGTTTAGTGATATATTATAGACTTATAGAAAGAGACCTTCTAAAAATGTTAAAATGTATTACTGGCACGCGAAACCTTAAATTAGAGTGAATAAATGAAGACTCGGCACACCACTTCTGAAAGGCTGGTGACCCCTGATGTAGAGCAAGTTAGAGGCACAACCACAAATGAAACCCCAGAGTCCGGACTGCCAGTCCTTTGCAGTCCTTTGCATATGCTCTAACCGCCCATCCTCCATGAACCCCAAGAGCTAGGCGCTACGAAGGAAAAGCTCTACGGGCCTGGCAGAGAAAGTTGCCACACTGTCTTATCCATGCAGGGATACACAGTACTATTTGCTCCACACCCTTTGGGGAGATTCCAAAAGTGAAGCTCACTCTAGGATTGCTTATGCTGTGTGGTGATATTGGGCAAGAGCACCTGTGATTTGTTCCGGCCCTGTTGGTTCAGTAACAGCCATGGTACAGCCTGTTCTTACCTTTCCTTTGAAATACAGCCTTTTATGAGCAGACACTCGGTCACTTCTGTCCTTCCTCTGTACCGTGTCCCACTTGCAGCAGAGAGAGAGTGAGAGAGAATTTCAGCTGTGGGGCAAGTCACTGGGTTGGGACTCACCAGTTCTTCTTTTCTCAGGGTTACTGTTTTGCCCCAGCCATACATGGGCACAGAGGAGCCATCTTCACTGCTGGTCAAAGCTGGGTAAAGTGGAACCAGTCCTAGCAACGCTTCTGGTGCAGACACATGGGGAGTTTTAGAAGCTGTTGGGCTGGGCTTATTGCTGTGCAAAGAGCAGAGGGGAGAAAGGAACACTTTGCAGCCTAGACCCTGTGTGAGCTGCTAGAGCAGTGTGGCAGCTCTACCAGAACAGCCTGCCCACGGTACGTTTTGTTATCAGGATCCTTTGGGTGAAGCGGTTCAGAAATAAACAGAGTTGAAGAATGTTTTAAACCAAAAAGTTCATTCAGGCTAGAAGCCCTGCACTGAGTGTCTTAGGCAGCAGCTTCACCTCATTACCACAACCCATTCCACCTGTTTCTGGTCAGCAGCCCAGCCTAGCAAAGATTAACTCCTTGTCTGCCAGTGCTGGGGCAGGCCTCTGTACCCTAAGATACCTCAGAAAGCACCATTGCAGATCATCAAATAGGCTTTCCATCAGCCCACAAGCTGGTGTTTCTGCATAGGAAAACTTTAAAAAACTAATGTCTCCTTACCCATTTAGGTCCCCAATCCTTCAAAACTGAAACATGGGAATTACTTAATGCAGTTGAAGACAATGGGACATGCATAATTTTATACAGGTCAGCGGATATTAAAGGTTACAGGATTGGCTGGAAGCTATGTTCTTTATCCCCCAAGCAGGATAAGCAGCAAAGATTGCTGACTCACCCATGCATGGCCTTAGGACTGGTGTTACAAAAGATTTTCACTGGCTTTGCATTTCTCTCGCAGACATCTTGATTTCTCAGCACAAATAAATCCATATTCATTGTAACGGAAAAATGCACATAGAAGACCCCTGCTCTCTGGGATAAAATGTACATTTGGATAATGAAACATGATGATCTACACGTTTCTCATGCAGATCAGGACAGCTTGGTCTTGGGGACAGGACTGGGAATCAGGAGCCCTGGATTCTATTTCTCGCTCTATCACTGACCTGCTGGGTGACTCTTGGGCAAGTCATTGCATTGCTCTGTGCCTCAGTTTCCCCTCCAACCCTTTATCTGTCTTGCCTATTTAGAATGTAAACTCTTTGAGGCCGGGACTGTTTCCAATTATTGTATAGTGCCCAGTGTGATGGGGCCCTGATCTCAGCTGGAGCCTCTGGGCAGTGCCATATTACAAATAATAATAATGGAAAAGGCTACCTTTATGCAGCTTGAAATTAATCCTTAGCAAAACACACACAGGTGCAATTACATCTGACTCAAATCCAAAGCCCCAGTCCTGCAAGTCAAAGGGGTGCCCCTGTGGATCAGCTTGCAGCATCCAGCCTAAGACATTTAGCAAGGAATAATATGTGCATTGTAGACAGCAGATAATCAACCATTAAGAGGGTGTGAGAGTTTAATTCGAGGGGGGGTAGGGAAAGGATTTTTTGAACATATGATACATGTTTTTCACTTGCTCTGAATCCGTTTGCTGAAAGAAAGAGAGAGAGAGAGAGAGAGAGTGTGCAAGCTAGCAAAGAATAAGAAACATCTTTTACTTATGCTATTTCTACTGGCAAGCAACTTCTTAGAGGAAACACATTCTTTTCTTTGTCCAGGCAGTTAACTGAGCCAGACACAGTTGCCAATGGAATAAACAGTCCATTGTTTCAAGAATACAACAGAAAAGTTGGGTTCAATTCTCAGCTCTTTTTACTGACAGTATTTACAGATCTGTTTGTAAAAAAGAAAACAAACAAAACTTAAAATCAATAGTTTTTGTATTTTTACTTGACTTTAGTGCTGGTGAAAAGGGCCTAATTGACAGAACTTGAAATTGAAATCCTTCTGGTTAAGCATAGTATGATCAGGCAGAAAGCAGCCTGTCCCCACATCCCAGACACCTGTGAGTCTCAGTCTTGACAAGGAATGGCAATAACCTTTAGTAGTGAGAGGGTATATCAGTTTTCCAGGCCCATTAGTCCTCAGCCCCAATGCTGAAGCTGCCAAGAATGGAGTCTGTTAATGCCAATGGTGATGGTGTGTCCCCTACTCATTGTACACGGGCCACCAATACATGGATCATATAGCAATGTCTGTGGTCAGCCACCAACCTGGGCTTCATTGGAATCCGAGACATAGAGGTGAAAGCCAGTGAGCCAGCCAGTCCCCTTTCTTCAATTAAATTTCTTTTCCCTTTACACATACCTGCTCCCCCATCCCGCAAGGCTGTGCCCAGGGCAGGGCTGTAGCTGCTATAACAACACTGGTCCTACTGACAGAGGCCTCCACCTGCAACTAGCCAAACTGTGGCCTGCCCGGTCAGGAGACCAGGAACCACAAAGGCTACAGGCAGCAAATATTCATGGGGACTGGCTCCATCCTACAAAGTGAATCCGGACATAAGTAGGTCTGTTGGACTTCACCCTTTACTGAATGATATATGACTCCTGACCCACACAGAATGGGCTTGGCTTAAACCACTTTTTCCAAGAGAACACTCTCAAGCTCAAGAGGAGGTAGAGATTGCTCCTGGCCTTAACACTTCAGTGTTGCTGAGAGGCCTTTTCTTTGTTCTTAAGAGTGAAAATCTTTCCCCTGTATGTTTTTTTTTTATATATATATACAACCCCCTATTACTAGGGAAGGCCAAACATCTATTAGCAGGACTGAGGTTTCTTTCCTGTATGACAATTTTTTGGATTCTTTTAGGAATGCTTTGATATCTACATATTTCCAAGACCTCATGGTGGGTAACAATGCCAGCTCCTTCCACGTGGCTTGACAATACTGTTGCAAGCACTCAAAGTGGGGTGAGTTGTCTAGAGCAGTGTCATATGCTCTTGTACACACACACACACACACACACACACACACACACACACACACACACACACACACGGATTGATCACTCCCTTCAACTAGTGCCTCCAGTCTATGGGAGCCAGATACCAGAGGATTCACTGCAAAACAACTACACATATGCTGAGGGGTGGGGGGGAGAGATAGTAATTCAACTCCAAGTCTATTCACACATCTCAATACCAGACTCCACCTGGAAAGCTTTACATACAAGTTCCACAAGAGCATTAAACATTGAGAGGATATAAAGCACAAGAAGGGGCATTAACTTACTAATGTTGCTGAGAGAGGAAAAGGCTGCACTTAAATACAAAGATGAGGCTAAACCAAACTATCACAGCGAAAGACATTACAACTTCGGAGGTGATGGTAGTCAGAACCCAGATCCCTATATTGTAATGGGCCCAAGCCCCTGCTGGAATTTGAGTTGTTTGTAATCTGGATCCAGGTTTTTCTGGCTTGAGCCCATATCTCATTAGAAGCAATTCAGTTGCTATATGGCACTTCTTATTTTTTACATATAACAATGAGAGCACAGAACCAGAGTAGTGGTACATGGGTGGGACTTGCAGTTTTGGGGCATTCACTTTTGTAGTTCAGAGGATGGTAAGGGGAGGCCATTTCCCCACTTTTTGGAAGTGTCTCTCACGCAGACAGCCCCTGATTCTCCACTGGGAGGCCTGGAAGCTAGGTTAATAGCATGTGTCTTTAACAAGAGACAGTAAAATGCTCCATCGGCTCATGAAGAATTAAACTCCCTCCCTGCTCCCTTCCCTTCCAAGTAAAATCAGTATCAAGCCAATTTCTTACAAAGCTGACATAGCTCTGAATTTCCAAATATCTTCCCCATCCCTTGGTTGGGTGGTTTGACTGCTGATCACATCCCATTCTCTTCTGCTAAAGGAAGAGCAAAGAACCCTAGCCCACAACCCTAGCCCTGTATTAACCCCTAGAAGCTCCTTGCTAGGATAGGTCAACACTGTACAGCACAGTGCTACGTTAGCTCTGGGGTTTAGTGTGCTTTAGAGTGGGACTTTGGAGTTCTTCAGATAAAAAAGGGTTATATTTTCCCAGCCATCCAAGGGATAATCTCTCCCTTACCCCCTGCTCCTGTCTCTTCTCCCCCACCCCCCTTCAAATCATGATAATAAGGCAGTCACCCTGGCACATTTCACAGTTCAGTGTCAGCAACAATGTGCTGTCTGGCTGAATGTCCATTTTTTGAGGATGCCTGTCCAGTCCCATTCTTCTGAGCCCCTCTGTTGAGATTTGGCTTCTCCTGCGGCTCGGAGTGCTCTTGGGAGGCCACGGTGATCCCTGTATTTCCCTGGCTACCGTTTTCAGTGTAATAGAGGTCTTCATCCTAAATGGGTACATAGATAACAAATGCAGAGTTAGCAAAAGGAAAGGATGGACAGCAGCCAGCTTAGATGCCAAGCAGGAGCTGCAAGGCTGTGAACACCTGCATGGCACATAATAGCAGCAGGCAGGGATACCAGCTTCTGTCAACAAGTAGGAGGTAGGATACAGGCCTGAACTGTGGCATTGCAGTACTAGGGTTAGGCCCAGTCAGAGAGTTATTTCTTCTCAATGACCTAAAAAGCAGAACACCCTGGTTTTTGTGCTGTTCAGATAAACAGGACTAGGCTCTGCCTTCCTTGGGAGTTTGCACACCCAGCCCTGGTTTCTCCAGCTCTATTTTCCACATGGGTCAGGTAGGAAACATTTGGAATATATCCTTTCCTATCTTCAGCCTGCAACTCAGATAAGCAGCTTTCAGTAATGAGATAGCAGGGGCTTAAGCCACACATTCGACAACTTAAATTTGGATACATGTGGTGGTCTACACACACACATATTATTATTACCCAACTAGTCAAGTGCATTAAGAAGCAGAGGCAGGTTTCACCTGCCTCTGAAGCAGAAGGTACGAGACAGTGTTGTAGATCAGACTAGTTGGACCACTGCTCTTGTTCTGCTGTGACAGCTCTGAAGGCCCTAAGTGCAGCAGATCTGACAATAAGGCCAACGAGAGCCAGGGGCATGGGGCTGTAGGTGAAGTACACTTGCCAATAGAGTGTATCAGGAAGGAGATGCAGGCTGTCAGAGTCTGAGGCCCTCTATTTGCCCACAAAGCCATGTACAGCATAGGCGGCAGGAGGGCAAACTTCCCACCCACACAGTCCCCTCCCAATATGCCTCAGTCCTGCCCTGGAATGGATATCTCTTACACATAAGTGGAGTTCAGGATCTATGGCCCAATTTACTTTTTGGCTTCTTTGCTGAAACTGTCAACTGTGGTGATGGTGGTGTTTGTGATGGAGACACCTGCCCACTGGAAACTGGATTAAGATCACCAGGCTTATTTAACATAGGGAACACCAAATCACCATTAGATACCAGTGACTTTCAGTCACTGCCAAGCTGGGCCAGGAGGTTGGATCCAGTGCCCTAGAGGTGACAAGCTCTGTATCGCATTACCAAGCCCCTGACCATATCATCCACTATACATGCACTGTCATTTGCATTCATGCATTTGGCAGGATCCATCCCAGAATACTGAACTCTATTAGCCTCCCACTGTATAACTGCACATGTGCAACTAGATGAACATGCTCTGACTGCACTTCATAGAAAGATTCAAGTCTCCATAAATCAGTGATAAAGGAGGAACCCCCGGAACTCAGCAAAATCTGTAAGAGGAAAAATATATATAGGAAAATATTTTCTTTCTTTCTTGATATTCTTTATTATCCCCATTTGTTAAATGGGGGAAACAACCTTTATTACAGCATAGATACAAGTCAGATGTATAATTTGATTTTTAAATGTAATGATTGAAGAAAAGTATTTCATTTTCAATGGCAAATTCACAAGCTTTCAGAGTCTCTGGAGGAGTCTTCCCAGATGAGTTCTTACTGCCAGGCAAAAAAAAGTGTTAGACCTGGAAGTGATAGGGAGCAAAGGGTAGTTATCCCCAAATGAACAGTCACAGAATATTTAATATTAGAGAGGAAGAGAGATTTCCTTTCACTCTTCATGATCTGGGCTCTAGCACAACTGTTTATGCCTCTCTTATCTCCATCTCCCCACTCACCACTCTCAGGCTGGATCAGTCACAGGCTCACCAAGTTTTCAGTTTCCCTGTCGGCCTGCCTGTAGTGGCACTTGTTAGGGGGCTTATTTTTTTACCCTCTTACTTCCCTGGTCCTTCTTGCATGAACAGAGAGCAACAATACTCTAAGCCCCCTAACATGTTGACTAAATTTCCTTTTACATGTTCTAGGCTCTTTCCTTTCTCTGAAGGTAATAAAAATATTAAAACAAAATTGTATTCCTAACAGCCCAATAGCACCTTATTTTTATGTAACTAGTTTAAAATGTAAAAATGTGACCGTTCACTTCTCAGCTTATGGCTGCCTCTGCTGCTTAGTCAAAGGCCTTACTTAACCTAAAAACAAAGCCTCAGGCTGTCCCTTACACTTACAAAGAGTAATTTTAATTCTTTCTTTTATACCTCTATAACTAGCTAAGTAATAAGAATACACCTACATTCTTAAAGTATAGGCCTTTACAAACAGGCCTGAATATCTATATCCTAACAGTACTCAAAGCAACAAGCCGTCTTGTCGCACCTATTGATACATTCATAAGCTATAGGCAACTTGTACAGAACATAAGCGGAGCCTCTCTCTCCCCCCAAACAGAGACTGTTAGTGGCGCTTAGAGGTCTTTGGCAGTGGGTCACTCCCTTAGAGAGCTTGTGACTCAGTTGCATTCCCTCCTCCGCATTCCTCCTGTATTTTGGTTTCTCTCTACTTGTTGTTTTGCCAGCTATAAGCACTAACCAGCCTCTCTCCCCTGGGGCTCCAACTCCGTCGTTTCATAAGGAAGTATCCAGCCAAACTCAGAAACGCCAGCAAGAGTCCAGATGTGACCAAGGCAATCAGCGTGTTCCGGGGAATGTTCTGGTGGCGTCCAATACTCTCCAGTTGATGGGATTTTATTCCAATCTGGAAATATACAAACAGAGCCAAGAGTCTCATAAACAGGAAACTCGTGCATGCACATCTGCTGAGAGCACTCCATATTTTAAAGACACAACTTTGTCTTCCACCCCAGTTCTTTTTAAATATATAAACAAACTATATATATATATATATATATATATATATATACACACACACACACACACACACACACACACACTGTATAAACACACACACACTCACAGGGCTTGACCCATCTCCCAAGGAAACCAGTGGAAAGACACTCATTAGCTTCAGTGGGAGTTGAATCAGAGTGTTAGAGCCAGGCTGACAGCCCCCAAGTCCAAGATTCTCCCTCCCCAGGTCAGCTACAGCACAGGCCAAAGCAGTGCAAGCTTTCCCCACACTGCCCCACCACCGTGCCTTACCCCTGACCTGCAGGTACCAACTCTAGGGGTAAGAAATCCACTGGGCATTCAGTCCTTGGCCCCTCTGCTGAGACTGACAACTTTTCTGGATGAGAAGCAATGCAGAAGCACAGTTTTGTATAATTATTATTCTCTCCATCTCCTGGACCCTGGGTTGTGCACTCTGCTGAGCCTACGCACCCAGGATTGAAGGACCTCACAGCTCATTTGCATTCTAAGCATCCTCCTCAGTACCCCGCGTTTAGCTCCCCTAAAAGGAGTTTTCGCCCACCATGAGAACATTGAGACTTAGAGCACAGATGCAAGAACTTAGTTCATGTTTAGCTGCTGGGTGCCATTTTTTACAGGCACCTGGAGTTCAGCTTTACAAGGTATTGCGACCTCAGTGGTGTATAGGGAAGATTAATGTCAGTATGGCACTTTGAAGAGTTATTATTGGTACCCAGGTCCTTTAAAAAAAATACTACAGTACATGACAGTAATCATCCAAAGCACTGCAGCATACAGTAGTGATACCGGAGGACTCTGGTAATGGTTGTAGAATGCTATAGTGAGCGTGTGCATATATACACACACACACACATATATATATACACACACACACCCTGAATTTTCAGAAGTGACAAATGATTTTCGGTGCCCAACTTGAGACACATTACAAGGCCTTGATTTTCAGAGGGTGGATGCGCAGCTGTTTCTAAAAATCAGGCTCCTGTAAAGAGCCTCAAGTTAGACACCCAAAAATCACTAATTACTTTTGAATATTTAGCCCCCCCCCTTTTTTTTTAAATAAGGGATACACTGGCAATGGGTATTTCATACATATTTTGAAGTAAATAAAGTAATAAGAGATTCTGCTACTGGGCTTAGAAAACACTTGATAGTGACTTCAGAAAGTTCATGAAAAAAGAACAGGAGTACTTGTGGCACCTTAGAGACTAACAAATTTATTAGAGCATAAGCTTTCGTGGGCTACAGCCCACTTCTTCGGATGCATAGAATGGAACATATATTGAGGAGATATATATATACACTTACAGAGAGCATGAACAGGTGGGAGTTGTCTTACCAACTCTGAGAGGCCAATTAAGTAAGAGAAAAAAACGTTTGAAGTGATAATCAAGATAGCCCAGTACAGACAGTTTGATAAGAAGTGTGAGAATACTTACAAGGGGAGATAGATTCAATGTTTGTAATGGCTCAGCCATTCCCAGTCCTTATTCAAGCCTAAATTGATTGAATCTAGTTTGCATATCAATTCCAGCTCAGCAGTCTCTCCTTGGAGTCTGTTTTTGAAGTTTTTCTGTTTTAAGATAGCCACCCGCAGGTCTGTCATTGAATGGTCATTCAATGACAGAAAAGCTTCAAAAACAGATTCCAACGAGAGTGCCACAAGTACTCCTGTTCTTTTTGCAGATACAGACTAAACACGGCTGCTACTCTGAAACCTGTCAGAAAGTTCACGGTCTTCCCAGAGGGAAAATGCTGAAGTGATTCTGGTTCCAGGATCCCTAAACAGATGTGGCTTCTGGTTAGGTCTGCAAAGCCTCAGGAATTCCCTGTCAGAAGATTTCTACAGGATGAGTGTAGGGCTGCCATCTGTTCTGGTTTTCCCAGGATCATCCATTTTTGAGGTAGCTGTCCCAGGAAATCTGCAAGGGTGCTCAGTACGCACTGTCAGCTGTCCAGTTTTATGGGGTCAGGATCATCCCAGAAATGTCCTGTTTTATGTACCTCAGAGGTGGCAACCCTAGATGACTGGCTCATTCAACATTTTGAGCCCCTTTTGTACCAACCTGTGTGTTGCAATAGAATATGGCAACATTCTTTGAAGTGCCACCTTGTTAGTATCGGAGGACCTACAAGGCACCATCGGAGGTGTATTATTCCTCACGTACCAGGGACATAAATCAGTGCTTAGATCAAAATATGTTTAGAGCACATAAACAATTTGATTAGTACAGACAGTGAAAGATCCCCTTGTTTCTCCCCAAAACAGATACAGCCTAGTAAGCCTCCTCTACACATTGACTGACCTCTGACCACCTCTAGGGAACAAAGGGGTTTGATCTCTACAGCCCATTGGTGTCTGTGTCCTGTGACTGCCAGCCAGAATGCCCATTAAAGTGGCGTGGTGCTGTGAATACCTATGCACTGGTATCTGGACTGAAACCATCTTATTTACATTTGGTCACCAAATGCCCCTGAGATAGTGACAGTTTTCAGTTACCACCAACCTGGGCTGGATTTGAACTATCAGTAAAAGACTACTTTATCCTAGCCCACAAAGCCATCCAGTCTCCCATGCTTAACTCGCTTAAAGCATTTACCTTAATTAGATCAGACTGCCGTTCTTGGAGGAGCTTTTCTATTGCATCTGCATCTGCAGTTTTCAAAACAGAAAGGTTGTGACACAAATGCCAACAAGTCAATACCTGCAGTTTACATCAGTTATTGAAGAGACAAAGGAGAAGCTGTGAACTCTCCACTCATTCTGCAGGAAATGCTGTGACTCAATATAAGCCAAATAAATCTCTGGTTAAACTCACTTAATAGAGAAAGGAAAACAACAGTTACAGAGCTGATATGTTCTCTGAGAATTCTGCTTTCTAGTCTGTGCTTTAGTGTTAGTTTTTCTAGCATATGTTCAGATACCCCCAGCTCTGCCTCCACAAACAAGTCATATATCCCCACCGCCCACCAACAGTTAACCTCCCTCTTTCCCACAGAAGTCCCCACTTTCCTTCCTATCCCCCATATACAGACACAGTGATCACCACAAAATCCAGAGACATTGGTTCCACTAACCTTTCATGCCAGCCTGAATGAGCAGCATGCAGGAAGGATCCACCTCAGATTTGGCGAGTTCAATGTGGCATGGGGGAGAAGAGAAGTGATTGTAGGGTGAGGTTGTGTCACAAATCACCATACTTAAATTTTCTCCCTTTGTCTTTCGAAAATTATTCTGCAAAATTTCCAGAAAGAAAGAGTTATTAAAAGAAACCAGACAAACCCACAAATGATCTCCCTCAATGATATCTAAAATATATCACTAGCTTGTGTTATTGTTATCAATCTATCATTTATATTGCAATAGTGCCTAAGGCCTTCTTACTAGATCTGGACCCCATTGTGCTAGGCATTGTACAAACATATACCCAACACCAGTCTAACATCAGCTCAAACTGGGAAGCAGTCTGATCCAACAGACTGAGCAATGGACTGGGAGCCAGGGACCACAAACACCAATTCTTCCTCTTCCACTAACTTATGTGACCTTGGGTGAGAAATGTCACTTCTCTGTGCCTGTTTTCCCATCTGCCAAATGGGAATTTTGATACTTACCCACCTCACAGAACAATTTTATGCTTGTAAAATAAATTTTAAATATTAACAAAATTTTAAAATTTTATTTTTACCAAGCCTAAATTTGGGGTCTAAGGTGCTTAGGTGTGTCCCTTTAAATCTCAGAATGAGAAAGAAGCCAAGGGAGCCTTTATTGTTTTGAAATTGAAGGCACTGTCTGCCCCATTGTCATCAACTAGGAGAAGAGGGAAATAACAAAGAAACATTGGCCTTCCTGTTTAGGAAATGCATTTAGTATTTCTGATGGGTTGTTGATCAAAGACCGAGCAAAGAATAAAATCTTCTCACTTTGAGCATTAAAACGACCCCTCTACTTAAAAACAATAGTGACTTTTGGGTGGAGGAAGGGAAGAGTGGATTGCAGCTTTTTCCTCCTCTTGACCAACTTGTACACCAAACAGGATGGACCTTCTCCTGAAACCTGTGTACACACATACTCTGGATTGGGATTAGGGCTGGACTTTGCTAAAACAGGGTCACCATTTCTTAAAATACTCTATCATGGAGAGGGCTGGACAGCTCAGAGTGGCTGCTTAACACTTTCTAAAATCAGGCCCCTCAAATGTGTGTCACATTGGGGACCCAAAAGATGGAGGCACCAAAATCACTAGCCCAGTGGTTCCAAAACATTTTCCGTGCATGGCCCCATTTTTAGCTATATTGCTTCCCGTGACCCCAAACAGCATGGAGGATGCCATTTAAAAATGGTGTCTTCCATGCAGCATGACCTTGCATGCACCAGAGATGGATTATGGTTTTGTGAGGCCCTGGGCCAGAGCAAGTGGGCCCCTCCTTCCACCTGCAGTCCCCCCAACCCCTCTGCCCCCGTGACTCCTGCCAGGGAAATGGGGTTAGGGCATGGGGGCTTGATCCCCTCCCCTGCAGCACTCCTGCCAGGAAGCAAAGTTGGGGCGTGGGGGTTTGCCCCGCTCTGCCCGCCCGGCAACCCCACTCCCTGGCAGGAGCGCAGGCAGGCAGAGCGGGGCAAGTCCCTGAACCCCAACCCCGCTCCCCGGCAGGAGTGCCGGCTGGCTGGAGTGGATCCAGGTGCGAGGGTGCCCATTTTTCTGGGGGCCCCCCAATTGGCCAGGGCTCCTGGGCACAGGCCCCATTGGCCCAGTGGCTAATCTGCCACTGACATGCACATACGTGTGCAAGGTGATGCTGCATGGAAAGCACCATTTGGTAGAGCAAAATAGCCTCCTCCATGCGGTTTGACCCTGCATGTACAGTACATGTGACATCATGCTGTGTGGAGGACACCATTTTGTAAAATGCACACTTTGAATTGCCGCAGTCACATTGGGGTTGCAACCCAAGGTTTGGGAACTGTTGCATTAGTCACTTTTAAAAAACATTGGCCTAGCTAAGCGCCAAATAATACAAAACCTCCCAGTCACACCAGTAAAACTATTTATACTGGCTTGTTGTGAAAACAGAAGGTTTAAAACAACCAGTTAGTACTATTTCCATATAGTTTGTTTTGGGGTTGGGGGACTGAGATGGGAGGAAAGACCTGTGTATTTTCTTTTGTCTGCTGTGGAAAGAATGCTTGAGAGTGTTAGAGTTTCCTTTGCATTTAACAGAGACGGATACCAGATTATTGCATGCGTGCCTTGGGAAAGGCCAGCAGGAAAAAGGAGAAACGACTCAGCGCCCTCTATCTACTCTCCTCTCAGACAGTTATCTGGTTCCCAGGTTCAGCAGCTAACCCAGCTTGGAGGCCAAATAGTTTTTTCCATGCAATGATTAGTTAAGGGTGGAGGCATGAGGAGAGCCCTGCCATGGGATAAGGGTTTCTGGAAAAGCCATTGTTAAAACTGGTGTGGTTTAAAGCATTTCATATTTGGGGATTCCAAGTGTATGAGCAGTCAGCTGCGACTTGCAAGAGTAGCTAGAATCCAAGGGCAGAGGACATGTATCAAACATACTGCGTGATTTGCCCAAGGTCACATGAGAAGTCAGTAGCAGACGCAGGAATTGAACACCGAGTCCCAGTCCAGTGCCTTAACTTCAATACCATGCTTTAAAATTTATTTTTATTATTTTATTTTTAGTTTTTTAGATTTTCCAGCATTTCATTCAGTCCCAAGGGTGAGCACAATTAACAGGACTCATTTACTAACTTACCTTTAACTAAATACACCCAATTTCTTGGACAGTGAATCTCAACCAGAATATAGAAATATATAAAACCTCATATCTGACAATGCTGTCTGTTTACTGCCCACTAGATGGCATCTGTGTTTATGGTCACTCAATCCCATAGGGGTTTCAACATGAATTGTTGCTAAAATACTTTCAGCATGAATGTAAACAGGCAGAAATGCCAGTTAATAGGTAATTTACAAGGAAAAGTCAATAGAATAAGAATCTAGTTTTCCCCCCCCACCCCCACCCCTCCAAGTGATCTCAGTGTGGCTGGCTAGTGGAGGTAAAGTTAATCACTGTAATTTCACACCAGTCGGCAGTAGGGTGACCAGACAGCAAGTGTGAAAAATCGGGACGGGGGTGGGGGGTAATAGGAGCCTATATAAGAAAAAGACCCAAAAATCGGGACTGTCCCTAGAAAATCGGGACATCTGGTCACCCGAGTCGGCAGTCCCACAAGATTCTTTACCATCTAGCATTTGTCTCAGGTCTTCACTTGCTGCACAGTGAGTTTATTCCCCTCCAACTGCACCTTAGCTGATCCTTCCCCATTAATCTCATCTTAGTTTTACAAATAAGTAATTGCGCTAACAGTTTCCAGCTGGACCAGTTCAAACAGACCTGGGATACCCTTCAAAGCCATTGAACTGGGGCAGTGAGGCCCAGGTTCCACTGTACCCCCCTCGTCTGACCCAATTTCCTCTCCATGCCAGCTGGCAGTAAGGGGAGAGGAGGATGGTGAGGTGGAGGAGAGAACATGTGCAGGACTGGTATAGGTGTGTGTGTGTTTGTTAATGGTTTGAAACAGGAGGAAACAAAGGAAGTTGAGGTGGCCCCAGGTTGCACCATGATGGAGGGGGACATGACTGAATTCCTCCTGGTGACTCTTGTTGTCTCCGCTGTGCTCAGTCAGCAGCAAGCAGTTTGCATTCCCCACCCCATGGGAATGGAGCACAAGCCGTAAATACCACACTAACACGCCAGGCACCATCAGCTTTGCTGGCCCCTTGTGCCTGTAAGTTTGACATGATGGTAAGAACCTGCCCCCAAGACCTCACACTGTTCCCACGCGGCTTTAAAACAAGTGGCCATTCAGCCTACCTGCATAGATGCTACTTACACATGTGTCGGGCTCACTGAGATGCAAGCAGATCACTCTGGGCTTCTTCACATGTTTAATATTCTGGCAAGCAAAGGTGTAGGAGGGCTAGAAAGTAAAACAAAATACTGCTGCATTTGTAAATTGCATAGGTACAGAGAGACAGGTCAGGACACATAGCTGCATCTCTCAGGCAAGTCTTTGAAGCTCCTAGATAACAGGCGTCTTTCTATTTCTATATTCAGAATGGTTGGGATTATGACCCCCAAACCCTATTTTATCATGGAGTTTTCCAGGCCACCTCTTGTAATTACACTGCAGAAGATGGAATGGGCAGGCAGTCTCTACAGAGCTGTTCTCTATATGACCTGCATGTATCCAGGTTCCCTGCATCCTGGCCCCTAGGTGTAGCATAACTGCACCAGCTCTGCTGTCTGCAGCCTTTACTTGGATTCAGCCCATTATGATTCACATCCTTAGGCTGAGGTTGCTTGCTCTGCTCCCCAGCTGGTTGCTAGTCCTTAAAAACGCTGCAGAGAAAGGTTCCAACCCCACCTCTCTGGCAATTCTAGCCCTGTAACATCTATTGCCAAAATAGCCCTATTGAACCTATCCCCTGTAGCCTGCTTGTCTCAAGATGAAAAGCATCATTGTGGTAATAGACATGCCCTCTGAAAAACTGTTTTAATGGCAAACCTCACTGTATCAGGAAGGCAGGACAGAGCAAGCGGGAACAGACTGAACTGCAGCAGGGAAGATGTAGCCAAAGGACATGAGATCACTATGGCTGGAGATACTCCAGACTAGGCTAGAAATTCATCTATTGGGGATAGTTTGGGGAGAGTGAGAACAATTCTGCAGCAATGTCAGAGGCAGCCCACTATAGGTTCCTTGCAGCCCAAAGAAATCTATGATATGCACTGCCCTACCAGCCGTTCCACTAGAAATGTGTTTGTATCAGTTGCTGAATCCCTTATAACACACTCGTCAATCCGAGAAGTGTGTCTGGTCTGATGATGTGCTATATTTAGGCATTCTGGCAAGGGGTCCCATGAAAGACAGCGCCAACCAGTAACCCCTGGCAATTCTCTAATGCCTTCAGGGGATCTCAGAACCATTAATGAACATAGCCTCAGAGCACCTGAGGGATAGGGCAGTCTCATTAGCCCCATTTCACAGAGAGGGGGGAAGTGACCTGCCCAGTGTCACAAAGGGAGTTTTTGGGAGGGCTGGGAACAGAATCAAAGTCTCCTGACTCCCAGTCCTGTGCTCCAGCTACAAGGCTCTCCCGTATGTGTGCAGCACTGGATCTGGTTTAACACAGCATGGTACGAACAAACCACGGCTTCTGAAGAAAGTCTTCAGGAACAACATGCTCACCATAGCTCATCAAATGCATAGTCAAGCACTTCCTCCTACCTTCACTGTGCTACTAGGTGGGGGTCCTGTGGTAGCTGAGTGGGAAGTTTGCTCTGTGAGGACAGTAGTAGTGGCTGTCGAAACCATTTCCAAAGTCATGGCTTGTGCTGTCGTACTGAAAGGAGCATGTGATGTGTTCGGCTGTGAATCGGGAGATGTTTTCACTGACACTGACTGGTCTGACACATCCGTGTGTGCTTGGGTGGGTCCTGCGGAAGTCGCAGGGCTGGTGTCTTCAGTCACTTTGGTCATTTCAGTAGTACTTGCTTTTCCTACATGGAAAAAAATAGGAGTATGCTTAAGGCCTCTCGAATCAAAGCTTGTCATTGTAGTGACTAAACTGCAATATAGATTTGTTATAGCCAGTGGTACTAGAATGTATTATCGGCTGTAGAAAACATGCACATTAGATTTGCTTCATAGTTACCTAATTGTTACATGCACTTATAAGCTGCTTACAGTAGGCTAATATTCTGTGTGTATTCTACAACAGTGTAACGCTGCTATTGCCTGGCTCACCCCCCAACGCTGACCTCCCCAGTGCCACCCCTGCCTTCTCACTGCACTCAGAACCCTCAAACAAATAGATCTGTTGATTTAAAAAAAAAAAAAAAAAAAAGGAAGAGTATGTGTCTCTTTTTAAGATCCTTCAGCTTGAATCCCCTCAAGCCCCTGTCCTATAGCAGAAAGGCAGACATCTTACCTTTAAAGATGCTGTATGCAGAACTCAGAAAGGGAGCACAGAGACATGTGAGATAACCAGGGCATCTGATCATTATAGTTTAGCCTGCCTGAAGTCCCAGATCTAGTGATCAGACCGCTCCTCCTAAGCATTCACTTTAAAGCAAAGATGGGTTCAAGCTGCAAGTCTTGGATCTAAATCCACACTTCTCTAAAGAACAGAGGTGAGTGGATTTGGGTCCACTATAAAGATAGGAGCTGGAAGCAGCATCTGGAATACTGAAGTATTTCAGGAGCCTGGGGACAAGTTGGGGTTCACATCCGTGGTTCCATACTGGACTCATTTCTAAAATATCATTTTGGTTTAACCATGAATTAAAAGCCCATTTCGATGAGACAGCCTGTTCTAAATCATCCTTTGGGTGCCTGCTTAAAGCAAGTTTCACTTTCACATCTTGTAAATTCAATCACTAAAGCACATCAGCAAATGGAAATTGCAGAGAGCATGGAGAATAATTAGCAAGTTCAAATCAATTTCCCATACCTTCTGGTGTTGGTGAAAT
Organism: Emys orbicularis; assembly: GCF_028017835.1. Classification (NCBI taxonomy): domain Eukaryota; kingdom Metazoa; phylum Chordata; order Testudines; family Emydidae; genus Emys; species Emys orbicularis. Next base: position 145,657,125 of record NC_088686.1, read on the forward strand.
AGTTTTAGGCTCCATCGTTTCTGTGAGAGTGACAGTTGTTATTGCTGGTGTTACACTGGTGATAGTAGCATTCATCGCTGAAGGTGAGGTAGTGGCTGATGAGCTGTGGTTGTTTCCACCAGAAACTTTATTGTCTGGGGGGGGGGGGGGAAAGGAGTGTTAATTTATAGCTAAAAAGCACTATATGGCATCTGTTCTAAGAGATGCAGACTGACAGGACTCTGATATTTCAGTCACATGCAACATGAGAGTCCCTTTCTGAGAAGAAATAAGTATGATTTTTGCAATGTTTCTTTTGTTTGTTTGTTTGTTTTTACAAGGGGGTTGGGTTTGGTTGCTTCTTTCCCTTTTCTGTTTGAAGGCTTCTGATCCTTGGGCTGCCCTCTTGGCACTGACTGTTCTTTTGACACTCGGATCTTGGGCAGCAGAGGAGGGAGGTTTAAGGCCCCCCCATCCCACACAGATACACACTGTCCCCTAGCCTTCATGAAAGGATGACAGACACATAGACTTTAAGGCCAGAAGGGACCATCATGATCATCTAGTCTGATCACCTGCACATAACCCACTCCTGTTATAGACTCATAACCGCTGGCTGAGTTACTGAGGTCTTCAAATCATGGTTTAAAGATTTCACGTTACAGAGATTCCACCATTTACACTCTTTTAAACCTGCAAGTGACCCACGCCCCATGCTGCAGAGGAAGGCGAAAACCCCAAGGGTCTCTGCCAATCTGACCCAGGGGAAAATTCCTTCCCGACCCCAAATATGGAAATCAGTTAGACGCTGATCATGTGGGCAAGACCCAGCAGACCAACACACCCAGGAAAGAATTCTCTATAGTAACTCAGAGCCCTCCCAATCTAGTGTCCCATCACTGGCCATTGGAGATATTTGTTACTAGCAGTCGCAGATCGGCTACATGCCATTGTAGGCAGTCTCATCATACCATACATACTCTCCATTAATTTATCAAGATCAGTCTTGAAGCCAGTTAGGTTTTTTGCCCCACTTCTCCCCTTGGAAGGCTGTTCCAGAACTTCACTCCTCTGATGGTTACAAACCTTCATCTAATTTCAAGTCTAAATTTATTGATGGCCAGTTTATATCCCTAAACCATTCCCTTCCGCAACAGGATCACTGTACCAGGACTGTCCTGGAGATTGACCACCACTGAGCAGCCCCATGCCACCTTGTGGAAAAGGCAGAGGTCTCTCTAGTATCCTCTGTTAATTATTTGGCTTTGGAAACATTTATTATTTATTCTTTAAAGGGGAGAAAAGGGATTTTTAATAGCTCTTTTCACAAGTAGACAGTTCTTTTCCTTTCCAAAAAAGCTTAACAGCCTTATAATTCATATGGAAGAAATTCAGAGACCAGACAATCGAACTGGGGCATATCAAAGGCTCAAATGTTAATCTAGTCTCTGTTTGCAACTTTAAACAAGAATGGAGCAGCAACTGGACATGCTGGTCCTGGTCCTACATTAAGCCCATGGGAATACAGGAGTCCAGCTGTGCAGAGCTCAGTGCAGGACTGGACTGTACACTGGCCTAAATTAATAGGTTTGGGAGGAAAGATTCAGCATTTGAAAAAGACCACGTTTGTGCTCTAGGAAAAATAAATGGAAATTTCAAATATATTCACATTATTGCAGGTACAAACTCCTTCAGGGCTTGATCCAAAGCCCAGTGAAGTCAATAGAAACATTCCCAAAGGCTTTGAATCAAGTCCTTGTTGACTAGAGATGTTGCATCTCTTTGAGGTAAAATGGAACATTTAGAGAATCATCAAATATTCTAATGTAAAAGTTCGTATATTTCGTAGTAATCACATGATGTGAGATAAATATGCCACCTTTGACTTTGCTTATGTGATATCTGAAGCAAGCCTTAAACATTGTTGAAGACTTTTTTCCTCCTGTTTTTCATGCTATTTTATTCCTCTCTGGAAACCTATTTCTGTTTTCCACAAACTGGTTCAATACCTACTTCACATTCTATGTGTTTTTAGATTCTTGTAAAAAATACATTGATTGTCGCATTAGTTTCTATCCAGTAGTGACTGAACTCTAAAACTTGCAAGATAAATTATTTCACCATTATTCATTTTTTCAGAACCTAACAGAGATATTAAGTTCTTTATCAGCTGCTGAGTATTCTAGCCCTGATCCATCAAAACACTTAAACTTGTGTTTAACTTTAAGCATGTACGTAAGTCCCATTGAAGTCATGCTTATGTATATGCTTAAAGTTCAACAAATGCTTACTGTTGTTCTAAATGGGAATATTTTCCTGAACTGGAGCCTTAGTGCTTTGCTGCAGTGGGCCCATAATGCTCAGCCCCTGGGAGGATTGAGCCCTAAATCACTTTATGGGATTGATTACAGAAATGGGCTTAATCCATGCTGTTGTCAAGATAAATATAAAGGAAATATTTTACAATCCAGATTAGGTAATAGACCCTTTAAGAAAGAAAACTGACCCTTGTCTTGTAACTTCATTAGATGAAAATTGCCAACTGTTGATACTGGAAATTCTAAAGTCTGAGTATAGGGTTATGTTAAGAAATATAATTTTGATTGTGTGTGCGCACATGGGAGAAATATTGGAATGCCGAGGAGTTGCCAGCTACACAAGCAAAACACATGAGGAGGTAGATTCAGAAGACCGTGTTGAGATGTCTCTGGCAAATGTTTGGGAGCATTTCAGTCCTCCACGATTCATGCCTCATGTGAATCCTTCATAATCTTGCACAACATACAGTCAGTATTGAGAAAAACTGGAAGGATTTTGTCATGAGACAATGAAATGATTGGAAAAGCATATAAAGAAGGGAGAGAAATTCATTGCAAATAAGAATGACACAAATGTTACAAGGAACCCACTACAAGACAGGCTTCAGGGGCAGGAATCGTATTTCAAGTACATCTTGCTAAAATAATAAATAAAATAATGAAAAGATTGATGTATGTGATGCCTTTCATTACAGGATGGAGTCGGATTAACCAGTTAGAACATAAAAGAGTGGGTGAACTGGGATTCAGTTTTCGCCTTGAGAGTGTATCTGATGGCGAACTGACACTACTCTCAGTCATAGGTAAAAGGCAGAGAAGAATTTTGAGGCCAATGTAAAACTTTCCATGGAAACCCAGAGAGAATTCTGCATAATGGGAGATAATATAGGAGGGCCTTACTACAGACTCCTGAGAATAGGCTTGGTACATACATTCATAGATTCTAAGGCCAGAAGAGACCACTGTGATCATCTAATCTGACCTCCACAGGCCAGAGAACTCCCCCAAAATAATTCCTAGGACAAAGCTTTTAGAATAAACATCCGATCATGACAATTAAAAAATGGTCAGTGATGGAGAATCCACCACAACCCCTGGTCCATTGTTCCAATGGTTAACTACTCTCAGTGTTAAAAATTTACACTTTACAATTTACTCTCAGTTTGTCTAGCTTCAACTTCCAGCCATTGGATTGTGTTATACCTTCCTCTGCTAGACAGAAGACCCCATTATTATATATTTGTTCCCCATGTAGGTACTCATAGACTGGAATCAAGTCACCCCTTAACCTTCTCTTTGTTAAACTAAATAGATTGAGCTCTTTGCGTTTCTCTCTATAAGGCAGGTTTTCTAATCCTTTAATCATTCTTGTGGCTCTTCTCTGAAACTTCTCCAATTTAGCAACATCCTTCTTGTAATGAGGGTACCAGAAATGGACACAGTATTCCAGCAGTGGTCACATCAGTGTCAAATATAGAGGTAAAATAACCTCTCTGCTCCTAGTAGAGATTCCCCTGTTTATGCATCCCAGGATTGCATTAGCTCTTTTGGCCACAGTGTCACACTGGGAGTTCATGTGCAGCTGATTAGCCACATAAAATACCACAGAATTCACGCAGCAGCACATTCCAGGGAGAAATCAAATATTTCATTTTAATAATCAGTTGGTGTATTCTAAACATAAAAAAACCACTCAACTGCCATGTCAGGATGGATAAAGGGTCCATCTAGTCTGCTATTCTGTCTCCAGTCAAGGCTTGATGGTTCAGAGGAAGGGATAAACCCCTAAAATATAGCTAATTATGCAATACACAGGGTAGTGTTCAGCATTAAACACCAACAATCAATTCTATGAGAGTAGCTTCAGAGTGCAGCCCCCCATCTTTGAGCTTCACAGACCTTTGGTTCATTACTGAAGTTCAATTCAGGCAAAGTCCTGCAGTCCACATAGGCTGAAAGGACGTTGACATTAAAGGCAGTATTGTTTGTATAGGGACTGCATGATTGGCCCTCACACTTCTAGCCAAACTGATCTGTTAATTCAAGGCCCTCATCCGGCAAAGAGAACTGCACAGTTAGACCCCTGAAACCACGTTCAATAAAGTTGCAGGATTGGAGCAACTTTGTGTCTATGGATTTACTGCAACTCTGCATCCTCATTGAAGAAAATGTTCAGGCTACATTCCATGGCATCAACAACATAGAGGAAACTCACAGCGACCCCGCACCCTGTCAGATATTTCACACACAGTTCATAGTCTTTCCAACGCATAGGGGCGGCATTAACATCTGAACACTTTGTGTACCTTTTCCTCCTCGTGCCTATGTTCAGAGTTTCCTTCATGTTGGCAGCCTTAGTATATGGAAATGGTTACAATGAGGTAACTGTGAAGTCTATCCTCCATCTGTACCCCCAAAAGAGAGCAAGTACACACAATGTTAACGGGCAGACCACAGAACAGCTGCATGCTCTCTCTTAACCCCTTGCTGGCAATGAAGAGGACCCCTGCTTTATTCATCTGGAGCAGCAAAAAGCACCTGATACACACAGATTGTACCAAGTCAACTGGTTGCATCTCCATGGTGCTTTCTCAAGTGCTTTGCATGTGCTAACATCACACCTTTAAATATTAGTCTATATGAGGCCTGAAAAGGTTTGTGTCATTTTAAAGATCTTCTCAGGAAGGGGAAGGTTTTCATAAAGAAGAGGAGGTATTTATGTGTAGATATTATCCCAACCAGTTATGTTCTCAAGAAAACTTATATCCTGCATTTTTACTTGTCTTCCAGTTAAGAAGAAAGCATAGATGACAATAAGAAATGTGAGAGGCATTTATTAGAAAACATAATATTGGGAATGTTAGCGTTAACAGTTTTTAGAACAGATACAGCCTGGAAACTGGCAGTGCAAGCTTTCTTCATATACAACATGCCTCAGACTTGCTCTGGAATGACTCCATCTAACGGCAAGAAGGAAGTTCAGTCTCCATGGCCCATTCTATTATTATCCTGTCTACTTGCCTGGGCCCAGATTTTCCAAAGAGCTCATCTCCTGTTTACTCACCAGAACAAGTACCCAGATTTTCAGGAAAGGTTACCATGCTGCATGTGCACTGGGTGCTGAGCACTTTTGAAAGTCTAGCCCCATGGAAGCCTACTGTGATACTCATTTTTCTGTATCCCACTACCAGCCTCTAAACTAACCATTCCCCCATGAAATGCACTTCCATGACACCTTAAAAGTAGAGATGGGACTGAATTGCAAAGCTCACATCCAAATCTGAATTGTTGCACTGTTCAGGGGTGTTTGGATCTAGGGTTTTGGTTTTGGCCAGATTTCTTTTTAAACAAAAGAGGTATTCTTTCCAGGAAGGAGCCCAATTCAAAAAAGTTAAATCACCGAGTTTTCCTGATAACAAATCACAACCAGGAGGTATGATGTCATGCCCAGAATAATAATTAATGTAATGTTAAATCTCTCCTTTTCACACGGCTTTGTGTTTACATGGACATCAGCAGGAAACTTTACCTCATTAGAATGACATAATTCCTTTTACTTGACTTCCCAAAGGGCCATAATCACCCAGACAAACACCTTTGAACTTTTCCAGATGTTTATAAAAATACAAGAGCTGTTTGGCCAAAATCTTTGCACCAACGTGTATCATAAAACAAGGACTGGATCTTCCTCCACCTTAATTTGCCTTTGGATTTGCTCAGTTTTATTATGACTCCTTTTCTCCCCTTGCCTCTCCAGCACATGCAACCATTTTAATACAAGAAGTATCAAAGTGTTTTGAAGCTGTAGGACTAAACAAGTCTCTAACAATGCAGATGGGAACTGGGATACCACGCCTAAGTGGCATTTGGCTAAAAATCTCAATCATTTATTGCACAGCACATTCTTATTAGTTTTGCAAAACTTGTGTGAATTTTATGAAGGACTTGAGAATTAAAGCCAAATGAAACTTTAAGCATGAAGCAATCAAAGTCTAGTAAGGCCAGCAGGGAAGGGAGTGATAACTTAGTTTGTGTGAGAATTCACCTCCAAATTAGTTGTAGAGGACACAATTTCACAAATATTTATTTTAGTCACCTTTTTACTACCCTACAACAAAAGAGTATCCATCCAGTACTTTGGACATCCTTGACAATCTGATAAAACTAATTAATAAACAGACCTGGCACTTATCCCAGATCAAATAAAATAACCCAGCAACAACATAAACACAACAAAACTTAATTGACTTACCCTCATCATCCACACCTGAGTTCTGCTCCAGTGCTACCCAACCCTACCCAACACCCATCTCTTTACAGTAAAGGAACAGACCCAGATCAACAAGGGGCAGTCTCAGCAGTTTGTATCCCATTTATAAGGCAGTTAAATACAGGATTTTCTTCCTCTCATCTGCATCTTCACAATGACTAATGTACAACCTGTGGAAGTAGCTGCCTCTTCTATGATGACAATACTAATTAGCCTTTATATAGTACACCTCATCTTCAAATCACTTGACAATCATTTTGTCAAGTTCATCTCTGCTTTAATACTTTAGACTTCAACTATTAATCCTTACAAAAACCTTGCAGGGTAGGTATCAGCCCAATTTTACAGATAGACAACTGAGGCAGAGCTTAAATGACACACAGCTAAAGCCACAAGGGCAGAACCAAAATGAGCACTTAGGAGTTCCTGGTCCTTTAAGGGTACGTCTACACCTCAATTCAACAGCTCCTTAGCTTGAGCCCCGTGACCTTGAGTCAGCTGGCATGGCCCAGCCACAGGCTTTTAATTGCAATGTAGACATAATCTAAGACTACACTTCTGCAGTCAAAGTATACAGGTACAGTAAGTGCATTGGGTGTCAGTAGGCTGTGATTCAGGACCTGGTCTGTTGGTCGGAATGGGGAAGCAGTGGAGAAAGAGGGCAGAACAGAACTACAACAGTGTGAGCCAGGTTTCAATGTTTGCCTTTCATTAAGCCAACAGCTACAATAAGCAGCACCTTTTGGGACTTTGAGCTACATTACTCATAAAGCTCTAGTTTTACTCCTCTCCGGCCATGTGGCAGGAATTCAAGTGGGTGGAGCTCCCTTTCCTCTGGAAATATCTGATAAAATCCCCTTTTTTTCCCCTTTTCCACACAGTCCCAGACAGGATATGGGTGTGGATCTGCAGTCAGGAATGACACAAAGAAAAGAGCAAAGAGAATGTGGGAAGGAGGAGGGTTGACAACTCAAACCATTACATCACTGCAGTCAGCCGTGAGCAGAGTCAGCCAATCAACACTTAACCCTGCTCAGTCAGAGCCAGTAAAGAGGGATTTTGCTTTGTCTTGTAGCCTGACTTAAGTTGGCTCTTAGATAAGCCACTGACCTTAGGAGCCCTATTTCTCAGGCAGCTTCTATGATGCTTGTGGCTTGTATATTTATGACAATCAGCCTTCTAGAAGAAGTTGAACCTGAATTATCGTTCCTCCTTGGCCTCACCAATTTTCAGCACTTAAACTCCTTTATTTTGCGGGATCTTGGTAAAAGAATAAGTACTTGAGGATGATCACATGCAGAAACAGGTTGACATATGAAGCATAGTGATGCAGCACCACACTCTTAGGTACAAACACATATAGTTTGCATGATGTACAAATACATACAGGGTCTTGCACTAGTGTACCATCTACAAGTTTTAATACACGCACTAATAGGACAATTCACTGCACTGTCCACCGGTAGTGCATACTTTCTAGCGTATATACGTCATCATTCTTGCAGTTAATATTGTAGCCATGTAAAAATCACGTAGAGCTGAATCTTGGCATACAGAAACGTTCCTTAAATGTCAACAAAGGTTTGGTTTGGGTTTGATTAAAGTCCCAGGCAAAAGTCTATTTTAAACTAACAGGTTTGCCCATCTCTAGTGATTCAGCACCATATTATGATCTCCTGATCTACCCCTTTGATGGTGTAGCTGGAATGTACAAACCAAAGTAACCCCCCCCCATCATTTTTAAAATGCACGTATCAGTTGTTTTTAGCACTTAAAAATAAACTAGAAAGGCCAAGTAGATATTGTGGACAAATATTTCCCACTTAGCAGCTTTCACTCAGAAGGATCCCAAGATATAATGCAAGTTATATTTACATACAGCACTGGCTGAAATGCAGCAGTTCCTGGGATACACAGCACCCTTGTACACCCTTGTGGGTAAGGGACATTTTGGCTTCTGACTCTAAGGCTATGTCTACACTACAGCCAGGATTGACGCTCCGAGATCGATCCACCGGTGGCCGATTTAGCGGGTCTAGTGAAGACCCGCCAAATCGACTGCAGATCGCTCTCCAGTCGACCCCTGTACTCTACCCACGACGAGAAGAGTAAGGTAAGTTGACCGGAAAATTTCTCCCGTTGACCCCCCGCGGTGTAGACCCTGCGGTAACTTGATCTAAGGTACGTTGACTCCAGCTACGTTATTCATGTAGCTGGAGTTGCATAGCCTAGGTTGACTTACTGCGGTAGCGTAGACATAGCCTTAGGCAAATGCTCAAATGAGAGGATAGATGGTTTTGAGGGGACTCAGGAGAAAAGGGTTCTACTCCTGCCTCTGCCATGGAGCCACTCTGTGACCGTGGGTGAATCACTTTGGGATTAATTTTCAGAAGTGCTCAGACGGTGTGGTTCAAAGGTTTTAAAACTCCATAGGTTGACATGGTGCTAGGAATGCATCCAACTAGCTCAGCTATGAAATGTAGCCCAGCTGCCAACTATCAGCTCACAATAGTATTACTTAGCTCTTACATAGTGCTTTTCATACATAAACGTCACACACTTTGCAAAAAGGTATCATTGTCCCCATTTTACAAATAGGAAATTTGAAGCATCAAGGTGAAATAACTTGCTCAAGGTAACAAAACAGGTTAGTGGCAGAGCCAGGAATAGAACCTTAAGTACAATATCTAAAATGTATGAAGAGCAGTTCTTGGAAAGACTATAAATTGTTATAGGAATAAACAGGGCCGCCCAGAGGGGTGGGGCAATTTGCCCCAGGCCCCGCAGGGGCCCCCATGAGAGTTTTTTGGGGCCCGTGGAGCGGGGTCCTTCACTCGCTCCAGGGGCCCCGGAAAACTCTCGCGGGGCCCGGGCCCCCGGAGCTTCTTCCGCTCTGGGTCTTCAGCAGCTGCGGGTCCTTCCGCTCTGGGACCCGCTGCCGAAGATCCCAGGCCCCCTGAATCCTCTGGGCGGCCCTGGGAATAAATCTGAATGATAGTTTAACATTTAGATTAGACAACTACTGAATCACTCCTTATTAGCCTTCAAGTAATGTGTTTCATGATTCTGGATTTGCTTTTACCCTGAACCTATTCTAATCTTACTTCAGAGTCTGAAAAGATATGGCAATACATTTTCCTTTGGAACAGCATAGAGCTGCTCTGTTTTCATTTACTATATGTCAGTGGGAAAGAGGGAATTCTTAGCTTGCTATATAAGCCAATTTGTACATAGCTCTTGAAAGGCATCCTTCTATTGTCTAGCACGGAAGTGGAGAAATGTTGCTGGGAAACAAGATTAAAAGCCAAGGGAGAGATCAACAAGGAAATTGATTAGGAGATGTTTGCTTTGTTAAAGTTGTGCATCTGAGCTGGGTCGTGACCCAGAGAGGTGCTGAACACCTACAGCTCAGAGGTCAGTAACAACTTGCAGGTCCTCAGAACTATGCAGGGACCTACATTTAACTATGACGTGACAGACAAATTGTTCCTTCCTTAATGAACATGATTTTAAACAAGTTGGGGACAGTCCTATTCCAGCACCATAGCAGACTAGGAAGCAAGGCGATGGAACATCTTCTAGTAGAATAAGTGCCTTTACATCACTACAGCACCTACCGCAGAAGGTGTGTCTTTCTCTCTCCCGATAAGCAACCTAGGTACTTATCTGGCCCATTGGAACAACATGAGTTCTGCATTATGTGCACATAGGTGCAAGAGCATGCTGAGTTGTAAATGCACAATTGACGTTACTGTTTTCTTATTCTAAAGAATATGTGAATTGTTTCACTCTCAATTGATGTTTTCATAGATATTATGGTACCAAATCTCAATTCTCTCTCTTTGGTAAAGATCCTGCTGCAATGCACGAAGAGATAAGAAACTGTTTATAACTAGTTCGGTGGTGTTGGGCGAGACAGACACGGTCTCCAGAGTTACTATCCATTTCCAGGGAAGGGAGATTAGCTTAGCTGTGGACTACGGGTGACTTGGTTGGAGGCTGCATGCCACTGACCCTTTGCTGACTGACCCATGGTACACAATAGAGTGATTTTGGAGAAGTCTGTCAGTGCATATGGGCATAAACTTTTCATATGGTTTGTGATTTTATTGCAATGTTAGAACTTGGGCAAATTTCAGTGAGAGGTTGGGCAAATTTGGAATGGGCTGGGGCCTGAATTTCAGGTAGAAACAAAGTGAAATTGGATGAGTTTGACCCCAAGCCAGGTGTTTTGGTTTGTTTTGATTTGTTTGGTGGTTTCTGTGACACTCTGCACCCCACATTCAGCATAGTAATATGATTATGATATAATTATGTGGCATCTTGTACAAGGTATGCCTTGTAAGGTATCATTCTAAAAGTCTTGAACATTATCTTGTTGGACTGTATGCAAAGTTATAGAATCATAGAATATCAGGGTTGGAAGGGACCTCAGGAGGTCATCTAGTCCAACCCCCTGCTCAAAGCAGGACTAATCCCCAGACAGATTTTTGCCCCAGATCCCTAAATAGCCTCCTCAAGGATTGAACTCACAACCCTGGGTTTAGCAGGCCAATGCTCAAACCACTGAGCTATCCCTCCCCCCTGAGTACATAGTTTTGCTATGTACTGTATGTGTTACTGAAAGATGTTGTGAAGTTGAAAACACCCACAGCTAGCCTTTCAGGTACCACAATGAAGAAGCTAGACAGTGCTAATGGCCCATCAGCAAAGACAACTGACCTTGGAAAAGGTTTATCCTCACCCGGGAACGTTTCAGCCAGCCTATGAGTAATGGATGCTATGACTCAGCAAGGCACGCAAGGGCATGTGACCAGACCACATGACACTGAACTACATTTTGGTACCTGTATTTTTCTACAAGCTGGGCTGGGGACTTAGCTTGGAACAAAGGGTTCCCACCATATGGAAAAACTATATAAGGTGGGGAGTGACATCACCTCTTGGCCTCACTCCCCCCACAAGAGAACTCCTGGAAACATCTAAGGATCAAAGACTGAACAGGGGAAAGTGCTGGTCCCAGGCTAACGGGATTTCTAGCCTGTGTATGGAAATTTGGTGAACTGCTTGTATCATCAGTAAGGGTGAGAGATTGCTAATTCAAATCTTATCTATCTAGTATATTAGGCTTAGTTTGCATTTTTGTTTATTTGATAGATAATCTGCTTTGAGCTGTTTGATATCACTTATAATCACTTTTAATCTATCTTTCTGTAGTTAATAAACTTGTTTTATCTTAACCGGTGCGTCTTTAAGTGAAGTGTCTGGGAAAATCTCAGCTTGGTTAACACAGGCTGGTTTTTCATATCTTTCCCATATCGAGTGGGAAGTGAACTATATTAATTAACTTGCGTTGCACTGTACAATGCAAGCTCATTCTGGGTTTATACTCCAGCAGGGGTGCAAGCCCAGGGAGCTAGGAAATTGTTGTGCTCCGTTATGAATCTATGAGAGGCTTAAGTAAGGCACTCAGGTAACTCAGTTGGGTGTGTGGTGCCACCTGCTGTTGTGTTGGGTGATAACAGGGCCTGGAGAGCTGGTTGAATCACCAGCAGAGCAGTGTGAGAGAGAGACCAGCCCCGCTAAATTGTTAGGGGGCACAGCGGTTCCAACGGCTCCCAGACTGCATCCCGGGGGTAACAACCTGTCACAGGTTCCCAGACCTTTATCTCCTCCTGACCAAAAAGGTTTGTTTGTATGAATCCCTGCAAATGACCAAATTTTGCACAGCACCTGCTATAAGTCTTCCTGAATGAAAATAAGGCCTTAGGAGCAGCTTACTGTGGTAACAAGTGACTAGAAGGGCTAAGAAAGGAGGAAGGGGAAACAACTTGTAGAATTAAGAGATGTGCAATAGAGCCTGTGCTTAGATGCTTGAAAATTGATGGCCAGAACCACTTCCTTTGCAGGAACTGGTTTTTAATATCATGCTACTGAGTTTATATATTCTTCTAGTTTGTGGACACCTGAAAAAGCTCATGTACTAGAAGCCAACAAAAAGGCAGCATTGTCTATGGACTAAGGTAAGTAACTAGGATATAGAACTCCTGGGTTCTGTTTTCACCTGTATAACTGATTCACTGTGGAACCTTGAGACATGTCACCTAGGGACTTATTTCACAGGTGCTAGGCACTCTCAGCTCCAACAGAAGTCAACGAGAAACACAAGTGTTCAGAATCTCTGAAAATCATGCCCTTAATCTCTCTGTGCTTTATTTTACTCTTATATGGAATGGAAATAATACTTTTCTATCTCACTGGGGTGTTCAGAAACTTACAGACTTGAAGGCCAGAAGGCACCATTATAATCATCTAGTCTGATCTCTGGCACATTCCAGGCCATAGAACCTCACACCCCTATTCTTGTAGTAGTGGGGCCACAGTCATTGGCTGAGTCACTGCAGTCCTCAAATCTTGATTTAAAGACTTCAAATTACAGAAAATCCACCATTTACCCTAGTTTGAATCAGTAAGTGACCCATGGCCCATTTGGCAGAGAAAGGCAAACCACCCCCAGGGTCTCTGTCAATCTGATTTGGGGAATTCCTTCTTGACCCTAAATATGACCATTAGTATGTGGGCAAGACCAACCAGCCAGACATGTGGGAAACTAATTAACTATTTGCAAAGCACTGCAATACCCTGTCCAAGTGCAGAGTATTGGCTTGGCTAATAAAAGGTATAATATTTTACAGTATGTGCATTTTCTCTCAAAGTCCATTGCAGGTACAAAATTAAAAAATAACCCACCCTCCTCCCCTCCGCCCCCAAATCCTATCACTTGATAATTTTGCCTTTACCTTTTTTCATCTCACAAGTGACTCAGATTTCTAATTCCAGAGGTATGCTGTTGCACAAAAGCCTTGCTTACCACACACCTCAGACTGTCATACAATGCTGAAACACACTTTAAAGGTTTCTTCATACTGCACTTTCTGTAAGTGCATACTAAAGGGTGAGATAAAATGGCTCAAACGAGCAATATGTCATGCCAGCTTGATAGAGGAGTGAACCTGATCCTTTTTGAAATATTAGCAATGAAACAAGAGACAGAAGAGCACAATGTAACTGATTATTTAAGAGGATCTACTATCTCACATTTCATTGATAAAGGGGAATATAAAGTAGGTTGGATACCTACAGGATCTTGGATGTTATTCTAATACAGCATATTCAGACAAAAAAGTCCCCTTATAATTTATTACACCAATCTTCATTAGTATTAAGATTTTTGGTTTTAGATTAAATACATCAAAAATCTATCAAAAAGTTAAATATTGCTTAAAAACAACAACTAAAAACCAACAAACAAAACATCCTACACAAAACAAAAACTTACACACCAAAAATCCTTAGAATTTCTCTCTTGCTCTCTTTTTTCCCCCCCTGGTGCTGAGTGTTACTTGTGGAATTAAGAAGGGTGGAGGATTCCCCATAGTCACAGAGAGTTCATCTGAGGAAGCAAAGGTTTTTTTGGAAGCGGGCAGTTTTTTTATAATACCAGGTGTTGTACTCCTGTTATTCTTGCGGATACAGACTAACACGGCTGCTACTCTGAAACCTGTAGTTACACTTGTTTTTTAACTAAGTGGTTAATGCCTATAAAATAATCATCACAAATTAGAAACCTCTGTCCTTTTAGGCTAATGCAGAGCAACAAATGACACACATTCATTAGAGGTACTCCGTACATTTACATCTTCCTTATAACATGGTTTCTAATGGGATGCTTTCATATCTTGGTTCCCAACTCTGCTTAAAGCTGTAATAATTCGTGTTCAGAACACTCATTTTTGGCTGTTTTGGGGAAAATGGACTGGGGAAGTGTCCTTCCTCTACATATAATGTCCTCAATATAATGCTCTCCACATAAATCTGCTCCAATTTTATTGAACATACATTATATCACACTTAGAGTACACTCACTCTTTTCCCTACCTTGCTATCCAAGGAGCAGTAGTACAGAGAGGTATTTCCCTGTTCATTATTTCGCCTCCACCACCACCCCCCAGCTACTCTATTTTGTGCTTAACGCATTTAGTAGCCATAAATGTAGCCTTTTTATGTTTAATACTCACCCATCAAGCTCAGAACATAGAACATTGTCCAGAAAAGCTGCTTCCTCTTCATTGCTTTTAAACTCCCCAGTAACAGCATCCCTGCTGATTACTTACAAGCAAAAGTGGATATTACTTTAGTACTCTTGGGTTTTTAAGTTCTGCTGCAGCTCTGTTGAGACCGTGTGCAGCTCCCCTTTAGTTCAAATCTTTGAGGCCAGTAACATATGGGGTGGAATTCCCTTGCACGGGTTATGCTTGTGGTTCCAAATTATGAGGTGGAGTTTGTCCAAAGCGTGATCTAGCTTTAAATAGTTCTTAGCAATCTCACTATCACATTGTTAACTTTTTCCCCTCCCCTATATCCTTTTTTTTTTTTTTAAAACATGACATGCTTAACTCTTTCATGGAAGCTGATTCCTTTCACTTTAAAAATGAAGAGAGATGTACAGTTTGCATTACACTGAAAGTGAGCATAATATGGCTTGTGTAGTTAAAGTAAAATTCCCCTTTTACCCTGATTTAATATAACTTAAAAGCAGTATAAAAATATGAAATTACATATCCACCCACACCCACCCCTGTATGGTAATATTGCAGGAACTTTGAAGGCGTTTAGAATCTGGGATTTTTTGAGTAATTAAATTAAGAATGAACCTGGGGCCAAACCCATCACTGACTGAAATAGGAACAATGCCGTTTACTTCAATACTGAATTCACTTAGGCCAGCCGTGAACATGGTTCACAGATGAAAGGGCTTTGAAACTTATGGTCAGTATTGGGACTGAGTAACTTCTCGATAAAAACGAGTTCTGAAGCCTTGGAGGGAGGCCTAGAAGCAACCTCCTGCAGCTTACTTCTGTTGATAACAAATGCAGCTAAGGGTGCAAATTCATGAATTCTAAAGGCCAAATATTTGGTTTTTGCTGGTACCCTGATGAGACTCAGGGACAAGTCATTTCTAGCAAGAATGATTTAACACACTCAGGGAAAAGGATGTCCTACATCAGTCAAGTAAATCCCCTCCTTACTCCTTTCAATTCAGATGGAGGGCAAGTTGCTTTTTCCTGCCCATTTTCTCTGTTTCCTGTTCTTCTCTATTTAGTTTGTTTCCTTTTCCTTTCCTTCACAGCAAAAAATAACCTTAGAACAGGAGACGTCCCATTTTTCAAAATAAGGGTTACATCTTAACAAAGAATCTCACAAACATCTTCCTTCCCAGTCATGATTGTGCCGCACCCCCCACAGCACTCCCCCACCTGTTTGTGCTAACTAGTTCTACTTAGGTAGAAATTTAGCATTAGGAAAGTATTTACTGTAATTTTAGCTGCCTTGATGAATTTTAGTAGGTGGAAAGATGAGTCACCACCTTTTGACCAACAAACTCTCAGTGGATCAACAACAAACACACCCCAGACAAGTTTGGGAACTTTGTTCCAAGAATATACAATCCATAAACTTGACAGGCTGCTTTCATAGTCATCCTGTGGATGGTGAACTCGACTGAAGCCATAAATCTCAGTTCTGGTCCTGGCTATGTCACTAACATTGTGGTCTTCAATAAGTCACTTAAACTCTGACTCAGTTTCCTCTCCCGTAAACTGACAATAACCATTCGCTCCGTTTGTAAGGAACTTTGAGATCCTCAGGTAAAAAGACACTCTGTAAGTGCTATATATTGTTCTGACGTCACATTGGTGAGACTCAAAAGTAAATCCATCAGAATCAATGGAGCAGACTGAGGCACTAGACCCTAGAGCGCAATTTGGAGATTTGTCAAAGGTACAAATTGTTCCTTTAATATTATAAATTTTAATATAAGAAAAAAAAAACCTACTGTTGTCTGGCTTTTCTATAAAAACTTCACTTCTCAAAAAATCTATTTAATCTCCCAAAATTAACAGTATGGAAGATTAAGAAATATTTGTTCTGTTCAGTGTGACAAACTGCTGAAAAAGTAAACACTGAATTGACCTTAATTTTTGTTTTTGATGCTATAAAAACACACATTTATTTTACCAAAGAAGTCAGTCTTAGCAAGATGCCTACCTAACAGGTTGTACAGCAAAATAAAGAGGGCAGAGAGAGAGAGAGAGAGAGAGAGTAATAAAGGCACCCTCCCCAATCTAATATTTTCTATTTGGATGCCTTTCATTCCTGTTCTGCCCCCAGACACCTTACTGCCATATCTGGGACTCCCCCACCCCGCCCCAAATGAAAATATAGTAGTGTTGCAGACTGTTATAAGCATTAAGAAAATACATCTGTTATGGAACTATCATGTGAAATGAAATCCCTCAGTAGATTGTGTTTTAATTAGGGCTGTTAATTAATCACAGTTAACTCACGCAATTAACTAAAAAAAATTAATCGTGATTAAAAAAATTAATCGCACTGTTAAACAATAGAATACCAATTGAAATTTATTAAATATTTTTGGATGTTTTTCTATATTTTCAAATACAGTATATCGATCTCAGTTATATCACAGAATACAAAGTGTACAGTGCTCACTTTATATTTTTTATTACAAATATTTGCACTGTAAAAATGATAAAAGAAATAGTATTTTTCAGTTCACCTCATACAAGTATGTCGTGCAATCTCTTTATCATGAAAGTGCAACTTACCAATGTAGATTTTTTTTGTTACATAACTGCACTCAAAAAGAAAACAATGTAAAACTTTAGAGCCTTCAAGTCCACTCAGTCCTACTTCTTGTTCAGCCTATCACTAAGAGAAACAAGTTTGTTTACATTTATAGAAGGTAATGCTGCCCGCTTCTTATTTACAATGTCACCTGAAAGTGAGAACAGGCTTTTGCATGACACTGTTGTAGCTGGCGTCGCAAGATATTTATGTGCCAGATGCGCTAAAAATTCATATGCCTCTTCATGCTTTGGCCATCGTTCCAGAGGACATGTGTCCATGCTGATGACGCTCGTTAAAAAATAATGCGTTAATTGAATTTGCAACTGAACTCCTTGGGGGAGAATTGCATGTCTCCTGCTCTGCTTTACGGTCATTCTGCCGTATATTTCAGGTTATAGCAATCTTAGATGATGACCCAGCACATGTTGTTCGTTTTAAGACCACTTGCACTGCAAATTTGACAAAATGCAAAGAAGATACCAGTGTGAAATTTCTAAAGATAGCTACAGCACTTGACCCAAGATTTAAGAATCTGAAATGCCTTCCAAAATCTGAGAGGGATGAGGTGTGGAGCATGTTTTCAGAAGTCTTAAAAGAGCAACACTCTAATGGGAAAATTATAGAACCCTAACCACCAAAAAAGAAAATCAACCTTCTGCAGGTGGCATCTGATTCACATTATGAAAATGAACATACGTGGGTCCGCACTGCTTTGGATCGTTATCGAGCAGAACCCGTCATCAGCATGGACGCATATCCTCTGGAACGCTGGTTGAAGCATCACGGGACGTACTCTTTAGTGCATCTGGCATGTGAATATCTTGCAGTGCCGGCGACAACAGTGTCATGCAAATGCCTGTTCTCACTTTCAGGTGTGTAGCGGGGTGGACACCCGCTCCTGCCTAGGAAGGGTTAAATCCAGCCCTGCAGAGGGCTGGGGCTGTGGAAGAAAAGCGACCTAGGCTGATTGGGGAAGTAGCCGCAGCTGGGCCACACCCCAATCAGGCCTCAGCTGGCCTGTATAAAGAGGCTGGGAGCCAGGAGCTCAGCAGTCTCTCTCTGCACTCAAAGAGAGAAGGGCCTGGCTGCAGGGAGCAGAGACACAGTACCTGAGTGGAGCAGGGCTGGGGAAAGGCTGAGGAGCTCCAGCCTGGAAAGCCCCAGGCTGCGGCCTAGTATTAGGCCAAGGGGTACTGGGGGTTGCAGAGGGCAGCCCAGGGGTAGGCCAAGGCAGCAGGTCCAAACCCAACCCTGCCAGTGATGAGTGGCTGATACTGCAGTCTGCCCCAGAGAGCGGGGGCTAGTTGGTGACTGGCAGTAGCCTGACACTGAGGCGAGGTGGGGTTAGTGGGTGGGGGTTCCCCTGGGAGGGGAGACCCAGTGTGTGTGGGTACTGCCAGGGGGCAGCACCCAGAGCAAGGGGCACCGGGGTCCTGGGAGGGACACAGGGGGCCAGTGTGAATGACAAGGCAGATCACTGGCCTGCAGAGGGTGCTCCGGGCTGGATTGAGCTGATTCCCCAGAGTAACCAGCAGGACGCGCTGCAGGGGTGAGTCCGACCCCTTACAAGGTGACATTGTACCCAAGAAGCAGGCAGCATTATCTTCTGCAAATGTAAACAGACCTGTTTGTCTGAGCGATTGGCTGAACAAGAAGTAGGACTGATTGGACTTGTAGGTTCTAAAGTTTGATATTGTAGAAAATGTAGAAAACATCCAAAAGTATTTAAATAAATGGTATTATATTATTGTTTAACAGCGTGATTAATCACAATACTTTTTTTAAAATCGCTTGACAGCCCTAGTTGAATTATATCCATTTACTGGTATGATAAAGTTGTGGCTTTTATTTTTAATTTAGGACAGGAAAATGTCTCTGGGAAGGAAACATCTGTTGTGAAAATATTTGATCCAAGTTTTATATATAGGCTCCTTTTATGTTGTTTTAACATTTTTAAAAAGTTAGCTGACAGCTCTACAGCTGTGATTAAAAAGGCAATAAAATAACCCAGTAAACTATAGCATTCAAATATATACACATAGACACACGTCACTCCTTGAGCTGGACCTTACATCCCTAACCCTTTGCAAAGTACACTGGGAGTGAAGGAGTAAAAAGGTCTATAGAAGTGCTAAGTCTTATTTTAAGAAGGAAGGCGGTGAACTGGTTTTATTAAAATAAGAAATTAGCCTGAACTGCAATGTTCAAATCCAAGCTTAACAGATATCAGTATGCTCAAATCTAGGGCACGGGTTTGGCCCATTATATACCTAGGACTATACTTAATGTTTTTAGATCTGGATAAGAATTCAAACTGTCTGCAAATCAGGGAATTGCACAGATAAAGGAGTTTGATTTGGGACCATCTCCTGTTAAAATATTAATCCACTGAGCAATCCTCCATAATTATAACCTGGGCTGAACATTTCCTCAGCACATAAAACAATAATAAAAGAATCAATCTGGAATTTCAGATGAATGGAAAGTATTTTTCCTGTTTTTCATATTCTCTTTTAGTTAACAAACAGAAAATACTTATTTATCTGAAGGAGTTGGATTTCATGCATATACTTCACAATGTCTGACTAACCTATTTCTAGATGCATAAACTTGTCTGCTGCTGGAGCTCAGAAAATACATTGGGTCTACCTTCTACATAAAATAAATTTACAGTGCATAATATGTTATGTTTTCATTTCTATTTTCTGGTAATGTCCACATGGAACATAAAGGATAATGGAACAATCTGGACAAAATAATATATGGTAACTGCCCTGAACAGTTTAAAATCTAGTGTGACAGGCAACAAGTGAGTTACAAACAGTAGAAAGGAACAGAAAGTGAGATGAATTGCAATTATGCACTCAAACAGGATGAAAGAATACACAATTTGTATGTTGAAACCACATTACAAAGATTTCCTGAGAAGTTTTATGTTCTCCTTTATTGATTCACTGTACACTAGACAGACAACTGTGGAGTCTTTTGAGTTATGCACTGATCTTCTCTGATTAGCCACAACAATACCAGAGGCAACTGAATTTTCCATGATCCTCAGAAAGGCTAGTCAGACAACTATGACTGTGGCCGACAGGAAAAATTAAAAAAAACCCACAAAGCATCCCCTTCAAATATGTTAGATACTTCTTTATTGGGTATCTAAATTAGTTACAGAGAATTCACAGCTAAACAGCCAGGAAAGATAACAGAAAAAGAAGAATTCCAGTCCTAGAGGTACCTCCGGATTGACAGGGATACATTTCTAGATCTGAAAAAACTTGTGATTTGAACTGACTGGAAGTACGCCATAAAGCACAGAAATGATTAGGATGATGGTAACTAAAAGTATTGAGTGAGAAAATTTCATTTCCACAAGATCCCGCCTTGAAATTAGCCCAACTCGCAGTCTTGGGCACCAATCTGTGGCATAGAGCACGAGACCTTGCAGCAGCAGCAGCAGAAGTCGGGGCCAGCAGGATGCAGAGTTTGCTCGGTTTGGACTTGGTTGTGTGTGTGAGTAGGACACAGTGACGGCACAGCTAGAAAGACAAAACCCTAACTCTGCAAAGAGGCTGGATTCTATAACTAGCTTTCAAATGGGCGAGTAAGCTTGGGAGAGTTGCACACGCTAGTTACAGGGAGCACACTTTGGCATTAAGAGGGCCAATGCAAAGAGGGGGAAAAGGAAGGCGACCCGAACCCCGATTACAAGGCGGTCACCCTTCCTTCACAAAAATCCTACTTCCTTTAAACAGGGGGAAAGAAGTCACAAATGTAAAAATGTCTGGAAATGAACAGGTAAGGGAGTCTCCCATTACCAGGGAATCCTCCATCCCTCACCAACACCCTTCCCGACTTACCTGTCTACCCCACCAAGAACATTACAACTTTGGACCCCCTACGCTTTTCCAAAACAGACATCCCTTACTTCTTCCTCAGTCCTGTTAATAGGGTTAGGTGCACCCACGTGCGAGATCCAACACCACGACACGTGTACCTACGCCACCAGATCACCAACACCTGTCATGAAGGACAGCTCTTTCTATCACTTCAAACACAGTCCAAAAATATAGCCTCAGTCTACCAGCAAAGAGACCAAAGGCCTGGAATTGGGACACCAGGTACGGACCTTTCCCAATCAAGACAATTAACACTACGACAACCAGCAGTATGTTCCTGCGCAGAATAAAACAAAGGGTCAAAGCTGAGGTTGGTGGGGCAGTGTCAATTGGGCAGGGCAAGAGGAAATGAGGAAGGATTACATGGAAGTGAGGAGCTGAAAGGAGCCCCCCACCTCACCTGTTCATTTCCAGACCTGGGAACATTTGGACTGTTTGGGGGGGTTTCTTGGCTTTTTTGAAAAAAGGGTCGAATTTCTCACGGCCACCACCATCCCCTTACAGCCGCCCCTTCGCCACACCATGTTACATCAGACCCCGGCTTGAATTTAAGAGGTCACAAATACAATTTGACTGCAAATTTCAAAAAAGCCAAGGAGAAATCTTTTCTAGGGCAGTTTCCTAGGACTAAGAGAAAGAGAGACGCTCAACCCTTCTTAAAGGGTGGTCCCTCGGCCACAGGCATCTAAAGGCCCCACTACTTTAAGAGGGAGAGGGAGAAGACCTTACCCCCTGCTTACAGGGTGGTCATTTTGCCTGGCATGTCAAAGTGATCTGTGGCGAAAGCAGCATGGCAAAGCAGACCCAAACCCTCCTTACAGGGTGGTCGTTCAGCATGGGCCAGAGCCTAGAGTGGAGAAAAGGAGAGACCTCTATTCCCTCAGGAGAGGGTGGTCTCTTTGCCCAGCAAGTGCCAGCGGCCCAAGACAAGCTAAAAAGGGGAGACCTGAACCCTTCTTACAGGGAGAGGTCAATGGCACAGGGCATTTTAAAAGCTAGCTCCTAAAGAGCTGAAACCCACAGGGACCGCTACCCTTTTTAAAGGGGGGTCCCTCAGCCACAGGAACGGAATGGGCCCACTAGTTTAAGAGGGAGAGGGAGAAGACCTTACACCCTGCTTACAGGGCGGTCATTTTGCCTGGCATGTCAAAGTGACCTGTGGCTAAAGCAGCATGGCAAAGCAGACCCAAACCCTCCTTACAGGGTGGTCGTTAAGCATGGGGCATTACAATGGGCTAGAGGCTAAAGCGCTGAAAAGGAGAGACCTCCATTCCCCTCAGTAGAGGGTGGGTCTCTTTGCCCAGCAAGTGCCAGCGGCCCAAAACAGGCTAGAAAGGGGCGGCCTGAACCCTGCTTAAAGGGAGAGGTCAATGGCACGGGGCATTTTAAAGCCTAGCTCCTAAAGAGCTGAAACCCCCAGAGACCGCTACCCTTCTTAAAGGGGGGTCTCTAAGCCTTAGCTACCTTATGGACCCCCTCAAGCCTTTTTGCTGGGAAGGGATGGACCTTGATCCCTGTTTACAGGGAGGTCCTTTTACCTGGCACCTCAAGGGGGATGACGCTTAAGTGGAAGTCACGAGTCCTCATGACAGGGAGGCCCATGTGTGCAAGGTGTGTGTCCTTTTTCTCTGGCTTCTGCTTCCATTCTCTTTTCCTGCCGTTTCTTTGGTGCTTCTGTCTTCTTGTCCGTTTTCTCTTTTGAGTTGCTAGAGAGAGAGAGAGAAAAGAGGAGAAGCAAGGTGAGGGGTGGGCTTCGTACACACGACTACCACATCAGTTCAGATCAAATGGACAAGGCCCCTTCTTGAAATTAGCCCAACTCCCAGTCTTCGGCACCAACCTGTGTCATAGAGCAGGAGACTTTGCAGCAGCAGCAGCAGAAGTCGGGGCCAGCTGGATGCAGAGTTCGCTCGGTTTGGACTTGGTTGTGCGTGTGAGTAGGGCACAGTGACGGCAGAGCTAGAAGGACAAACCCTTAACTCTGCAAAGAGGCTGGTTTCTGTAACTAGCTTTCAAATGGGCGAGTAAGCTTGGGAGAGTTGCACACGCTAGTTACAGGGAGCTCACTTTGGACTTTGGCATTAAGAGGGCCAATGCAAAGAGGGGGAAAAGGAAGGCGACCCGAACCCCGATTACAGGGCGGTCACCCTTCCTTCACAAAAATCCTACTTCCTTTAAACAGGGGGAAAGAAGTCACAAATGTAAAAATGTCTGGAAATGAACAGGTAAGGGAGTCTCCCATTACCAGGGAATCCTCCTTCCCTCACCAACACCCTTCCCGACTTACCTGTCTACCCCACCAAGAACATTACAACTTTGGACCCCCTACGCTTTTCCAAAACAGACATCCCTTACTTCTTCCTCAGTCCTCTTAATAGGGTTAGGTGCACCCACGTGCGAGATCCAACACCACGACACGTGTACCTACGCCACCAGATCACCAACACCTGTCATGAAGGACAGCTCTTTCAATCACTTCAAACACAGTCCAAAAATATAGCCTCAGTCTACCAGCAAAGAGACCAAAGGCCTGGAATTGGGACACCAGGTACGGACCTTTCCCAATCAAGACAATTAACACTACGACAACCAGCAGTATGTTCCTGCGCAGAATAAAACAAAGGGTCAAAGCTGAGGTTGGTGGGGCAGTGTCAATTGGGCAGGGCAAGAGGAAATGAGGAAGGATTACATGGAAGTGAGGAGCTGAAAGGAGCCCCCCACCTCACCTGTTCATTTCCAGACCTGGGAACATTTGGACTGTTTGGGGGGGTTTCTTGGCTTTTTTGAAAAAAGGGTCGAATTTCTCACGGCCACCACCATCCCCTTACAGCCGCCCCTTCGCCACACCATGTTACATCAGACCCCGGCTTGAATTTAAGAGGTCACAAATACAATTTGACTGCAAATTTCAAAAAAGCCAAGGAGAAATCTTTTCTAGGGCAGTTTCCTAGGACTAAGAGAAAGAGAGACGCTCAACCCTTCTTAAAGGGTGGTCCCTCGGCCACAGGCATCTAAAGGCCGCACTACTTTAAGAGGGAGAGGGAGAAGACCTTACCCCCTGCTTACAGGGCGGTCATTTTGCCTGGCATGTCAAAGTGACCTGTGGCGAAAGCAGCATGGCAAAGCAGACCCAAACCCTCCTTACAGGGTGGTCGTTAAGCATGGGCCAGAGCCTAGAGTGGAGAAAAGGAGAGACCTCTATTCCCTCAGGAGAGGGTGGTCTCTTTGCCCAGCAAGTGCCAGCGGCCCAAGACAAGCTAAAAAGGGGAGACCTGAACCCTTCTTACAGGGAGAGGTCAACGGCACAGGGCATTTTAAAGGCTAGCTCCTAAAGAGCTGAAACCCACAGGGACCGCTACCCTTTTTAAAGGGGGGTCCCTCAGCCACAGGCACGGAATGGGCCCACTAGTTTAAGAGGGAGAGGGAGAAGACCTTACACCCTGCTTACAGGGCGGTCATTTTGCCTGGCATGTCAAAGTGACCTGTGGCTAAAGCAGCATGGCAAAGCAGACCCAAACCCTCCTTACAGGGTGGTCGTTAAGCATGGGGCATTACAATGGGCTAGAGGCTAAAGCGCTGAAAAGGAGAGACCTCCATTCCCCTCAGTAGAGGGTGGGTCTCTTTGCCCAGCAAGTGCCAGCGGCCCAAAACAGGCTAGAAAGGGGCGGCCTGAACCCTGCTAAGGGAGAGGTCAATGGCACGGGGCATTTTAAAGCCTAGCTCCTAAAGAGCTGAAACCCCCAGAGACCGCTACCCTTCTTAAAGGGGGGTCTCTAAGCCTTAGCTACCTTATGGACCCCCTCAAGCCTTTTTGCTGGGAAGGGATGGACCTTGATCCCTGTTTACAGGGAGGTCCTTTTACCTGGCACCTCAAGGGGGATGACGCTTAAGTGGAAGTCACGAGTCCTCATGACAGGGAGGCCCATGTGTGCAAGGTGTGTGTCCTTTTTCTCTGGCTTCTGCTTCCATTCTCTTTTCCTGCCGTTTCTTTGGTGCTTCTGTCTTCTTGTCCGTTTTCTCTTTTGAGTTGCTAGAGAGAGAGAGAGAAAAGAGGAGAAGCAAGGTGAGGGGTGGGCTTCGTACACACGACTACCACATCAGTTCAGATCAAATGGACAAGGCCCCTTCTTGAAATTAGCCCAACTCCCAGTCTTCGGCACCAACCTGTGGCATAGAGCAGGAGACCTTGCAGCAGCAGCAGCAGCAGAAGTCGGGGCCAGCTGGATGCAGAGTTCGCTCGGTTTGGACTTGGTTGTGCGTGTGAGTAGGGCACAGTGACGGCAGAGCTAGAAGGACAAACCCTTAACTCTGCAAAGAGGCTGGTTTCTATAACTAGCTTTCAAATGGGCGAGTAAGCTTGGGAGAGTTGCACACGCTAGTTACAGGGAGCTCACTTTGGACTTTGGCATTAAGAGGGCCAATGCAAAGAGGGGGAAAAGGAAGGCGACCCGAACCCCGATTACAGGGCGGTCACCCTTCCTTCACAAAAATCCTACTTCCTTTAAACAGGGGGAAAGAAGTCACAAATGTAAAAATGTCTGGAAATGAACAGGTAAGGGAGTCTCCCATTACCAGGGAATCCTCCATCCCTCACCAACACCCTTCCCGACTTACCTGTCTACCCCACCAAGAACATTACAACTTTGGACCCCCTACGCTTTTCCAAAACAGACATCCCTTACTTCTTCCTCAGTCCTCTTAATAGGGTTAGGTGCACCCACGTGCGAGATCCAACACCACGACACGTGTACCTACGCCACCAGATCACCAACACCTGTCATGAAGGACAGCTCTTTCTATCACTTCAAACACAGTCCAAAAATATAGCCTCAGTCTACCAGCAAAGAGACCAAAGGCCTGGAATTGGGACACCAGGTACGGACCTTTCCCAATCAAGACAATTAACACTACAACAACCAGCAGTATGTTCCTGCGCAGAATAAAACAAAGGGTCAAAGCTGAGGTTGGTGGGGCAGTGTCAATTGGGCAGGGCAAGAGGAAATGAGGAAGGATTACATGGAAGTGAGGAGCTGAAAGGAGCCCCCCACCTCACCTGTTCATTTCCAGACCTGGGAACATTTGGACTGTTTGGGGGGGTTTCTTGGCTTTTTTGAAAAAAGGGTCGAATTTCTCACGGCCACCACCATCCCCTTACAGCCGCCCCTTCGCCACACCATGTTACATCAGACCCCGGCTTGAATTTAAGAGGTCACAAATACAATTTGACTGCAAATTTCAAAAAAGCCAAGGAGAAATCTTTTCTAGGGCAGTTTCCTAGGACTAAGAGAAAGAGAGACGCTCAACCCTTCTTAAAGGGTGGTCCCTCGGCCACAGGCATCTAAAGGCCCCACTACTTTAAGAGGGAGAGGGAGAAGACCTTACCCCCTGCTTACAGGGCGGTCATTTTGCCTGGCATGACAAAGTGACCTGTGGCGAAAGCAGCATGGCAAAGCAGACCCAAACCCTCCTTACAGGGTGGTCGTTAAGCATGGGCCAGAACCTAGAGTGGAGAAAAGGAGAGACCTCTATTCCCTCAGGAGAGGGTGGTCTCTTTGCCCAGCAAGTGCCAGCGGCCCAAGACAAGCTAAAAAGGGGAGACCTGAACCCTTCTTACAGGGAGAGGTCAATGGCACAGGGCATTTTAAAGGCTAGCTCCTAAAGAGCTGAAACCCACAGGGACCGCTACCCTTTTTAAAGGGGGGTCCCTCAGCCACAGGCACGGAATGGGCCCACTAGTTTAAGAGGGAGAGGGAGAAGACCTTACACCCTGCTTACAGGGCGGTCATTTTGCCTGGCATGTCAAAGTGACCTGTGGCTAAAGCAGCATGGCAAAGCAGACCCAAACCCTCCTTACAGGGTGGTCGTTAAGCATGGGGCATTACAATGGGCTAGAGGCTAAAGCGCTGAAAAGGAGAGACCTCCATTCCCCTCAGTAGAGGGTGGGTCTCTTTGCCCAGCAAGTGCCAGCGGCCCAAAACAGGCTAGAAAGGGGCGGCCTGAACCCTGCTTAAAGGGAGAGGTCAATGGCACGGGGCATTTTAAAGCCTAGCTCCTAAAGAGCTGAAACCCCCAGAGACCGCTACCCTTCTTAAAGGGGGGTCTCTAAGCCTTAGCTACCTTATGGACCCCCTCAAGCCTTTTTGCTGGGAAGGGATGGACCTTGATCCCTGTTTACAGGGAGGTCCTTTTACCTGGCACCTCAAGGGGGATGACGCTTAAGTGGAAGTCACGAGTCCTCATGACAGGGAGGCCCATGTGTGCAAGGTGTGTGTCCTTTTTCTCTGGCTTCTGCTTCCATTCTCTTTTCCTGCCGTTTCTTTGGTGCTTCTGTCTTCTTGTCCGTTTTCTCTTTTGAGTTGCTAGAGAGAGAGAGAGAAAAGAGGAGAAGCAAGGTGAGGGGTGGGCTTCGTACACACGACTACCACATCAGTTCAGATCAAATGGACAAGGCCCCTTCTTGAAATTAGCCCAACTCCCAGTCTTCGGCACCAACCTGTGGCATAGAGCAGGAGACCTTGCAGCAGCAGCAGCAGCAGCAGAAGTCGGGGCAAGCTGGATGCAGAGTTCGCTCGGTTTGGACTTGGTTGTGCGTGTGAGTGGGGCACAGTGACGGCACAGCTAGAAGGACAAACCCTTAACTCTGCAAAGAGGCTGGTTTCTATAACTAGCTTTCAAATGGGCGAGTAAGCTTGGGAGAGTTGCACACGCTAGTTACAGGGAGCTCACTTTGGCATTAAGAGGGCCAATGCAAAGAGGGGGAAAAGGAAGGCGACCCGAACCCCGATTACAGGGCGGTCACCCTTCCTTCACAAAAATCCTACTTCCTTTAAACAGGGGGAAAGAAGTCACAAATGTAAAAATGTCTGGAAATGAACAGGTAAGGGAGTCTCCCATTACCAGGGAATCCTCCATCCCTCACCAACACCCTTCCCGACTTACCTGTCTACCCCACCAAGAACATTACAACTTTGGACCCCCTACGCTTTTCCAAAACAGACATCCCTTACTTCTTCCTCAGTCCTCTTAATAGGGTTAGGTGCACCCACGTGCGAGATCCAACACCACGACACGTGTACCTACGCCACCAGATCACCAACACCTGTCATGAAGGACAGCTCTTTCTATCACTTCAAACACAGTCCAAAAATATAGCCTCAGTCTACCAGCAAAGAGACCAAAGGCCTGGAATTGGGACACCAGGTACGGACCTTTCCCAATCAAGACAATTAACACTACGACAACCAGCAGTATGTCCCTGCGCAGAATAAAACAAAGGGTCAAAGCTGAGGTTGGTGGGGCAGTGTCAATTGGGCAGGGCAAGAGGAAATGAGGAAGGATTACATGGAAGTGAGGAGCTGAAAGGAGCCCCCCACCTCACCTGTTCATTTCCAGACCTGGGAACATTTGGACTGTTTGGGGGGGTTTCTTGGCTTTTTTGAAAAAAGGGTCGAATTTCTCACGGCCACCACCATCCCCTTACAGCCGCCCCTTCGCCACACCATGTTACATCAGACCCCGGCTTGAATTTAAGATGTCACAAATACAATTTGACTGCAAATTTCAAAAAAGCCAAGGAGAAATCTTTTCTAGGGCAGTTTCCTAGGACTAAGAGAAAGAGAGACGCTCAACCCTTCTTAAAGGGTGGTCCCTCGGCCACAGGCATCTAAAGGCCCCACTACTTTAAGAGGGAGAGGGAGAAGACCTTACCCCCTGCTTACAGGGTGGTCATTTTGCCTGGCATGTCAAAGTGATCTGTGGCGAAAGCAGCATGGCAAAGCAGACCCAAACCCTCCTTACAGGGTGGTCGTTAAGCATGGGCCAGAGCCTAGAGTGGAGAAAAGGAGAGACCTCTATTCCCTCAGGAGAGGGTGGTCTCTTTGCCCAGCAAGTGCCAGCGGCCCAAGACAAGCTAAAAAGGGGAGACCTGAACCCTTCTTACAGGGAGAGGTCAATGGCACAGGGCATTTTAAAGGCTAGCTCCTAAAGAGCTGAAACCCACAGGGACCGCTACCCTTTTTAAAGGGGGGTCCCTCAGCCACAGGAACGGAATGGGCCCA
The DNA here is from genome assembly GCF_028017835.1 of Emys orbicularis. Classification (NCBI taxonomy): domain Eukaryota; kingdom Metazoa; phylum Chordata; order Testudines; family Emydidae; genus Emys; species Emys orbicularis. Next base: position 145,686,358 of record NC_088686.1, read on the forward strand.
CTAGTTTAAGAGGGAGAGGGAGAAGACCTTACACCCTGCTTACAGGGCGGTCATTTTGCCTGGCATGTCAAAGTGACCTGTGGCTAAAGCAGTCCCAAACCCTCCTTACAGGGTGGTCGTTAAGCATGGGGCATTACAATGGGCTAGAGGCTAAAGCGCTGAAAAGGAGAGACCTCCATTCCCCTCAGTAGAGGGTGGGTCTCTTTGCCCAGCAAGTGCCAGCGGCCCAAAACAGGCTAGAAGGGGCGGCCTGAACCCTGCTTAAAGGGAGAGGTCAATGGCACGGGGCATTTTAAAGCCTAGCTCCTAAAGAGCTGAAACCCCCAGAGACCGCTACCCTTCTTAAAGGGGGGTCTTTAAGCCTTAGCTGCCTTATGGACCCCCTCAAGCCTTTTTGCTGGGAAGGGATGGACCTTGATCCCTGTTTACAGGGAGGTCCTTTTACCTGGCACCTCAAGGGGGATGACGCTTAAGTGGAAGTCACGAGTCCTCATGACAGGGAGGCCCATGTGTGCAAGGTGTGTGTCCTTTTTCTCTGGCTTCTGCTTCCATTCTCTTTTCCTGCCGTTTCTTTGGTGCTTCTGTCTTCTTGTCCGTTTTCTCTTTTGAGTTGCTAGAGAGAGAGAGAGAAAAGAGGAGAAGCAAGGTGAGGGGTGGGCTTCGTACACACGACTACCACATCAGTTCAGATCAAATGGACAAGGCCCCTTCTTGAAATTAGCCCAACTCCCAGTCTTCGGCACCAACCTGTGGCATAGAGCAGGAGACCTTGCAGCAGCAGCAGCAGCAGAAGTCGGGGCCAGCTGGATGCAGAGTTCGCTCGGTTTGGACTTGGTTGTGCGTGTGAGTGGGGCACAGTGACGGCACAGCTAGAAGGACAAACCCTTAACTCTGCAAAGAGGCTGGTTTCTATAACTAGCTTTCAAATGGGCGAGTAAGCTTGGGAGAGTTGCACACGCTAGTTACAGGGAGCTCACTTTGGACTTTGGCATTAAGAGGGCCAATGCAAAGAGGGGGAAAAGGAAGGCGACCCGAACCCCGATTACAGGGCGGTCACCCTTCCTTCACAAAAATCCTACTTCCTTTAAACAGGGGGAAAGAAGTCACAAATGTAAAAATGTCTGGAAATGAACAGGTAAGGGAGTCTCCCATTACCAGGGAATCCTCCATCCCTCACCAACACCCTTCCCGACTTACCTGTCTACCCCACCAAGAACATTACAACTTTGGACCCCCTACGCTTTTCCAAAACAGACATCCCTTACTTCTTCCTCAGTCCTCTTAATAGGGTTAGGTGCACCCACGTGCGAGATCCAACACCACGACACGTGTACCTACGCCACCAGATCACCAACACCTGTCATGAAGGACAGCTCTTTCTATCACTTCAAACACAGTCCAAAAATATAGCCTCAGTCTACCAGCAAAGAGACCAAAGGCCTGGAATTGGGACACCAGGTACGGACCTTTCCCAATCAAGACAATTAACACTACGACAACCAGCAGTATGTTCCTGCGCAGAATAAAACAAAGGGTCAAAGCTGAGGTTGGTGGGGCAGTGTCAATTGGGCAGGGCAAGAGGAAATGAGGAAGGATTACATGGAAGTGAGGAGCTGAAAGGAGCCCCCCACCTCACCTGTTCATTTCCAGACCTGGGAACATTTGGACTGTTTGGGGGGGTTTCTTGGCTTTTTTGAAAAAAGGGTCGAATTTCTCACGGCCACCACCATCCCCTTACAGCCGCCCCTTCGCCACACCATGTTACATCAGACCCCGGCTTGAATTTAAGAGGTCACAAATACAATTTGACTGCAAATTTCAAAAAAGCCAAGGAGAAATCTTTTCTAGGGCAGTTTCCTAGGACTAAGAGAAAGAGAGACGCTCAACCCTTCTTAAAGGGTGGTCCCTCGGCCACAGGCATCTAAAGGCCCCACTACTTTAAGAGGGAGAGGGAGAAGACCTTACCCCCTGCTTACAGGGTGGTCATTTTGCCTGGCATGTCAAAGTGACCTGTGGCGAAAGCAGCATGGCAAAGCAGACCCAAACCCTCCTTACAGGGTGGTCGTTAAGCATGGGCCATTACAATGGGCTAGAGGCTAAAGCGCTGAAAAGGAGAGACCTCTATTCCCTCAGGAGAGGGTGGTCTCTTTGCCCAGCAAGTGCCAGCGGCCCAAAACAGGCTAGAAAGGGGCGGCCTGAACCCTGCTTAAAGGGAGAGGTCAATGGCACGGGGCATTTTAAAGCCTAGCTCCTAAAGAGCTGAAACCCCCAGAGACCGCTACCCTTCTTAAAGGGGGGTCTCTAAGCCTTAGCTACCTTATGGACCCCCTCAAGCCTTTTTGCTGGGAAGGGATGGACCTTGATCCCTGTTTACAGGGAGGTCCTTTTACCTGGCACCTCAAGGGGGATGACGCTTAAGTGGAAGTCACGAGTCCTCATGACAGGGAGGCCCATGTGTGCAAGGTGTGTGTCCTTTTTCTCTGGCTTCTGCTTCCATTCTCTTTTCCTGCCGTTTCTTTGGTGCTTCTGTCTTCTTGTCCGTTTTCTCTTTTGAGTTGCTAGAGAGAGAGAGAGAAAAGAGGAGAAGCAAGGTGAGGGGTGGGCTTCGTACACACGACTACCACATCAGTTCAGATCAAATGGACAAGGCCCCTTCTTGAAATTAGCCCAACTCCCAGTCTTCGGCACCAACCTGTGGCATAGAGCAGGAGACCTTGCAGCAGCAGCAGCAGCAGAAGTCGGGGCAAGCTGGATGCAGAGTTCGCTCGGTTTGGACTTGGTTGTGCGTGTGAGTGGGGCACAGTGACGGCACAGCTAGAAGGACAAACCCTTAACTCTGCAAAGAGGCTGGTTTCTATAACTAGCTTTCAAATGGGCGAGTAAGCTTGGGAGAGTTGCACACGCTAGTTACAGGGAGCTCACTTTGGCATTAAGAGGGCCAATGCAAAGAGGGGGAAAAGGAAGGCGACCCGAACCCCGATTACAGGGCGGTCACCCTTCCTTCACAAAAATCCTACTTCCTTTAAACAGGGGGAAAGAAGTCACAAATGTAAAAATGTCTGGAAATGAACAGGTAAGGGAGTCTCCCATTACCAGGGAATCCTCCATCCCTCACCAACACCCTTCCCGACTTACCTGTCTACCCCACCAAGAACATTACAACTTTGGACCCCCTACGCTTTTCCAAAACAGACATCCCTTACTTCTTCCTCAGTCCTCTTAATAGGGTTAGGTGCACCCACGTGCGAGATCCAACACCACGACACGTGTACCTACGCCACCAGATCACCAACACCTGTCATGAAGGACAGCTCTTTCTATCACTTCAAACACAGTCCAAAAATATAGCCTCAGTCTACCAGCAAAGAGACCAAAGGCCTGGAATTGGGACACCAGGTACGGACCTTTCCCAATCAAGACAATTAACACTACGACAACCAGCAGTATGTTCCTGCGCAGAATAAAACAAAGGGTCAAAGCTGAGGTTGGTGGGGCAGTGTCAATTGGGCAGGGCAAGAGGAAATGAGGAAGGATTACATGGAAGTGAGGAGCTGAAAGGAGCCCCCCACCTCACCTGTTCATTTCCAGACCTGGGAACATTTGGACTGTTTGGGGGGGTTTCTTGGCTTTTTTGAAAAAAGGGTCGAATTTCTCACGGCCACCACCATCCCCTTACAGCCGCCCCTTCGCCACACCATGTTACATCAGACCCCGGCTTGAATTTAAGATGTCACAAATACAATTTGACTGCAAATTTCAAAAAAGCCAAGGAGAAATCTTTTCTAGGGCAGTTTCCTAGGACTAAGAGAAAGAGAGACGCTCAACCCTTCTTAAAGGGTGGTCCCTCGGCCACAGGCATCTAAAGGCCCCACTACTTTAAGAGGGAGAGGGAGAAGACCTTACCCCCTGCTTACAGGGTGGTCATTTTGCCTGGCATGTCAAAGTGACCTGTGGCGAAAGCAGCATGGCAAAGCAGACCCAAACCCTCCTTACAGGGTGGTCGTTAAGCATGGGCCATTACAATGGGCTAGAGGCTAAAGCGCTGAAAAGGAGAGACCTCTATTCCCTCAGGAGAGGGTGGTCTCTTTGCCCAGCAAGTGCCAGCGGCCCAAGACAAGCTAAAAAGGGGAGACCTGAACCCTTCTTACAGGGAGAGGTCAACGGCACGGGGCATTTTAAAGGCTAGCTCCTAAAGAGCTGAAACCCACAGGGACCACTACCCTTTTTAAAGGGGGGTCCCTCAGCCACAGGCACGGAATGGGCCCACTAGTTTAAGAGGGAGAGGGAGAAGACCTTACACCCTGCTTACAGGGCGGTCATTTTGCCTGGCATGTCAAAGTGACCTGTGGCTAAAGCAGCATGGCAAAGCAGACCCAAACCCTCCTTACAGGGTGGTCGTTAAGCATGGGGCATTACAATGGGCTAGAGGCTAAAGTGCTGAAAAGGAGAGACCTCCATTCCCCTCAGTAGAGGGTGGGTCTCTTTGCCCAGCAAGTGCCAGCGGCCCAAAACAGCCTAGAAAGGGGCGGCCTGAACCCTGCTTAAAGGGAGAGGTCAATGGCACGGGGCATTTTAAAGCCTAGCTCCTAAAGAGCTGAAACCCCCAGAGACCGCTACCCTTCTTAAAGGGGGGTCTCTAAGCCTTAGCTACCTTATGGACCCCCTCAAGCCTTTTTGCTGGGAAGGGATGGACCTTGATCCCTGTTTACAGGGAGGTCCTTTTACCTGGCACCTCAAGGGGGATGACGCTTAAGTGGAAGTCACGAGTCCTCATGACAGGGAGGCCCATGTGTGCAAGGTGTGTGTCCTTTTTCTCTGGCTTCTGCTTCCATTCTCTTTTCCTGCCGTTTCTTTGGTGCTTCTGTCTTCTTGTCCGTTTTCTCTTTTGAGTTGCTAGAGAGAGAGAGAGAAAAGAGGAGAAGCAAGGTGAGGCGTGGGCTTCGTACACACGACTACCACATCAGTTCAGATCAAATGGACAAGGCCCCTTCTTGAAATTAGCCCAACTCCCAGTCTTCGGCACCAACCTGTGGCATAGAGCAGGAGACCTTGCAGCAGCAGCAGAAGTCGGGGCCAGCTGGATGCAGAGTTCGCTCGGTTTGGACTTGGTTGTGCGTGTGAGTAGGGCACAGTGACGGCACAGCTAGAAGGACAAACCCTTAACTCTGCAAAGAGGCTGGTTTCTATAACTAGCTTTCAAATGGGCGAGTAAGCTTGGGAGAGTTGCACACGCTAGTTACAGGGAGCTCACTTTGGACTTTGGCATTAAGAGGGCCAATGCAAAGAGGGGGAAAAGGAAGGCGACCCGAACCCCGATTACAGGGCGGTCACCCTTCCTTCACAAAAATCCTACTTCCTTTAAACAGGGGGAAAGAAGTCACAAATGTAAAAATGTCTGGAAATGAACAGGTAAGGGAGTCTCCCATTACCAGGGAATCCTCCATCCCTCACCAACACCCTTCCCGACTTACCTGTCTACCCCACCAAGAACATTACAACTTTGGACCCCCTACGCTTTTCCAAAACAGACATCCCTTACTTCTTCCTCAGTCCTCTTAATAGGGTTAGGTGCACCCACGTGCGAGATCCAACACCACGACACGTGTACCTACGCCACCAGATCACCAACACCTGTCATGAAGGACAGCTCTTTCTATCACTTCAAACACAGTCCAAAAATATAGCCTCAGTCTACCAGCAAAGAGACCAAAGGCCTGGAATTGGGACACCAGGTACGGACCTTTCCCAATCAAGACAATTAACACTACGACAACCAGCAGTATGTTCCTGCGCAGAATAAAACAAAGGGTCAAAGCTGAGGTTGGTGGGGCAGTGTCAATTGGGCAGGGCAAGAGGAAATGAGGAAGGATTACATGGAAGTGAGGAGCTGAAAGGAGCCCCCCACCTCACCTGTTCATTTCCAGACCTGGGAACATTTGGACTGTTTGGGGGGGTTTCTTGGCTTTTTTGAAAAAAGGGTCGAATTTCTCACGGCCACCACCATCCCCTTACAGCCGCCCCTTCGCCACACCATGTTACATCAGACCCCGGCTTGAATTTAAGAGGTCACAAATACAATTTGACTGCAAATTTCAAAAAAGCCAAGGAGAAATCTTTTCTAGGGCAGTTTCCTAGGACTAAGAGAAAGAGAGACGCTCAACCCTTCTTAAAGGGTGGTCCCTCGGCCACAGGCATCTAAAGGCCCCACTACTTTAAGAGGGAGAGGGAGAAGACCTTACCCCCTGCTTACAGGGCGGTCATTTTGCCTGGCATGTCAAAGTGACCTGTGGCGAAAGCAGCATGGCAAAGCAGACCCAAACCCTCCTTACAGGGTGGTCGTTAAGCATGGGCCAGAGCCTAGAGTGGAGAAAAGGAGAGACCTCTATTCCCTCAGGAGAGGGTGGTCTCTTTGCCCAGCAAGTGCCAGCGGCCCAAGACAAGCTAAAAAGGGGAGACCTGAACCCTTCTTACAGGGAGAGGTCAACGGCACAGGGCATTTTAAAGGCTAGCTCCTAAAGAGCTGAAACCCACAGGGACCGCTACCCTTTTTAAAGGGGGGTCCCTCAGCCACAGGCACGGAATGGGCCCACTAGTTTAAGAGGGAGAGGGAGAAGACCTTACACCCTGCTTACAGGGCGGTCATTTTGCCTGGCATGTCAAAGTGACCTGTGGCTAAAGCAGCATGGCAAAGCAGACCCAAACCCTCCTTACAGGGTGGTCGTTAAGCATGGGGCATTACAATGGGCTAGAGGCTAAAGCGCTGAAAAGGAGAGACCTCCATTCCCCTCAGTAGAGGGTGGGTCTCTTTGCCCAGCAAGTGCCAGCGGCCCAAAACAGGCTAGAAAGGGGCGGCCTGAACCCTGCTAAGGGAGAGGTCAATGGCACGGGGCATTTTAAAGCCTAGCTCCTAAAGAGCTGAAACCCCCAGAGACCGCTACCCTTCTTAAAGGGGGGTCTCTAAGCCTTAGCTACCTTATGGACCCCCTCAAGCCTTTTTGCTGGGAAGGGATGGACCTTGATCCCTGTTTACAGGGAGGTCCTTTTACCTGGCACCTCAAGGGGGATGACGCTTAAGTGGAAGTCACGAGTCCTCATGACAGGGAGGCCCATGTGTGCAAGGTGTGTGTCCTTTTTCTCTGGCTTCTGCTTCCATTCTCTTTTCCTGCCGTTTCTTTGGTGCTTCTGTCTTCTTGTCCGTTTTCTCTTTTGAGTTGCTAGAGAGAGAGAGAGAAAAGAGGAGAAGCAAGGTGAGGGGTGGGCTTCGTACACACGACTACCACATCAGTTCAGATCAAATGGACAAGGCCCCTTCTTGAAATTAGCCCAACTCCCAGTCTTCGGCACCAACCTGTGGCATAGAGCAGGAGACCTTGCAGCAGCAGCAGCAGCAGAAGTCGGGGCCAGCTGGATGCAGAGTTCGCTCGGTTTGGACTTGGTTGTGCGTGTGAGTAGGGCACAGTGACGGCAGAGCTAGAAGGACAAACCCTTAACTCTGCAAAGAGGCTGGTTTCTATAACTAGCTTTCAAATGGGCGAGTAAGCTTGGGAGAGTTGCACACGCTAGTTACAGGGAGCTCACTTTGGACTTTGGCATTAAGAGGGCCAATGCAAAGAGGGGGAAAAGGAAGGCGACCCGAACCCCGATTACAGGGCGGTCACCCTTCCTTCACAAAAATCCTACTTCCTTTAAACAGGGGGAAAGAAGTCACAAATGTAAAAATGTCTGGAAATGAACAGGTAAGGGAGTCTCCCATTACCAGGGAATCCTCCATCCCTCACCAACACCCTTCCCAACTTACCTGTCTACCCCACCAAGAACATTACAACTTTGGACCCCCTACGCTTTTCCAAAACAGACATCCCTTACTTCTTCCTCAGTCCTGTTAATAGGGTTAGGTGCACCCACATGCGAGATCCAACACCACGACACGTGTACCTACGCCACCAGATCACCAACACCTGTCATGAAGGACAGCTCTTTCAATCACTTCAAACACAGTCCAAAAATATAGCCTCAGTCTACCAGCAAAGAGACCAAAGGCCTGGAATTGGGACACCAGGTACGGACCTTTCCCAATCAAGACAATTAACACTACGACAACCAGCAGTATGTTCCTGCGCAGAATAAAACAAAGGGTCAAAGCTGAGGTTGGTGGGGCAGTGTCAATTGGGCAGGGCAAGAGGAAATGAGGAAGGATTACATGGAAGTGAGGAGCTGAAAGGAGCCCCCCACCTCACCTGTTCATTTCCAGACCTGGGAACATTTGGACTGTTTGGGGGGGTTTCTTGGCTTTTTTGAAAAAAGGGTCGAATTTCTCACGGCCACCACCATCCCCTTACAGCCGCCCCTTCGCCACACCATGTTACATCAGACCCCGGCTTGAATTTAAGAGGTCACAAATACAATTTGACTGCAAATTTCAAAAAAGCCAAGGAGAAATCTTTTCTAGGGCAGTTTCCTAGGACTAAGAGAAAGAGAGACGCTCAACCCTTCTTAAAGGGTGGTCCCTCGGCCACAGGCATCTAAAGGCCCCACTACTTTAAGAGGGAGAGGGAGAAGACCTTACCCCCTGCTTACAGGGCGGTCATTTTGCCTGGCATGTCAAAGTGACCTGTGGCGAAAGCAGCATGGCAAAGCAGACCCAAACCCTCCTTACAGGGTGGTCGTTAAGCATGGGCCAGAGCCTAGAGTGGAGAAAAGGAGAGACCTCTATTCCCTCAGGAGAGGGTGGTCTCTTTGCCCAGCAAGTGCCAGCGGCCCAAGACAAGCTAAAAAGGGGAGACCTGAACCCTTCTTACAGGGAGAGGTCAATGGCACAGGGCATTTTAAAGGCTAGCTCCTAAAGAGCTGAAACCCACAGGGACCGCTACCCTTTTTAAAGGGGGGTCCCTCAGCCACAGGCACGGAATGGGCCCACTAGTTTAAGAGGGAGAGGGAGAAGACCTTACACCCTGCTTACAGGGCGGTCATTTTGCCTGGCATGTCCAAGTGACCTGTGGCTAAAGCAGCATGGCAAAGCAGACCCAAACCCTCCTTACAGGGTGGTCGTTAAGCATGGGGCATTACAATGGGCTAGAGGCTAAAGCGCTGAAAAGGAGAGACCTCCATTCCCCTCAGTAGAGGGTGGGTCTCTTTGCCCAGCAAGTGCCAGCGGCCCAAAACAGGCTAGAAAGGGGCGGCCTGAACCCTGCTTAAAGGGAGAGGTCAATGGCACGGGGCATTTTAAAGCCTAGCTCCTAAAGAGCTGAAACCCCCAGAGACCGCTACCCTTCTTAAAGGGGGGTCTCTAAGCCTTAGCTACCTTATGGACCCCCTCAAGCCTTTTTGCTGGGAAGGGATGGACCTTGATCCCTGTTTACAGGGAGGTCCTTTTACCTGGCACCTCAAGGGGGATGACGCTTAAGTGGAAGTCACGAGTCCTCATGACAGGGAGGCCCATGTGTGCAAGGTGTGTGTCCTTTTTCTCTGGCTTCTGCTTCCATTCTCTTTTCCTGCCGTTTCTTTGGTGCTTCTGTCTTCTTGTCCGTTTTCTCTTTTGAGTTGCTAGAGAGAGAGAGAGAAAAGAGGAGAAGCAAGGTGAGGGGTGGGCTTCGTACACACGACTACCACATCAGTTCAGATCAAATGGACAAGGCCCCTTCTTGAAATTAGCCCAACTCCCAGTCTTCGGCACCAACCTGTGGCATAGAGCAGGAGACCTTGCAGCAGCAGCAGCAGAAGTCGGGGCCAGCTGGATGCAGAGTTCGCTCGGTTTGGACTTGGTTGTGCGTGTGAGTAGGGCACAGTGACGGCACAGCTAGAAGGACAAACCCTTAACTCTGCAAAGAGGCTGGTTTCTATAACTAGCTTTCAAATGGGCGAGTAAGCTTGGGAGAGTTGCACACGCTAGTTACAGGGAGCTCACTTTGGACTTTGGCATTAAGAGGGCCAATGCAAAGAGGGGGAAAAGGAAGGCGACCCGAACCCCGATTACAGGGCGGTCACCCTTCCTTCACAAAAATCCTACTTCCTTTAAACAGGGGGAAAGAAGTCACAAATGTAAAAATGTCTGGAAATGAACAGGTAAGGGAGTCTCCCATTACCAGGGAATCCTCCATCCCTCACCAACACCCTTCCCGACTTACCTGTCTACCCCACCAAGAACATTACAACTTTGGACCCCCTACGCTTTTCCAAAACAGACATCCCTTACTTCTTCCTCAGTCCTCTTAATAGGGTTAGGTGCACCCACGTGCGAGATCCAACACCACGACACGTGTACCTACGCCACCAGATCACCAACACCTGTCATGAAGGACAGCTCTTTCTATCACTTCAAACACAGTCCAAAAATATAGCCTCAGTCTACCAGCAAAGAGACCAAAGGCCTGGAATTGGGACACCAGGTACGGACCTTTCCCAATCAAGACAATTAACACTACGACAACCAGCAGTATGTTCCTGCGCAGAATAAAACAAAGGGTCAAAGCTGAGGTTGGTGGGGCAGTGTCAATTGGGCAGGGCAAGAGGAAATGAGGAAGGATTACATGGAAGTGAGGAGCTGAAAGGAGCCCCCCACCTCACCTGTTCATTTCCAGACCTGGGAACATTTGGACTGTTTGGGGGGGTTTCTTGGCTTTTTTGAAAAAAGGGTCGAATTTCTCACGGCCACCACCATCCCCTTACAGCCGCCCCTTCGCCACACCATGTTACATCAGACCCCGGCTTGAATTTAAGAGGTCACAAATACAATTTGACTGCAAATTTCAAAAAAGCCAAGGAGAAATCTTTTCTAGGGCAGTTTCCTAGGACTAAGAGAAAGAGAGACGCTCAACCCTTCTTAAAGGGTGGTCCCTCGGCCACAGGCACCTAAAGGCCCCACTACTTTAAGAGGGAGAGGGAGAAGACCTTACCCCCTGCTTACAGGGCGGTCATTTTGCCTGGCATGTCAAAGTGACCTGTGGCGAAAGCAGCATGGCAAAGCAGACCCAAACCCTCCTTACAGGGTGGTCGTTAAGCATGGGCCAGAGCCTAGAGTGGAGAAAAGGAGAGACCTCTATTCCCTCAGGAGAGGGTGGTCTCTTTGCCCAGCAAGTGCCAGCGGCCCAAGACAAGCTAAAAAGGGGAGACCTGAACCCTTCTTACAGGGAGAGGTCAACGGCACAGGGCATTTTAAAGGCTAGCTCCTAAAGAGCTGAAATCCACAGGGACCGCTACCCTTTTTAAAGGGGGGGTCCCTCAGCCACAGGCACGGAATGGGCCCACTAGTTTAAGAGGGAGAGGGAGAAGACCTTACACCCTGCTTACAGGGCGGTCATTTTGCCTGGCATGTCAAAGTGACCTGTCGCTAAAGCAGCATGGCAAAGCAGACCCAAACCCTCCTTACAGGGTGGTCGTTAAGCATGGGGCATTACAATGGGCTAGAGGCTAAAGTGCTGAAAAGGAGAGACCTCCATTCCCCTCAGTAGAGGGTGGGTCTCTTTGCCCAGCAAGTGCCAGCGGCCCAAAACAGGCTAGAAAGGGGCGGCCGGAACCCTGCTTAAAGGGAGAGGTCAATGGCACGGGGCATTTTAAAGCCTAGCTCCTAAAGAGCTGAAACCCCCAGAGACCGCTACCCTTCTTAAAGGGGGGTCTCTAAGCCTTAGCTACCTTATGGACCCCCTCAAGCCTTTTTGCTGGGAAGGGATGGACCTTGATCCCTGTTTACAGGGAGGTCCTTTTACCTGGCACCTCAAGGGGGATGACGCTTAAGTGGAAGTCACGAGTCCTCATGACAGGGAGGCCCATGTGTGCAAGGTGTGTGTCCTTTTTCTCTGGCTTCTGCTTCCATTCTCTTTTCCTGCCGTTTCTTTGGTGCTTCTGTCTTCTTGTCCGTTTTCTCTTTTGAGTTGCTAGAGAGAGAGAGAGAAAAGAGGAGAAGCAAGGTGAGGCGTGGGCTTCATACACACGACTACCACATCAGTTCAGATCAAATGGACAAGGCCCCTTCTTGAAATTAGCCCAACTCCCAGTCTTCGGCACCAACCTGTGGCATAGAGCAGGAGACCTTGCAGCAGCAGCAGCAGAAGTCGGGGCCAGCTGGATGCAGAGTTCGCTCGGTTTGGACTTGGTTGTGCGTGTGAGTAGGGCACAGTGACGGCACAGCTAGAAGGACAAACCCTTAACTCTGCAAAGAGGCTGGTTTCTATAACTAGCTTTCAAATGGGCGAGTAAGCTTGGGAGAGTTGCACACGCTAGTTACAGGGAGCTCACTTTGGACTTTGGCATTAAGAGGGCCAATGCAAAGAGGGGGAAAAGGAAGGCGACCCGAACCCCGATTACAGGGCGGTCACCCTTCCTTCACAAAAATCCTACTTCCTTTAAACAGGGGGAAAGAAGTCACAAATGTAAAAATGTCTGGAAATGAACAGGTAAGGGAGTCTCCCATTACCAGGGAATCCTCCATCCCTCACCAACACCCTTCCCGACTTACCTGTCTACCCCACCAAGAACATTACAACTTTGGACCCCCTACGCTTTTCCAAAACAGACATCCCTTACTTCTTCCTCAGTCCTGTTAATAGGGTTAGGTGCACCCACGTGCGAGATCCAACACCACGACACGTCTACCTACGCCAGCAGATCACCAACACCTGTCATGAAGGACAGCTCTTTCTATCACTTCAAACACAGTCCAAAAATATAGCCTCAGTCTACCAGCAAAGAGACCAAAGGCCTGGAATTGGGACACCAGGTACGGACCTTTCCCAATCAAGACAATTAACACTACGACAACCAGCAGTATGTTCCTGCGCAGAATAAAACAAAGGGTCAAAGCTGAGGTTGGTGGGGCAGTGTCAATTGGGCAGGGCAAGAGGAAATGAGGAAGGATTACATGGAAGTGAGGAGCTGAAAGGAGCCCCCCACCTCACCTGTTCATTTCCAGACCTGGGAACATTTGGACTGTTTGGGGGGGTTTCTTGGCTTTTTTGAAAAAAGGGTCGAATTTCTCACGGCCACCACCATCCCCTTACAGCCGCCCCTTCGCCACACCATGTTACATCAGACCCCGGCTTGAATTTAAGAGGTCGCAAATACAATTTGACTGCAAATTTCAAAAAAGCCAAGGAGAAATCTTTTCTAGGGCAGTTTCCTAGGACTAAGAGAAAGAGAGACGCTCAACCCTTCTTAAAGGGTGGTCCCTCGGCCACAGGCATCTAAAGGCCCCACTACTTTAAGAGGGAGAGGGAGAAGACCTTACCCCCTGCTTACAGGGCGGTCATTTTGCCTGGCATGTCAAAGTGACCTGTGGCGAAAGCAGCATGGCAAAGCAGACCCAAACCCTCCTTACAGGGTGGTCGTTAAGCATGGGCCATTACAATGGGCTAGAGGCTAAAGCGCTGAAAAGGAGAGACCTCTATTCCCTCAGGAGAGGGTGGTCTCTTTGCCCAGCAAGTGCCAGCGGCCCAAGACAAGCTAAAAAGGGGAGACCTGAACCCTTCTTACAGGGAGAGGTCAACGGCACAGGGCATTTTAAAGACTAGCTCCTAAAGAGCTGAAACCCACAGGGACCGCTACCCTTTTTAAAGGGGGGTCCCTCAGCCACAGGCACGGAATGGGCCCACTAGTTTAAGAGGGAGAGGGAGAAGACCTTACCCCCTGCTTACAGGGCGGTCATTTTGCCTGGCATGTCAAAGTGACCTGTGGCTAAAGCAGCATGGCAAAGCAGACCCAAACCCTCCTTACAGGGTGGTCGTTAAGCATGGGGCATTACAATGGGCTAGAGGCTAAAGTGCTGAAAAGGAGAGACCTCCATTCCCCTCAGTAGAGGGTGGGTCTCTTTGCCCAGCAAGTGCCAGCGGCCCAAAACAGGTTAGAAAGGGGCGGCCTGAACCCTGCTTAAAGGGAGAGGTCAATGGCACGGGGCATTTTAAAGCCTAGCTCCTAAAGAGCTGAAACCCCCAGAGACCGCTACCCTTCTTAAAGGGGGGTCTCTAAGCCTTAGCTACCTTATGGACCCCCTCAAGCCTTTTTGCTGGGAAGGGATGGACCTTGATCCCTGTTTACAGGGAGGTCCTTTTACCTGGCACCTCAAGGGGGATGACGCTTAAGTGGAAGTCACGAGTCCTCATGACAGGGAGGCCCATGTGTGCAAGGTGTGTGTCCTTTTTCTCTGGCTTCTGCTTCCATTCTCTTTTCCTGCCGTTTCTTTGGTACTTCTGTCTTCTTGTCCGTTTTCTCTTTTGAGTTGCTAGAGAGAGAGAGAGAGAAAAGAGGAGAAGCAAGGTGAGGGGTGGGCTTCGTACACACGACTACCACATCAGTTCAGATCAAATGGACAAGGCCCCTTCTTGAAATTAGCCCAACTCCCAGTCTTCGGCACCAACCTGTGGCATAGAGCAGGAGACCTTGCAGCAGCAGCAGAAGTCGGGGCCAGCTGGATGCAGAGTTCGCTCGGTTTGGACTTGGTTGTGCGTGTGAGTGGGGCACAGTGACGGCACAGCTAGAAGGACAAACCCTTAACTCTGCAAAGAGGCTGGTTTCTATAACTAGCTTTCAAATGGGCGAGTAAGCTTGGGAGAGTTGCACACGCTAGTTACAGGGAGCTCACTTTGGCATTAAGAGGGCCAATGCAAAGAGGGGGAAAAGGAAGGCGACCCGAACCCCGATTACAGGGCGGTCACCCTTCCTTCACAAAAATCCTACTTCCTTTAAACAGGGGGAAAGAAGTCACAAATGTAAAAATGTCTGGAAATGAACAGGTAAGGGAGTCTCCCATTACCAGGGAATCCTCCATCCCTCACCAACACCCTTCCCGACTTACCTGTCTACCCCACCAAGAACATTACAACTTTGGACCCCCTACGCTTTTCCAAAACAGACATCCCTTACTTCTTCCTCAGTCCTCTTAATAGGGTTAGGTGCACCCACGTGCGAGATCCAACACCACGACACGTGTACCTACGCCACCAGATCACCAACACCTGTCATGAAGGACAGCTCTTTCTATCACTTCAAACACAGTCCAAAAATATAGCCTCAGTCTACCAGCAAAGAGACCAAAGGCCTGGAATTGGGACACCAGGTACGGACCTTTCCCAATCAAGACAATTAACACTACGACAACCAGCAGTATGTTCCTGCGCAGAATAAAACAAAGGGTCAAAGCTGAGGTTGGTGGGGCAGTGTCAATTGGGCAGGGCAAGAGGAAATGAGGAAGGATTACATGGAAGTGAGGAGCTGAAAGGAGCCCCCCACCTCACCTGTTCATTTCCAGACCTGGGAACATTTGGACTGTTTGGGGGGGTTTCTTGGCTTTTTTGAAAAAAGGGTCGAATTTCTCACGGCCACCACCATCCCCTTACAGCCGCCCCTTCGCCACACCATGTTACATCAGACCCCGGCTTGAATTTAAGAGGTCACAAATACAATTTGACTGCAAATTTCAAAAAAGCCAAGGAGAAATCTTTTCTAGGGCAGTTTCCTAGGACTAAGAGAAAGAGAGACGCTCAACCCTTCTTAAAGGGTGGTCCCTCGGCCACAGGCATCTAAAGGCCGCACTACTTTAAGAGGGAGAGGGAGAAGACCTTACCCCCTGCTTACAGGGCGGTCATTTTGCCTGGCATGTCAAAGTGACCTGTGGCGAAAGCAGCATGGCAAAGCAGACCCAAACCCTCCTTACAGGGTGGTCGTTAAGCATGGGCCAGAGCCTAGAGTGGAGAAAAGGAGAGACCTCTATTCCCTCAGGAGAGGGTGGTCTCTTTGCCCAGCAAGTGCCAGCGGCCCAAGACAAGCTAAAAAGGGGAGACCTGAACCCTTCTTACAGGGAGAGGTCAACGGCACAGGGCATTTTAAAGGCTAGCTCCTAAAGAGCTGAAACCCACAGGGACCGCTACCCTTTTTAAAGGGGGGTCCCTCAGCCACAGGCACGGAATGGGCCCACTAGTTTAAGAGGGAGAGGGAGAAGACCTTACACCCTGCTTACAGGGCGGTCATTTTGCCTGGCATGTCAAAGTGACCTGTGGCTAAAGCAGCATGGCAAAGCAGACCCAACCCTCCTTACAGGGTTGTCGTTAAGCATGGGACATTTCAATGGGCTAGAGGCTAAAGCGCTGAAAAGGAGAGACCTCCATTCCCCTCAGTAGAGGGTGGGTCTCTTTGCCCAGCAAGTGCCAGCGGCCCAAAACAGGCTAGAAAGGGGCGGCCTGAACCCTGCTTAAAGGGAGAGGTCAATGGCACGGGGCATTTTAAAGCCTAGCTCCTAAAGAGCTGAAACCCCCAGAGACCGCTACCCTTCTTAAAGGGGGGTCTCTAAGCCTTAGCTACCTTATGGACCCCCTCAAGCCTTTTTGCTGGGAAGGGATGGACCTTGATCCCTGTTTACAGGGAGGTCCTTTTACCTGGCACCTCAAGGGGGATGACGCTTAAGTGGAAGTCACGAGTCCTCATGACAGGGAGGCCCATGTGTGCAAGGTGTGTGTCCTTTTTCTCTGGCTTCTGCTTCCATTCTCTTTTCCTGCCGTTTCTTTGGTGCTTCTGTCTTCTTGTCCGTTTTCTCTTTTGAGTTGCTAGAGAGAGAGAGAGAAAAGAGGAGAAGCAAGGTGAGGGGTGGGCTTCGTACACACGACTACCACATCAGTTCAGATCAAATGGACAAGGCCCCTTCTTGAAATTAGCCCAACTCCCAGGCTTCGGCACCAACCTGTGGCATAGAGCAGGAGACCTTGCAGCAGCAGCAGCAGCAGAAGTCGGGGCCAGCTGGATGCAGAGTTCGCTCGGTTTGGACTTGGTTGTGCGTGTGAGTAGGGCACAGTGACGGCACAGCTAGAAGGACAAACCCTTAACTCTGCAAAGAGGCTGGTTTCTATAACTAGCTTTCAAATGGGCGAGTAAGCTTGGGAGAGTTGCACACGCTAGTTACAGGGAGCTCACTTTGGACTTTGGCATTAAGAGGGCCAATGCAAAGAGGGGGAAAAGGAAGGCGACCCGAACCCCGATTACAGGGCGGTCACCCTTCCTTCACAAAAATCCTACTTCCTTTAAACAGGGGGAAAGAAGTCACAAATGTAAAAATGTCTGGAAATGAACAGGTAAGGGAGTCTCCCATTACCAGGGAATCCTCCATCCCTCACCAACACCCTTCCCGACTTACCTGTCTACCCCACCAAGAACATTACTACTTTGGACCCCCTACGCTTTTCCAAAACAGACATCCCTTACTTCTTCCTCAGTCCTCTTAATAGGGTTAGGTGCACCCACGTGCGAGATCCAACACCACGACACGTGTACCTACGCCACCAGATCACCAACACCTGTCATGAAGGACAGCTCTTTCTATCACTTCAAACACAGTCCAAAAATATAGCCTCAGTCTACCAGCAAAGAGACCAAAGGCCTGGAATTGGGACACCAGGTACGGACCTTTCCCAATCAAGACAATTAACACTACGACAACCAGCAGTATGTTCCTGCGCAGAATAAAACAAAGGGTCAAAGCTGAGGTTAGTGGGGCAGTGTCAATTGGGCAGGGCAAGAGGAAATGAGGAAGGATTACATGGAAGTGAGGAGCTGAAAGGAGCCCCCCACCTCACCTGTTCATTTCCAGACCTGGGAACATTTGGACTGTTTGGGGGGGTTTCTTGGCTTTTTTGAAAAAAGGGTCGAATTTCTCACGGCCACCACCATCCCCTTACAGCCGCCCCTTCGCCACACCATGTTACATCAGACCCCGGCTTGAATTTAAGAGGTCACAAATACAATTTGACTGCAAATTTCAAAAAAGCCAAGGAGAAATCTTTTCTAGGGCAGTTTCCTAGGACTAAGAGAAAGAGAGACGCTCAACCCTTCTTAAAGGGTGGTCCCTCGGCCACAGGCACCTAAAGGCCCCACTACTTTAAGAGGGAGAGGGAGAAGACCTTACCCCCTGCTTACAGGGCGGTCATTTTGCCTGGCATGTCAAAGTGACCTGTGGCGAAAGCAGCATGGCAAAGCAGACCCAAACCCTCCTTACAGGGTGGTCGTTAAGCATGGGCCAGAGCCTAGAGTGGAGAAAAGGAGAGACCTCTATTCCCTCAGGAGAGGGTGGTCTCTTTGCCCAGCAAGTGCCAGCGGCCCAAGACAAGCTAAAAAGGGGAGACCTGAACCCTTCTTACAGGGAGAGGTCAACGGCACAGGGCATTTTAAAGGCTAGCTCCTAAAGAGCTGAAATCCACAGGGACCGCTACCCTTTTTAAAGGGGGGGTCCCTCAGCCACAGGCACGGAATGGGCCCACTAGTTTAAGAGGGAGAGGGAGAAGACCTTACACCCTGCTTACAGGGCGGTCATTTTGCCTGGCATGTCAAAGTGACCTGTCGCTAAAGCAGCATGGCAAAGCAGACCCAAACCCTCCTTACAGGGTGGTCGTTAAGCATGGGGCATTACAATGGGCTAGAGGCTAAAGTGCTGAAAAGGAGAGACCTCCATTCCCCTCAGTAGAGGGTGGGTCTCTTTGCCCAGCAAGTGCCAGCGGCCCAAAACAGGCTAGAAAGGGGCGGCCGGAACCCTGCTTAAAGGGAGAGGTCAATGGCACGGGGCATTTTAAAGCCTAGCTCCTAAAGAGCTGAAACCCCCAGAGACCGCTACCCTTCTTAAAGGGGGGTCTCTAAGCCTTAGCTACCTTATGGACCCCCTCAAGCCTTTTTGCTGGGAAGGGATGGACCTTGATCCCTGTTTACAGGGAGGTCCTTTTACCTGGCACCTCAAGGGGGATGACGCTTAAGTGGAAGTCACGAGTCCTCATGACAGGGAGGCCCATGTGTGCAAGGTGTGTGTCCTTTTTCTCTGGCTTCTGCTTCCATTCTCTTTTCCTGCCGTTTCTTTGGTGCTTCTGTCTTCTTGTCCGTTTTCTCTTTTGAGTTGCTAGAGAGAGAGAGAGAAAAGAGGAGAAGCAAGGTGAGGCGTGGGCTTCATACACACGACTACCACATCAGTTCAGATCAAATGGACAAGGCCCCTTCTTGAAATTAGCCCAACTCCCAGTCTTCGGCACCAACCTGTGGCATAGAGCAGGAGACCTTGCAGCAGCAGCAGCAGAAGTCGGGGCCAGCTGGATGCAGAGTTCGCTCGGTTTGGACTTGGTTGTGCGTGTGAGTAGGGCACAGTGACGGCACAGCTAGAAGGACAAACCCTTAACTCTGCAAAGAGGCTGGTTTCTATAACTAGCTTTCAAATGGGCGAGTAAGCTTGGGAGAGTTGCACACGCTAGTTACAGGGAGCTCACTTTGGACTTTGGCATTAAGAGGGCCAATGCAAAGAGGGGGAAAAGGAAGGCGACCCGAACCCCGATTACAGGGCGGTCACCCTTCCTTCACAAAAATCCTACTTCCTTTAAACAGGGGGAAAGAAGTCACAAATGTAAAAATGTCTGGAAATGAACAGGTAAGGGAGTCTCCCATTACCAGGGAATCCTCCATCCCTCACCAACACCCTTCCCGACTTACCTGTCTACCCCACCAAGAACATTACAACTTTGGACCCCCTACGCTTTTCCAAAACAGACATCCCTTACTTCTTCCTCAGTCCTGTTAATAGGGTTAGGTGCACCCACGTGCGAGATCCAACACCACGACACGTGTACCTACGCCAGCAGATCACCAACACCTGTCATGAAGGACAGCTCTTTCTATCACTTCAAACACAGTCCAAAAATATAGCCTCAGTCTACCAGCAAAGAGACCAAAGGCCTGGAATTGGGACACCAGGTACGGACCTTTCCCAATCAAGACAATTAACACTACGACAACCAGCAGTATGTTCCTGCGCAGAATAAAACAAAGGGTCAAAGCTGAGGTTGGTGGGGCAGTGTCAATTGGGCAGGGCAAGAGGAAATGAGGAAGGATTACATGGAAGTGAGGAGCTGAAAGGAGCCCCCCACCTCACCTGTTCATTTCCAGACCTGGGAACATTTGGACTGTTTGGGGGGGTTTCTTGGCTTTTTTGAAAAAAGGGTCGAATTTCTCACGGCCACCACCATCCCCTTACAGCCGCCCCTTCGCCACACCATGTTACATCAGACCCCGGCTTGAATTTAAGAGGTCGCAAATACAATTTGACTGCAAATTTCAAAAAAGCCAAGGAGAAATCTTTTCTAGGGCAGTTTCCTAGGACTAAGAGAAAGAGAGACGCTCAACCCTTCTTAAAGGGTGGTCCCTCGGCCACAGGCATCTAAAGGCCCCACTACTTTAAGAGGGAGAGGGAGAAGACCTTACCCCCTGCTTACAGGGCGGTCATTTTGCCTGGCATGTCAAAGTGACCTGTGGCGAAAGCAGCATGGCAAAGCAGACCCAAACCCTCCTTACAGGGTGGTCGTTAAGCATGGGCCAGAGCCTAGAGTGGAGAAAAGGAGAGACCTCTATTCCCTCAGGAGAGGGTGGTCTCTTTGCCCAGCAAGTGCCAGCGGCCCAAGACAAGCTAAAAAGGGGAGACCTGAACCCTTCTTACAGGGAGAGGTCAACGGCACAGGGCATTTTAAAGACTAGCTCCTAAAGAGCTGAAACCCACAGGGACCGCTACCCTTTTTAAAGGGGGGTCCCTCAGCCACAGGCACGGAATGGGCCCACTAGTTTAAGAGGGAGAGGGAGAAGACCTTACCCCCTGCTTACAGGGCGGTCATTTTGCCTGGCATGTCAAAGTGACCTGTGGCTAAAGCAGCATGGCAAAGCAGACCCAAACCCTCCTTACAGGGTGGTCGTTAAGCATGGGGCATTACAATGGGCTAGAGGCTAAAGTGCTGAAAAGGAGAGACCTCCATTCCCCTCAGTAGAGGGTGGGTCTCTTTGCCCAGCAAGTGCCAGCGGCCCAAAACAGGTTAGAAAGGGGCGGCCTGAACCCTGCTTAAAGGGAGAGGTCAATGGCACGGGGCATTTTAAAGCCTAGCTCCTAAAGAGCTGAAACCCCCAGAGACCGCTACCCTTCTTAAAGGGGGGTCTCTAAGCCTTAGCTACCTTATGGACCCCCTCAAGCCTTTTTGCTGGGAAGGGATGGACCTTGATCCCTGTTTACAGGGAGGTCCTTTTACCTGGCACCTCAAGGGGGATGACGCTTAAGTGGAAGTCACGAGTCCTCATGACAGGGAGGCCCATGTGTGCAAGGTGTGTGTCCTTTTTCTCTGGCTTCTGCTTCCATTCTCTTTTCCTGCCGTTTCTTTGGTACTTCTGTCTTCTTGTCCGTTTTCTCTTTTGAGTTGCTAGAGAGAGAGAGAGAGAAAAGAGGAGAAGCAAGGTGAGGGGTGGGCTTCGTACACACGACTACCACATCAGTTCAGATCAAATGGACAAGGCCCCTTCTTGAAATTAGCCCAACTCCCAGTCTTCGGCACCAACCTGTGGCATAGAGCAGGAGACCTTGCAGCAGCAGCAGCAGAAGTCGGGGCCAGCTGGATGCAGAGTTCGCTCGGTTTGGACTTGGTTGTGCGTGTGAGTAGGGCACAGTGACGGCACAGCTAGAAGGACAAACCCTTAACTCTGCAAAGAGGCTGGTTTCTATAACTAGCTTTCAAATGGGCGAGTAAGCTTGGGAGAGTTGCACACGCTAGTTACAGGGAGCTCACTTTGGACTTTGGCATTAAGAGGGCCAATGCAAAGAGGGGGAAAAGGAAGGCGACCCGAACCCCGATTACAGGGCGGTCACCCTTCCTTCACAAAAATCCTACTTCCTTTAAACAGGGGGAAAGAAGTCACAAATGTAAAAATGTCTGGAAATGAACAGGTAAGGGAGTCTCCCATTACCAGGGAATCCTCCATCCCTCACCAACACCCTTCCCGACTTACCTGTCTACCCCACCAAGAACATTACAACTTTGGACCCCCTACGCTTTTCCAAAACAGACATCCCTTACTTCTTCCTCAGTCCTCTTAATAGGGTTAGGTGCACCCACGTGCGAGATCCAACACCACGACACGTGTACCTACGCCACCAAATCACCAACACCTGTCATGAAGGACAGCTCTTTCAATCACTTCAAACACAGTCCAAAAATATAGCCTCAGTCTACCAGCAAAGAGACCAAAGGCCTGGAATTGGGACACCAGGTACGGACCTTTCCCAATCAAGACAATTAACACTACGACAACCAGCAGTATGTTCCTGCGCCTCCTGATCAGCTACTGCGAGTCACCTCAGGGCTTTTCCCGCCTAGCGCCTCCTGCCCAGCCAGTGCGAGTCACCTCAGGGCTTTTCCCGCCCAGCGCCTCCTGCCCAGTCAGCGCGAGGTGCCTGAGGCTTTTCCCACCCAGTGCCTCCTGCCCAGTCAGCGCGAGTCACCTCAGGGCTTTTCCAACCCAGCGCCTCCTGCCCAGTCAGCGCGAGGTGCCTGAGGCTTTTCCCGCTCAGTGCCTCCTGCCCAGTCAGTGCGAGTCACCTCAGGGCTTTCCCCGCCCAGTGCCTCCTGCCCAGCCAGTGCGAGTCACCTCAGGGCTTTTCCCACCCAGCGCCTCCTGCCCAGTCAGCGCGAGGTGCCTGAGGCTTTTCCCGCCCAGTGCCTCCTGCCCAGTCAGCGCGAGGTGCCTGAGGCTTTTCCCGCCCAGTGCCTCCTGCCCAGCCAGTGCGAGTCACCTGAGGGCTTTTACGCCCAGGGCCTCCTGCCCAGTCAACACGAGCCACCTCAGGGCTTTTCCCACCCAGCACCTCCTGCTCAGTCAGCGTGAGACACCTGAGGGCTTTCCTGCCCAGGGCCTCCTGACCAGCCCGTGCGAGTCGCCTCAGGGCTTTTCCCGTCGAGCACCTCCTGCCCATTCTGCGCAAGGTACCTGAGGCTTTTTCTGCCCAGTGCCTCCTGCCCAGCCACTGTGAGTCGCCTCAGGGCTTTTCCCACCCAGCGCCTCCTGCTCAGTCAGCATGAGCCACCTGAGGGCTTTTCCCACCCAGCGCCTCCTGCCCAGTCAGCGCGAGGTGCTTGAGGCTTTTCCCGCCCAGTGCCTCCTGCCCAGCCAGTGCGAGTCACCTCAGGGCTTTCCCCGCCCAGTGCCTCCTGCCCAGCCAGTGCGAGTCACCTCAGGGCTTTTACGCCCAGTGCCTCCTGCCCAGTCAGCACGAGCCACCTGAGGGCTTTTCCCACCCAGCGCCTTCTGCCCAGTCAGCGTGAGGTGCCTGAGGCTTTTCCCGCCCAGTGCCTCCTGATCAGCTACTGCGAGTCACCTCAGGGCTTTTCCCGCCCAGCGCCTGCTGCCCAGTCAGCGTGAGCCACCTGAGGGCTTTTCCCACCCAGGGCCTCCTGCCCAGTCAGCGCGAGGTGCCTGAGGCTTTTCCCGCCCAGTGCCTCCTGCCCAGTCAGCGCGAGTCACCTCAGGGCTTTTCCAACCCAGCGCCTCCTGCCCAGCCAGTGCGAGTCACCTCAGGGCTTTCCCCGCCCAGTGCCTCCTGCCCAGTCAGCGCGAGGTGCCTGAGGCTTTTCCCGCCCAGTGCCTCCTGCCCAGTCACCGCGAGCCACCTGAGGGCTTTTCCCACCCAGCGCCTCCTGCCCAGTCAGCGCGAGGTGCTTGAGGCTTTTCCCGCCCAGTGCCTCCTGCCCAGCCAGTGCGAGTCACCTCAGGGCTTTTACGCCCAGCGCCTCCTGCCCAGTCAGCGTGAGCCACCTGAGGGCTTTTCCCGCCCAGCGCCTCCTGCTCAGTCAGCGCGAGGTGCCTGAGGCTTTTCCCGCCCAGTGCCTCCTGCCCAGTCAGCGCGAGTCACCTCAGGGCTTTTCCAACCCAGCGCCTCCTGCCCAGCCAGTGCGAGTCACCTCAGGGCTTTCCCCGCCCAGTGCCTCCTGCCCAGCCAGTGCGAGTCACCTCAGGGCTTTCCCCGCCCAGTGCCTCCTGCCCAGTCAGCGCGAGGTGCCTGAGGCTTTTCCCGCCCAGTGCCTCCTGCCCAGTCACCGCGAGCCACCTGAGGGCTTTTCCCACCCAGCGCCTCCTGCCCAGTCAGCGCGAGGTGCTTGAGGCTTTTCCCGCCCAGTGCCTCCTGCCCAGCCAGTGCGAGTCACCTCAGGGCTTTTACGCCCAGCGCCTCCTGCCCAGTCAGCGTGAGCCACCTGAGGGCTTTTCCCGCCCAGCGCCTCCTGCTCAGTCAGCGCGAGGTGCCTGAGGCTTTTCCCGCCCAGTGCCTCCTGCCCAGTCAGCGCGAGTCACCTCAGGGCTTTTCCAACCCAGCGCCTCCTGCCCAGCCAGTGCGAGTCACCTCAGGGCTTTCCCCGCCCAGTGCCTCCTGCCCAGCCAGTGCGAGTCACCTCAGGGCTTTCCCCGCCCAGTGCCTCCTGCCCAGTCAGCGCGAGGTGCCTGAGGCTTTTCCCGCCCAGTGCCTCCTGCCCAGTCACCGCGAGCCACCTGAGGGCTTTTCCCACCCAGCGCCTCCTGCCCAGTCAGCGCGAGGTGCTTGAGGCTTTTCCCGCCCAGTGCCTCCTGCCCAGCCAGTGCGAGTCACCTCAGGGCTTTTACGCCCAGCGCCTCCTGCCCAGTCAGCGTGAGCCACCTGAGGGCTTTTCCCGCCCAGCGCCTCCTGCCCAGTCAGCGCGAGGTGCCTGAGGCTTTTCCCGCCCAGTGCCTCCTGCCCAGTCAGCGCGAGTCACCTCAGGGCTTTTCCAACCCAGTGCCTCCTGCCCAGCCAGTGCGAGTCACCTGAGGGCTTTTCCCGCCCAGCGCTTCCTGCCCAGTCAGGCGAGCCACCTGAGGGCTTTTCCCACCCAGCGCCTCCTGCCCAGTCAGCGCGAGGTGCCTGAGGCTTTTCCCGCCCAGTGCCTCCTGCCCAGCCAGTGCGAGTCACCTCAGGGCTTTTACGCCCAGGGCCTCCTGCCCAGTCAACACGAGCCACCTCAGGGCTTTTCCCACCCAGCACCTCCTGCTCAGTCAGCGTGAGACACCTGAGGGCTTTCCTGCCCAGGGCCTCCTGACCAGCCCGTGCGAGTCACCTCAGGGCTTTTCCCGCCGAGCACCTCCTGCCCAGTCAGCATGAGCCGCCTCAGGGCTTTTCCCACCCAGCACCTCCTGCCCATTCTGCGCAAGGTACCTGAGGCTTTTTCTGCCCAGTGCCTCCTGCCCAGCCACTGTGAGTCGCCTCAGGGCTTTTCCTGCCCAGTGCCTCCTGCCCAGTCAGCTTGAGCCGCCTCAGGGCTTTTCCCGACAAGCGCCTCCTGCCCAGTCAGCGTGAGGTGCCTGAGGGCTTATCCCCCAGTGTCTGCTGTCCAGCCAGTGCGAGCCTCCACAGAGTTTCCTACCCAGCACCTCCTGCCCAGTCAGCGCGAGTGTCCTGAGGGCTTTCCCGCCCAGCTCAGGAATGCCTCCACACCCCTTCCATCTTCATCCAGCACTCATCACAGACCCCGCCCCCAAATCTGAGACAGCCCCTCACTGCACACTGATCTCAGCATCAGAACCCCACTCACTGTTATCCCCAGCTCCTCCCAACACCCCATCTCAGTCCCAGGACCCCACCACAACAGCAGTCCCCTCAGTCTCACAACCCTCTTCATCATACTCCACCACTCACGTCAGTAAGAGGGACCCGAAACTACCATGACCAGAGCCACCAGCATCTATTTAAGGAAAGCAGAAAAACAACTGGTTCTAGTACAGCCACTCTCATCTCAACCCACACCTCCCCTCACTGGGCACTCACTCCCAGCCAAAGAGCCCACTATCTCTCCTCCACTGCTTAAGAGTTGACCCAAACTACATTCCCCACTAAGTCACAACCCACCCCCACCACCTCAGCTTAGTCCCTAACACCAAGAACCTCACAGACGTACCATTTAGTAGAAGGTGTTCAACACCTAAGACATGCAGAGAGCAGCATCTTTACTTTGCGACCTGTCCGGAACAGGAGCCTCTCCATGAGTCTCCTCCCAGGCAGGCAGTGTGAGCTGCCTCCTGCCCAGTCAGCACAAGCCGCCTCCCGCCCTTCCCAGCCAGCGCCTCCTGCCCAGTCAGCACTGGCCGCCTCCTGCCCTGCCCACTTGATGCCTCCTGCCCAGTCAGCACAAGCCGCGTCCTGCCCTTCCCACCCAGCGCCTCCTGCCCAGTCAGCACAAGCCGCCGCCTCCCCTGCCCAGCCCACCCGACTCCTCCTGCCCAATCAGCACGACCTGCCTCTTGCCCAGTCAGCGCAAGGTGCCTGAGGCTTTTCCCGCCCAGCACCTCCTGCCAGTTAGCACAAGCTGCCTCAGGGTTTTTCCCTCCCAGTCAGCGCGAGCCACCTCAGGGCTTTTCCCGCCCAGGGCCTCCTGCCCAGTCAACACGAGTCACCTCAGGGCTTTTCCGACCCAGCGCTTCCTGCCCAGTCAGCGCGAGCCACCTGAGGGCTTTCCCGCCCAGTGCCTCCTGCCCAGTCAGCGCGAGTCACCTCAGGGCTTTCCCCACCCAATGCCCCCTACCCAGTCAGAGCGAAGTGCCTGAGGCTTCTCCCACCCAGTGCCTCCTCCCCAGTCAGCACAAGCTGCCTCAGGGCTTTTCCTACCCAGCCAGCGTGAGCCACCTGAGGGCTTTCCTGCCCAGGGCCTCCTGCCCAGCCAGTGCAAGTCGCCTCAGCACTTTTCCCGCCCAGGGCCTCCTGCCCAGCCAGTGTGACTCACCTCAGGGCTTTTCCCGCCCAGCGCTTCCTGCCCAGTCAGTATGAGCCGCCTCAGGGCTTTTCCCGCCCTGCACCTCCTGCCCAGTCAGCGCAAGGTGCCTGAAGCTTTTCCCACCCAGCTCCTCCTGCCCAGTTAGCACAAGCTGCCTCAGGGTTTTTCCCTCCCAGTCAGCGCGAGCCACCTGACGGCTTTTCCCACCCACTGCCTCCTGCCCAGCCAGTGCGAGTCACCTCAGGGCTTTTCCCGCCGAGCACCTCCTGCCCAGTCAACACGAGCCGCCTCAGGGCTTTTCCCGCCCAGTGCCTCCTGACCAGTCAGCTTGAGCCGCCTCAGGGCTTTTCCCGACAAGCGCCTCCTGCCCAGTCAGCGTGAGCCACCTGAGGGCTTTCCTGCCCAGTGCCTCCTGCCCAGCCACAGTGAGTCGCCTCAGGGCTTTTCCCGACAAGCGCCTCCTGCCCAGTCAGCGTGAGGTGCCTGAGGGCTTATCCCCCAGTGTCTGCTGTCCAGCCAGTGCGAGCCTCCACAGAGTTTCCTGCCCAGCACCTCCTGCCCAGTCAGCGCGAGTGTCCTGAGGGCTTTCCCGCCCAGCTCAGGAATGCCTCCACACCCCTTCCATCTTCATCCAGCACTCATCACAGACCCCACCCCCAAATCTGAGACAGCCCCTCACTGCACACTGATCTCAGCATCAGAACCCCACTCACTGTTATCCCCAGCTCCTCCCAACACCCCATCTCAGTCCCAGGACCCCACCACAACAGCAGTCCCCTCAGTCTCACAACCCTCTTCATCATACTCCACCACTCACGTCAGTAAGAGGGACCCGAAACTACCATGACCAGAGCCACCAGCATCTATTTAAGGAAAGCAGAAAAACAACTGGTTCTAGTACAGCCACTCTCATCTCAACCCACACCTCCCCTCACTGGGCACTCACTCCCAGCCAAAGAGCCCACTATCTCTCCTCCACTGCTTAAGAGTTGACCCAAACTACATTCCCCACTAAGTCACAACCCACCCCCACCACCTCAGCTTAGTCCCTAACACCAAGAACCTCACAGACGTACCATTTAGTAGAAGCTGTTCAACACCTAAGACATGCAGAGAGCAGCATCTTTACTTTGCGACCTGTCCGGAACAGGAGCCTCTCCATGAGTCTCCTCCCAGGCAGGCAGTGTGAGCTGCCTCCTGCCCAGTCAGCACAAGCCGCCTCCCGCCCTTCCCAGCCAGCGCCTCCTGCCCAGTCAGCACAAGCCGCCTCCTGCCCTGCCCACCTGACGCCTCCTGCCCAGTCAGCAGTGGCCGCCTCCTGCCCTGCCCAGCCCACCCGACTCCTCCTGCCCAATCAGCACGACCTGCCTCTTGCCCAGTCAGCAGTGGCCGCCTCCTGCCCAGCCCACCCGACTCCTGCTGCCCAATCAGCACGACCCACCTCCTGCCCAGTCAGCGCAAACCGCCTCCTGCCCTTCCTGTCTGGCGCCTCCTGCCCAATCAGTGCGAGTCGCCTCAGTGGTTTTTCCGCCTGGCATCTTCTGCCCAATCAACGCAAGGTGCCTCAGGGCTGCCTGCACAACCCCTGCTCCTCAGCCCGAGTTTCACCACAGATTGCCTCTCAAATCTGAGTCAGCCCCTCATAGCACCTTGTCTCTGCCCTAGGATGTCCCCATGCTAGAACCCCCTGGCTCAACCCCTCTCCCACATTATACTCATCTCCCACTAGGGTGACTAGATGTTCCGATTTTATAGGGACAGTCCCAATATTTGAGGCTTTGTCTTATATAGGTGCTTATTACCCCCACCCCCGTCCCTATTGTTCACACTTGCTGTCTGCTCACCCTATCTCCCACTCACTGCACCCCCTCAGCCATAGAGATCCCGATCACCATGAGAAGGAACCACCACCAACCTCAGAACCTCCCAGGACCAGCTAGTTTGGTCACAACCAATGGTCCAAGCAACTCAAGAGCACTCTGCTCAGCCCCATGTCCTCTAATTTGGAGCGGGGTAAAGGTGCTTCACAAATGGCTTAGTCAGCTCCCCCTTCTGGCTTGGAAACTGCACAGGCCGCACCCTGGAGGAAGGGCACAGCCCTAGTTCTGCCACTTCCCCATTCAGGTCAGAAGTCGTGGGGACTTTGCATGTGCTGCAGAGTAATTGCCCCGGGATTGTAGGGGAGAAGAAACACAGGAGCCCAGGACAGGGCAGTCACAGGCTACAGCCAGAGAAGTTTTGCTCCCTTATTTCTTTGCATAGTTCACATTATTAAGAAAATGTTTCTATTGAAGCCAGTCTATTCCTTTCTGCTGGTTAGCTTTCTATTGCTAAAGATCACTCTGGTGCTGTGGTTATTATTTATTGCTTATTTATTTATTTATTTTGTGGAAGCACCTAAGAGCAGGGCCTTCACACATACATACAGTCACACCAAAGAGACAGCCCCTGCCCCAAAGCTTTTATCTGTTCTCCTTTAAACATTTCCCCCTCTATTTTAAATAATTATCTCCTTGAGGCAGACATCCAGGTCTTCCTATAAGTGTACAAGATACTGTGCACAAAAGGAAAGGCTGTAGACCATACTGCCTCGCTACTAGCTACAAACCATTGGAAGGAGCCAAAAAATAGTATTAGGAAACTGCAACCTGCAATTGAGCTAGATTTTTTTTTCTCTTTCCAATTTAAGCATAAATCAAATATTAGATGGAAAATAAAAGATGTCTGTTCACTCCCATATTCCCATATGGTTAAAAGTTACAGGATTTTGTTAAGAGGGTGTGAAATATAGCTCCTAAATTGCATAATAGAATAAAAAGATCTATATGTCACGTAGACATGAATTTGACTTACTACTATTTGTTATTGTGTAATAGATAGCATCACTTATTGATTACAATACAAATGTCTCTCCAGGATTCTGTATCAAGTGACTGGCTTTGCATTTGCAGTGACTCTTGCTTTAGGTTTCAATTTCAAATTTTAAGTATATTTGCTTTTCTTTCAGTGCTGTTAGGATCACTCTCATGACAGGTTCATAGCAGCTACTTTTCTCTTTTCTTAAAATGCCCCAGCATGGCAGTGTGTGTTGGAGGCATCATCTTTTGGATGAGACAAGAGGAAGGCCAAGAATGTTATATAGCTGTTCACAGGATTAGGATAGGTAAATGGTGCAAAGAAAATCTTGGTCATCAGCAGATTGCTTTCAGCTAGCTAAGGAACATAAACACAGCACTGAAAAGAAAGTGCCAATTGTCAAGGAATGTAACAGAAATAACTGTATGATGTTAGAGCAGAAACAATTGGCCGAGCATTATCCACATAACCTACTGGTGGCTTCTTAAAAGGGGTGGGAAGGCTTTTGAAATACCCAGTAGCATGGTATGAAGAGCTGTGGATTATAATGCAGAGCTGTAGTGTAAGGCATTTAAAGACGCATTCAATTAGCAGGCTGTCAGTTCCTGCCTGAAGCATTCAGAATGATTCCATTATCCCATACTCTGAGACCCCACCTTTACGAATAATCCTGTCCTTTCCTGGCTGCCTTGATTAGTCACTTGGGCTTTCTCTGTCTGTGCTGCCCCATTTCCTGGTATTCTTTCCTTTCACACATGAGCTTGAATGAAAGAAAACAGCAGGGCCATCCAGATTTTGGTTCCTGATTTTAACTTGGCCTTTGAAAAACAGGCTAAAAATAGAACAGTTGGCTAAAAATAGGACAAAAACCAGTCTGCCACCCATTGGGGTGTGGGAACCTGAAAAGTTTTTCATTGGTAATGGCAGTCAGGACCAAATTAGATGAAGCCTATTTGTTTTCATGACACATTTATTTTAAAACTCCTTATTTATTCATAAGTATTTCTGTGACATTCATCACCTTGGTATTTCTGCTGATAGTTTCTTTTCTGTTTTAAAATCCAGATTTGGGAATGTATGTTTTATGTGGGCCCGGTGCAAACAGCAAATTCAGCACCCACCCCAGGGGAGGAACAAGGGGAAAAAATAATCGCTTAATAAAGAGGGATCTTTAGTTTCAAGCAAAAGCACAGCCTTACTTTAGAAGAGTTTAGAAAAAAAAGGTTCCCATCAGTGCTATCACCAGTTCATCTGAACTGCTCTTAAGAAGCATCAGGCCCTAGTGTAGACAAAGGCTCTGTTAGCATCTGACATTTTTACCACTATGTCAATTCAACCTGCAGTTTTAAATTGGCAAGATAGCAAAAAATGGTCAAAGCTGGTGGAGTCTCGTCCGATTAAAGCTCTCACTGCCCAGCAATAGAGACGAGAATTTTGTTCTAAAATTCCTTTGTGCAGACACTGCCTAATGATCAAACAAAATCACGTTAAGAACTGTAGCAGGAGATTTTTAAGTAATTGTTTTAGGGTTGCCGCTTATTGGAGGGGAGTGTTTGGTGCAAATCACATTGCTTTAAGAGGAAATTAGATTCCCCATACTTTCATCTCTGGGTTTGTCTATATTACTACGTTTTATTGTGTTCAAACAGTTGTGTTTATTGAGTTAGCTGACAAACAATGAACACAATTTGCCACTGTTTATACCAATCGGCCAGTAATATTTGGCATCTTGGCAGCTAATTTGACTCTTCAGTCATATTTGAATACAGTAAGATTTTGTAATGTAAACAAGCAGTTGGGAGGGGGAGTATATGAGAAAGAGCACATAAGTGTGATTGTTTCTTTCCCTTTTGTCCTTTCCTATGTTTATTAAATTAATTCAAGGGGTGAGCTTTCCACCTTCATGACCACTTCCATTTAAAGTGACTTTATTACAGTTTTATAGGCTTATGTATTAACATTATTTTCTTCCTTCTCGCTCATCAAGATATGGTTGTGTAAAAAGGACCAAAATGATGGACACACACACAATCTTTCTGAAAACAAATAGTTTGTATACACAAGGTAAAGAAGTCTAGACTGAACTTTTTCAGGATGTTGGGCAAAGCATCCCAAATTTCACACGGCTCAGTGATGAAGGCTCACTCACATGGACTGTGATTTTGTCCAAATATTTAAGGGTAATTTGATTTAATTGTGAATGATGCAATAGACATATGGTAAGGAAGTTATCTGCCAGGAAACATGTTTTCTGTAAGTATTTTAGCAGCACCATCAATACATTCAGCAGCCAGGTGGTGTACAATAATTTCGCATCCGTCATTTCCCAACCTTAAAAAAAAGTCAGTGTTTTGGACAGACTAGATCCCTGCATTCCTGCCATAATTTAGGGTGACCAGATGTCCCGATTTTATAGGGACAGTCCCGATTTTGGGGTCTTTTTCTTATATAGGCTCCTATTACCCCCCACCCCATCCCGATTTTTCACACTTGCTGTCTGGTCACCCTACCATAATTCCAAGACACATGAGCTACTGACCCAAGAAAACTGAACAAACTTGTATAAGAAACCTTGGCTAAATCATCACACTGTACATTCAACTAGTCACTTTCATCCAGTAATTTCAAAGCACTTTAAAAATGTAATCCAGAATTTCTCAACTCCCATGTGAAGCTGGTATGCATACCCCCATTTTATAGACTAAGAAACAGACACGCAGAGAGATGAAGTGACTTTCTCTGTGCCACACAGCATGTCAGGAATCAGGCTGGAAAAAGACTTCAGGAGTCATAGCCCCCACTATTACTGCCAAACCCACTGCCTCTTAAACAAACAAATACAATATATGATTTGTGGTTCTGCAAATTACATCCAAAAAATCCTTTATGTCCATAGCATTCGGACCTGATCTTTAAAAGTGTTACAGATAAGCCAACCTCTATCCTAAATAGAAGACACAAGAAACAGCAAAGGAAGAAGCTGGGGGTCTGATGAACTTTCTTTTGTTAATATGTCCCTAGGAATTGCAGGTGCTTAGCCCCTCTCAATATCAGAGCCATCTATTCCCCTTAGTAAAGCTTTAGAGATGCACTCATGACAAAAGGCCAGATTTCAGGGTATCAACTCACCGGTGCAAAAGGACACATGGGACCAAATCCTGAGAGGTGCTGAACTTGTATTGACAATGGGAGTTGGAAGTGTACAGCAGCTCCCAGCATTTGGCCCATGAGGAGCAATATAATTGCTGTTCATCTTAAGAAGGGGATAGTTGGCCAGCTCTAACTACTGCTCATGTTAACTAGCATTACCTCATTGTTTCCTTGTGCTCCCTTCCCCCTCCCCTTCTTGCATCAAGCTGTTATCAACAGCCTTATACTTCAATTGCAAGCTCTTTGAGCAGGAATTGCCCCTTTACACAGTGCCTAGTGCAGGGGTTGGCAACCTTTCAGAAGTGATGTGCCACTGAAAATCAGCTCGTGTGCCGCCTTTGGCACGCGTGCCATAGGTTGCCTACCCCTGGCCTAGTGCAATGAGTCCTGGCCTCTAGGCATTGCCACAATAAGAAATGATAAATAAAAATAATGATGTAGTCTTTTACCAAGGCCTGCTCTGTGCAGAGTCTGTTTTTGAGAGACTGCCTGCCTGATTTCTAAAGCAGAGGTTCTGCCTACCCTCCAAAGAGTGGCTATTTCTCCAAACCTTGTGATGTTTACCCACCACTTACTTTCAAAGGAACATCCTCCAGGGAATGTCTACCTAAACTGCAGCTAAAAGCGTGCCTCTCAGCTCAGGTAGACAGACACCACGCGCTAGTTCTGCTTGACCTAGTGCGCTAAAAACAACAATAAAAAGAACAGGAGTACTTGTGGCACCTTAAAGACTAACAAATTTATTTGAGCATAAGCTTTCGTGGGCTACAGCCCACTTCATCGGATGCATAGAATGGAACATATAGTGAGGGGATATATATACATACAGAGAACATGAAAAGATGGGAGTTGCCCTACCAACTCTAAGAGGCTAATTAATTAAGATGAGCTATTGTCAGCAGGAGAAAAAAAACTTCTGTAGTGATAATCAAGATAGCCCACTTAAGACAGTTTGACAAGAAGCAATTTTGCAACAGAAAAGCTTCAAAAACAGACTCCAAGGAGAAACTGCTGAACTTGAATTAATATGCAAACTAGATACTATCAATTTAGGCTTAATTAGAGACTGGGAATGGCTGAGCCATTACACACATTGAATCTATTTCTCCATGTTAAGTATCCTCACACCTTCTTGTCAAACTGTCGTAAATGGGCTATCTTGATTATCACTACAAAAGTTTTTTTTCTCCTGCTGACAATAGCTCATCTTAATTAATTAGCCTCTTAGAGTTGGTAGGGCAACTCCCACCTTTTTATGTTCTCTATATGTGTATATATATCTCCTCACTATATGTTCCATTCTATGCAGCCGAAGAAGTGGGCTGTAGCCCACGAAAGCTTATGCTCAAATAAATTTGTTAGTCTCTAAGGTGCCACAAGTACTCCTGTTCTTTTTGCGGATACAGACTAACACAACTGCTACTCTGTTGTTTTTGAAAGGTTTCAATGTTGACATTGCGGCACAGGTGGTGACATGAACTAGCCACCCAAGTGTGGACCTAGCGGGTCAGGTGGGTTTGTACCCAATGTTCCTAACTGGAGTGTAGACATACTCTAAGTATGATGTTGGCACACTAGCATTCATCATGTACCTTGGACCACATCTTTACTGCCTCTTCACCTTCCCTGGTGATCAAGGGACAATCTGTGCTCCTACCTCTATATTTTTAAGGCGCTGTTTCTGAGTCATAAATTGCACTGTACTGATATAATGGATACAAGAAGCCTTAACATATACATTATGGCCCCATGCAATATTAGGGGTTTCTGCTTAGGGATAAAACGTCCTTTGAACTAGAAAGCTCTCAGATTGATCAGGCCCTCATAGAAGCTTTTTTCCTCTTTAAAGTCTAGCGGGAACAGCTTTAAAAATAGCCACAAATGGGACACCAGTCATTCTGGCAAACAGATTTGAAAAAGACTAATCTGTCTGAAAGCTTCACTATCTCCGGAAGCCTCAGTTCCACTCAGGCAGCCTGGAAGAAGGAGATAAGCATCTGTTTCATAGCCTTGGAATTTCAGGAGTTAGCTATTGTTTGGCTGTTCACTTCCTCCTTCACGGAAAAGGTACAATCCAGTTGCTTATAGCTGTTTTTGCCTGCATTTGTACACAACAAAAACTGCCTTTGTGTTTAAATACAAATCAAAAGGCTACAGTGTATTATTTATTGTTTGAAAAACATTTTCTGTGCTCAGTTTTAAAACGTTATTGGGGAAAAAAAGAGGAATACTGCATTGAGGCTGATTTAACAAATGTTAGAACAAACAGGCTAATATGCATGTCTTATCACTGCCCTCTTGTGGAATAAATCAGAACTGCTCAGTTGTGAATCGTAGATCATGCAAACCCAATAGCTACTCTCCTTTTGCTCAAGTGTTAGGGGCCTATAATTTTGGAGAAAGAGGATCAGGATTTATTATTGCTGTCCTCATCAATTCTAAATGACCACACTGAGTACAGCATAATGACAACATTCAAGAGCTCAGATATGCTGCAAAGGTACTCAGTAGGAGCCATTTACATACCTAGATTATTAGTGAGAACCCTGAAGGATTAAGTGACTAGCATTTTATAACAACAGATTAAAAACTCCAATGCAATTTTTGAAAGTTATGGTCAGGGGGAGAAAGATATTTCTTTGCAGCTTTAACAGGGGAGAGATTTGAGAATCATGTGAGGAGCAGGATAGGAATAAACTACATCCATGTTAACGTGGTATTTAAAGATCTGAGCTAGAAAACAAAATGTTGAGGGGAGTAGATAGACAAGGGTCCACCTTCCCTTCTAGTTCGTGGATGTCCTTGCATGGTTTTGAATTAAATCTTATCATTTATAAGGCCTTGGCTTTGAAACCTTTATTGCAGATTTTGAGAGAATCTCTTCTTGAATGGTTTGTTCTGGTAAACATGCTCTGTGATAGAGTTTCACTCCACATGATCTAGATACGCTCATTATGGCAAAATAGTCCAGAAGCAATCCAGGGAGCTACAAAAGCTTGCATTTGTGACTCCGAAAGGCGCACTCATCCTTTTAGGTGTTTCTACACTATGAAAATTAGTACCTGTATTACAGCAACAGCCAGCAATGGTGCAGCATCAACAGTACTAAGGCACTAACGGAGTTATGCCACCATGTCACAGAAAACCTCTCAGAGAAGGTTTTCCGGACACAGTGGTTAAAACAGCAGCCTGTCAATTCTAGCGCTCATGTTGTTGCTACTGCCAGTGCAGCTGAACTGTTGATAACAATTGCTGTAATACTATTAATTTTTCTAAGGTTGACAGGGCTTCTAAGTAGAGTTGGTGGGAAACGTAGTTTAGTCGGAAAATGCAAAATGTTTCATG
The DNA here is from genome assembly GCF_028017835.1 of Emys orbicularis. Classification (NCBI taxonomy): domain Eukaryota; kingdom Metazoa; phylum Chordata; order Testudines; family Emydidae; genus Emys; species Emys orbicularis. The sequence continues at coordinate 145,722,237 of NC_088686.1, forward strand.
AAAACGATTGTAGATTCAGCAAAACTTTTTGCTGAAACACAGGTAAGTTTCCATGAAAAACTGCAGGTGTTCCAGGGTGTTCAGCCCCACAGCAAAGAGCCTGGCTGAAGGCAGGGTTCTTGCAGCTGTTACACTCCCTGGTGTGCAGCAAGGAGCCTGCCAGCCCCCAGAATCTGGGCTGGGGCTCTCAAAGGTGGCTAGGCTTCTAGCTCTGCCAAGCTCCTTGCTGTGGAGTGGGAAGCCTAGAAGCCCTGAGGAGCCCTGCCAAGGCTTCAAGGCTCCCTGTTTGGAGCTGAGAGCCTAAAAGCTCTGAGAGCCCCAGCTCTAACCAGGGCTTGGCTCCCAGCTCAGCAACAGGGAGCCTAGAAGCCAGAGAACCCTGGCAGGGCTTCTCAGGGCTTCCAGATTCCTTTCCATGGAGCTGGGAGCCTAGAAGTCTTGGGACTGGTTCCCCAGGGTTTGTGGCTCCGCTTGGGACAGCCCTGCCCCACTGACTGCCTTGGGGCTCCCACATTCTCAGGTCAGCTGGCTGCCAGCTCCAAAGTCAGGCAGCCCAGGGTGCCAACTAGGCTGGGAATCTGGAAGCTCTGGGGTTCCAGGAACAGTCTGTATTGCACGGTTGCCCAGAAGCTATAGACCCTGGGAGCCCAGGCAGCAGCTCAGTGAAACTGACATTCTTCTCAGTTTCACTTGCTGCAATTTATTAAATGCAGTTCTGTAATCCACAAAAATGTCAATTTCGTATTTCATTTTGGAAACACCCTGTTTCAGTATTTCTGAAATGAAATTTTTTATTTTGCTAAAATAATTTGGCAAATTTAGTTTCACTCTGATGCAGAATGAACCCAAATTCCAAAAAATCTGAAATTTCTCCCAAACCAAAGACCACAAGTTTTGGCCAGCTCTACTTTTGAGTCAACAATGAACCAATGCCCTACTATTGTTTTAGGAATACTCTGTTACTAGTGAAGCCATGTTTTAGATGAGGTTTTGAACCAGATCCTGTATTCATTTCAAGATTTCATGCATTTAGGGCCCAATCCTGCTCTTGCTGAAGCCAATGGGACTTTTACCATTGTCTTACTAGGAGCTGGATCAGACCCTCCAAGTGATAGATCATCAGAGGAGAGAGCTATTTCCTTTTACAGTGCCCCCATGGTGTGATAGAAATTTTAAATAAATCATTGTAGCCAAGAATAAAAATACCAGGAATATTTAAGATATACTGTAGAGGTGAAATAGAAGCATTAATTAATGTTGTAACACTGGGCTACGGGCCAAAGGGCCTGCAAGGTATTTAGCTTAGCCAAACAAGGCCTCAGGCTGAGAAATAGATTGACATGATTAGCTGACCAATGAATTGCCTTGTATTGGAAATTGTGCTGCTACAGTAAATAGATGTGTTAAGTGCTGCTGTTTATGAAAAATGTATTGCAATGCATCAGTTAAAACCACAAGATGTCATTTAAAGGCGATTGTAAGAGTTTGCAGATTTTTGCAGACAGAGTGTCAGCAATGTGCTAACCAAAAGTTTTTATGGTGACTGAGTGATGCAAGGGTTAATGAGCATTAGGGGAACTAATAAATTAGCTTATGAAAATGGGGTATCCCAAATTTAGTGAGGTGTGAAAGTATAGATAAAGAAAAGGATGAAACCTTTATAAATACATATAACCCTAGTGAGCATCAGCATAACATATTATAAAAGTTGTATCCTAGCCTGTGTGCCTGGGGAGATGCCAGTATGACAGCCACTGGTGATGATGATTATGAAGATGATAAAATAATAATAGTGACTGACAACCACCTAATGATCATCACACCTACTTCGGGGTTCCCCACAGCAAGATGCAAGTAATATAAGTTCAAATTATCGAGCATCCTTTCTCTTTTCTGTTACATTTCAGTGCTTGTGACATTGTTTATCTGCTCGGGAAAGTCATTAATAAATGGCCATGTGAGTCATTATAACCATTTCTTGTATGGTCCTAGGGTCTCTCACTACGATATTCTTTATAGAAATACTCACCCTATGGCCCCTGATACTGTAGCTGATCAAGAGATCCAACCCTTAACAACTCTGCAGTCTAAAGTATTAATTGGCACATAATCAATATCTAATAACAGGCTACATCATTAATAAAGATCCTATAACATGTTTTTGCCAGAGTATGGATGTTAACCCTGGCCTCCTTGCAAATTTTACAATGGGTAATTACTTCTGCGTCCCCAAATCTCTCCTACAGTTTCAAATGAAAAGGTTATTCTTTACTTCTTGTCCTAATTTGTTTGTGTAGCATTATTGTACAGCTGCTGTGTTACCTCCCATAAATGACTGCATTTCAGTGGTACTCTATGTACCATAATTTTGTAAAACACAAGATCCTTTGGGAAGGAAGATGCTGTAATTTTTTTGCATATATCTATATAAAAGTATCTGTACCTAATCTTTATCTAATCAAATGTTTAGTTGTTTTCACCAGTGGTCTAGAGCTCAGAGCCATATGGAAAGCATTCACAGAGCCGGCACAATCCCTTTTTGCCCATATGCTGATTGAATTTGACAAGCCAAGTTGACACAAAGAAGTTTGATCTCCACCCTGTGTTCATGCACATCCATCGCGGAGCCCTTAAGAAACAACTACTGCATTCCTTTCTGCATTGGTTAGTCAGTCAGAGAAGTGCAGTTTTTTAGCACCACTTCTCAGCTTGAAACATTCTGCTTTTTTAATTTTTGTTTGTTTCCTTTCCTCTGCCAGACACTTTGTATTTAAAATATGTGTATGGTGGGCCGGGGGACAACACACCAGAAATTAGATCGCCCAATAAATATCCCTTCAGCAGCCAGGTCCGTCATTCTCATCCTGAAAGGAGAGGTCCAGAACTGTGCATTTTTATTGAGATCTGATTTAGGGTTAACTAAAAATATATATATATATATTAAAAAGCTAGTTTTAATAGTTCTGGATGTTTAAAAGAAGCCACCTGGAAGCTTCCAAAAGTTTATCACTTGACCAGGCTCTTAAATTCAGTTCTGTCAACAGCACTTGGAGTGTGGCTTTTATAGTGCTATATCGAGGTGGCTATAAATTTTCTACATAGTTGGTCTACACAAATTTGCAAACGTTTCAGGCTTCAAGTTTAAAGAGTATTTCCAAAACATACTTATGGATGGGATTTTTAAAAAAGTTTATTTTGAATAAAGATCTGGCCTCTTCATACTCCTTGCATGCTACATTAAACAAGTGTTTGTGATTTATTATCCCCCTCAACAGGCACTGTTCATTCGCTCACAGCCAACATATCCTCCCTGCTCCCAAAAAGCGTCAGTAGACAAGAATATGATTGTTGCACTTCCGATGTGTAGGATATGTATATTTTATTATAAAATGTTTTTGGAAATAAAAAAATATGTCAAGGTTATTGCAGCTGTAATGCCTCTGTCAGCAAGTTCAGGAGGCTTAAAATAGACTACTCAGTACAATTGTTCTACTCAACAGTATCTGTGCTCAGTAACTCTGAGTGCTGGAGAGAGGGAATATGAAATACCTACATTTGTACATTCAAGTAGAAAGTCTGCATGGGGAACAAAATGGCTCAGCGATAGTATACCCTAGTGACTTTCACCTCTAGGTTGGTGGTTCAAATCCAGCCAAAATTGGTAAATGAGAGTGCGTTGTTACCAATTTATGGATTCGTCTAGTTGGTTTTTTTTAAACTAGTATACTTTCATCTTAAATATACCTTCATTGCGCAAATCAACTTAATATAGTTTTCCCATTAACTGGATCCCCAAATGTATAGTTTCAGCAGAGAGGCCAAAGATTGAACTGGCCTTAGTGTGTGCACACCTTTCTCATTCCTAGAGGTAGGTACATTGGCTAGGGCTAGGCAATGCATAGAAAGAAATGCACTGCCACTAGACTTACCTCTCCTGTGGCTAGAGGATTTCAGTCTCCAGAATTGTGAACATGGCATTTTACTGAGGACTAAACACACTTGTATGCACAAAAAATATGCCACTGAAAACAGTTATGCTGATAGTAAAAAAGGCAAATCTTTTAGAGCGGCAATATTGTTGTTTCAGTGAGGAAGATGTACAAGTGCGGGCCCTTAGAAAACAAGGTTAAAATAGTGAGAGAAATAAATTACTAAGAGGCAGATATATTAACAACCGTAATTTTTCTAAGTTCTAAGGGGAAGGACCTATATTTCCAGGGGAAGGGAATTCTGTGATCCTGACAGAGAATGGGGGAAAAGCCACAATCTCCCCAGTTTTACCTGTTCTGAACTGAAAGCAATATGTATCATACCAAACGCTGCAGGAAGAATAAGACTCTGACAGGGTCAATGGTTGGTCAAGAGAGAGAAGTGCTGAATGAAAACCTCTATTGTATTTTTAAGACAACTCCTATCACTCTTCTAAAATAAGGAAAACTAGACCCAAAGAGGTCACATCTCACAACAGGTGAGAGTGGAAGCAACAACTTAAAGAGCACTCCGGCACCATTACACAATACATCACATTAACAGAGAAGCAGCCAGCTAGTTAAGGAATCTATCCACTGCCTTATCCCAAGAAAAGGCTGCCAGCAACATTAATAAAAGCTGTTTGAAAACCTCTTTCTGGTCCCGCTTAAGTTGTATGAGCAGAGAGGAACAGCTCTAACTGAAGGTATGGAAGGGTCTCAAAAGGGTCAGACTGTTTATGTATTTGTATCTGAACAGAGAGACCACCTCACTTCCATCCTGGGTAGTTCAGCTTTAGCTTTCCTATGGAGGGATTTTCAAATGGATATCCTTGGGTTGCAGAGTAGCAGCCGTGTTAGTCTGTATCCGCAAAAAGAACAGGAGTACTTGTGGCACCTTAGAGACTAACAAATTTATTTGAGCATAAGCTTTCGTGGGCTACAGCCCACTTCTTTGGATGCATAGAATGGAACATATATTGATATGAAATTTGTTAGTCTCTAAGGTGCCACAAGTACTCCTGTTCTTTATCCTTGGGTTGGTTTTTCTTCTTCTGGGATAGTCCGTACATTTAGAGAAATATACATTGCATGGCAAGTTTGCAAAACAGATTCCCAAAGAGAAGCAGTAAAGGAAAGAAGGACAGTCAACTACAGATGAGAAGACAGAAATAAACTGGCCTGGTTTCCATTATTATTTATCACTACATTTGCAGTGTGTCAGAGTCTCATTAATCTGGTTGGCGTTGGTTTCATTGACTGCTCTTTACTGCCGTAGAGTCCAAAGTACATAAGTAAAACAAACAGTAACATAACAAAATACCAATAAAAATCATTAAAGCATAAGTCTCATAATTTAGCACACAGATTAGCTTCTCCATTCAGATCTGCAGATTGCTGATTGCAATTTATTTCACCTATTTATGGATACTGTGTGAAAGTGTGAGTTGAATTTATTACTTAGATATTCCATCCATCACTGTTACAGCACCAAGTCTGTCTCACTGGTGCACCAAGCAGATAATATCAGAGATAGATGAGAGATGCTTAATTTAACCTTAATTTCTAATAATATTATTTGCACCCCATATATTTTAAATGTTATAAAATTGGTCATTTCCGTAATTTTAATCTAATTGGCAAATATATATTCTTGCATTGGGTTTCATCTAGTAACTGCAAATTTATAATGTGTTTTATATAATATTAGAAATGTGTATAATTTTATGCTAAAACAGTCTCTGTTCAGAAAAAATCCAGGACTAGAATAGCAAAGGGCATTCCAGGTCACGAATGAGGGGCATTCACAAAGCTGCACAGAGAAACCCCCTGCTATTCTAGCCCAAGGTAACAAAAGCCCAACTTGAGGTATGTATTCAGAGGTGTGTATGTTGGTTTCTGGGAGGAGAGGCCAGGAAAGGAATGATAGGGGGTGCCTAGATGTGAAGCTAAAGATCATGAAGAAGATGTGAAGATCTGCAGAGATGTGTGTTTTGGGAGAAATTACATATGGCTCTGATCAAGGCTATTACTAGTCCCTAACTTTCATGAACACTAACGTCTGGATCCTACAACTGGTGCATCACATGGGCACAGGGGTCTCCCTGTGTGGATCCAATTACTGGCTCAGGGCCTAAATTAGCTATTTTATTAAACTGAATTGTATGTGGAAAAGTGTGCTTGAGAATTACCTATTTGGGTTTTGCCCACCATAAGCAATGCTGCTGGCATGCAGGGTGCTGTGCAGGCAGATCTGGCATCTGCCTACATGCATATCTGGCATAGTTAGCTTTTCTTTGATTTGGAAGCAAATTCACCCCACTCAGTTGCAGAAAGGGGACCCAGCCATATCTACAAAAAGCTTTGCTTCCCGGGAGAAGGACAGTCTACAGGTGAGGGCATTATGCTAGGACTTGGGAAACCAAGGTTCAATTCACTATTCCATCACCATCTTCCTTTGACACCTTCGGTAAGTTCTTAGCCTTTCTGTGCCTTAGTTCTCCATCTGTACAACAGCACTGCCCTGCCTCACAGGGGTATTGTGAGGACAACTACATTAAAGATTCTGAGACACTCGGATACTGTAGTGAGGGGGGCCCATATAAGTAAAGCTGTGCAAGTAACTGATTTTTCTAATCACTGGCTGAACTGAAATATTGGGAAAAAACAAAAACCCTAAAAACTCATTTGTGGTGAAACAAGAACTTTTCATTGAATTTTTTTTTAAACTTAAAATAATAAAAGGGAAGTAAAATTCAAAACAAAAAGTCATTTCAAATTGAAAAGATAAAATGTTTCTTTTAGGAAAAAATCAAAATGTAGCATTTACATTTTTTTCAGAATATTTTGTTTGCTTTTTGATCCAAACATTTAAGCAAATTTGACATAAATTCATGAAAACCTTCTGGCTGACTCAAATGTGTGGTTTTTGGAGAAAAATGTTTAATTCAAAAAATATTTCACCCAGCTCAACCTATAGGTGCCACAAATAAGGCACTTGTATTGTTGCAGAGCTTCACGCTTCAGCTGCCAATATCCCTGTGATGGCAAAGGCTTGAATTTCCTTGTATATCACCATCCCAACTCCACTGAGTGAACAGAAGACAGTTCACCAGCCAGTTTGCATTTTCAGGCAAATAGTTTCTCTTTCAACTCAACCAGAACCTAGGGGGAAAAACAGCATGGAGGAGGATTCTATGGTGCAATGCTGCCCCTTAGTGGTAGTATTTGTTTTTACAGCTTTTTAAAAATCAAGGTCCCTTATTTATTTAAATTTGTATGCAGTGTTGTAGCCATGCTGGTCCAAGAATATTAGAGACACAAGGTGGGTGAGGTAATCTCTTTTACTGGACCAACTTCTACTGGTGAGAGACAAGCTTTTGAGCTTACACTGAGCTGAAAAAGAACTCTGTGTAAGCTCGAAAGCTTTCCTCTCTCACCAACAGAATTTGGTCCAGTGAAAGATATTGCTTCACCCACGCTCTCCTTTATTTAAATTTAACATTTTTCCTCACTGAGACAGCACCCATAAATGCACACTTTGCTGTAGGCATCCCAGAAGGAATCACAATAATCTAATCTCACACCAGCACAGAACAAAATTTAAATATCTAAATCAGGGGTTCTCAAACTGTGGGCCGGGACCCCAAAGTGGATCCCAACCCTATTTTAATGGGGTTGCCAAGTCTGCTGTTTGCCCTGGGCCCCAGCAAGTCTGAAGCCCAACCACCACCACCCCCCTCCCGCCCAGGGCAGAAGCCTTTGGGCTTCAGCTTTGGCCCCCAGGGCGGCAGGGCTCGGACGGGCTCAGTCTTCGGTCCCACCTCCTGGGGTTGTGTAGTAATTTTTATTATCAGAAGGGGGTCACGATGCAATGAAGTTTGAGAACCGCTGATAGATAGAGAAATCCACTGCAAAGGATTTCAGCTAACACCTTTCACTCAAGGATTTCAAAGCTCTATTCCAGCAATAATTAAGCCTCACGGTGTCTCCCATTCTTATCTGATATAGGGAAATCAGGGCACAGAGCGGTGAAATGCCTTGTGTCATAACTATAAAGGGAAGGGTAACAGCCCTCCTGTGTACAAAACTATAAAATCCCTCCTGGCCAGAGACTCCAAAATCCTTTTACCTGTAAAGGGTTAAGAAGCTCAGGTAACCTGGCTGACACCTGACCCAAAGGACCAATAAGGGGACAAGATACTTTCAAATCTTGGGGGGGGGGGGTGAAGGCTTTTGTTTGTGCTCTTTGTTTTGGTTGTTGTTCGCTCTTGGGACTAAGAGGGACCAGACATCAATCCATGCTCTCCAAATCTTTCTGAACAAGTCTCTCATATTTCAAACTTGTAAGTAAACAGCCAGGCAAGGCGTGTTTGTTTTCTCAACTTGTAAATGTACCTTTTACTAGGGTGTTTACCTCTCTTTGCTGTAACTTTGAACCTAAGGCTAGAGGGGATTCCTCTGGGCTCTTGAAGTTTGATTACCCTGTAAAGTTATTTTCCATCCTGATTTTACAGAGATGATTTTTACCTTTTTCTTTAATTAAAAGCCTTCTTTTTAAGAACCTGATTGATTTTCCCTGTTTTTTAGATCCAAGGGGGTTGGATCTTGACCCACCAGGAGTTGGTGGGAGAAAGGAGGGGGGATGGTTAATTTCTCCTTGTTTTAAGATCCAAGGGGTTTGGATCTGTATTCACCAGGGAATTGGTGAAGAGTCTCTCAAGGCTACCCAGGGAAGGGAATTAGCACATTGGGAGTGGTGGCAGCGGACCAGATCTAAACTGGTAGTTAAGCTTAGAAGTTTTCATGCAGGCCCCCACATCTGTACCCTAAAGTTCAGAGTGGGGACGGAGCCTTGACACCTTGCTCATCAACACAGTGAGCCGGGGCAAAGTGAAGGACCGAACCGAGAAATCCTGCTAGCATAGAAGTTTGAAAAAGTTTACAAAATGGCCTGGAATAAGCCTACAGGGCCTCCCAGGTGTTTTTGTTGCTACCCAAAGTCTTAATCATCTATTGCAGCCCAACAAACAAAACGATGGGCCAGCCAAGTTCATTGCTTCTTGTCTATGTGTGCACCTGATTGTACCTCTTAAAGATGGAGCCTCGCTGCACAATTCAGATCCAGCTTTTGAATGCTCCATGTTTGAGAGACGTTTTGGTTCAGGCTTATATAAAGTATCAGAGGTCACTGAAACATAAATTAATTGGAACTCTAGTAACACTCAGGGATGGGTGACTTTCAAGGAGGTTTGGAAATGCACCCAAAAGTCCAGATGCTCAGACCAATCTCATCTAAATAACTGGAGAAAACATTCAGGCTGAAAAATCTCACAAAAACAGCCTCTGTTTCATATGATCACTGGTGGTTCTTGCTTCTTTTAGGGGTGCAAGTACCATTCTCTCTCAGAATTTCTCACCTCCAGTTCTGGTTGGAACCTGAAAGCATGAAGATTCATGGCAGAAGAGAAAAGGAACTTTAAAGAGTTAAACTTTATTAAAACGTTAAAAATGGTTTATGTTTGAGCACTGGGCAAGAAGTTCAGACCACTGTGACAGTCTGTATCCCTATGTTCACCCCCTTTACAAAACTATAATGGATTTTGGAGTATGCCTTGTGAGGTATCATTTGAAAACTCAATGTGCTGATCATTATTGTCCTGGTAAAATGTGTGTGGCAACATTGTATGTAAAGTTTTAAGATTCTACTGTATATTAGATTTGTTTTACCTTTTATTTACTTGTAACCAATTATGAATTTTATGCCTCATTACTTGTAATCACTTAAAATCTTTCTGGAGTTAATAAACTTGGTTTAGCTAAACCAGTATGTGTTTTGATTGAAGGGTTTGGGAAACTTCATTTGAGATAAGATTTATGCACATCATTTTCTATTAATGAAGTGATGGACTTTATGTGAGCTTGTGCTGTCCAGGAGAGGGTTGGCCACTACAACATGCACATTTGTGTGGATAGCACTCATATAGTACAGCTGGGAGTGATTTAGATGCTGGAGGCTACGGGGGGGCAGACCAAGAGTGGTTGCTGTCACCACGAAACAGTATAAAAGGCACCCCAGGTTGGAGAATTGCGGGACACAGCTTGTACCCTAGATAACATCACAGCCACTTAATAATAAACTGTAGGATTTGCAGAGTACTTTTCATCCATATATCTTCAAGCACTTTAGAAAGGAGGGAAAGCAGAAGCACCTAGAGGGAAAGTGATTTGCCCTGGGTATCATAGCCCGTAAGTGACAGAACCCAGGTCTGAATTCCAGGCTCACACCTTATCCTGTTGGACATTGTTGGCTCCTCCCTAATTTGAATCCCTGAGTAAAAACCTTCCTCTTGCCTCCCACACAAGTTCCACCAGGGCAAGCCAAATGTGGCTCTCTCTTGTGTCAGATGAGAAGCTGCTAAAAAAAGAGCATGTTCTGATTTTTGTCTGAAAATGCTCACAATTTCCAGGAGAAGGAGGAGTTTAATTTAACATTGCTTGTGCAATAAAAAGAAAAAAAGGCGCTGAAAAACTGAATAATCAAGTGTGGTAGTAACTGATCCATTAGGCATAATTGGATAGTCTGACATTGTCAGAGAAGCAACATTAACCAGGATTAGAAAAAAGCCTACATTGCCGTCGTTTGCAAGAAGAAAATCCCCTCTGGCTGTAATTTATGTAAAGTAAGCACAGTCTAAAGGCAATGACAGTGTTTTTCAAGGGGAAAGAAAGTATTTGTTCTAAAAAAAAAAAAAAAAAAAAAAAAAAAAAAGATTTACTGGTTGGAACAGATACATTATGAGATCACTAATGTTTGGGACACAGTAAACAGTGCCACACCACTATGGCTTGTAGTCTTTATGGATCCTGCAAACTAAACAGGGTAGGGCCTGTCAGTAGCTGGAGGGGAGACCTGAATGCAATGCTAAGTACACCAGATGTATTGGTGACTCAGTAGGGGAGGTCTTCACTCCAAGTCAATCCTACACCCATGACACAGCATGGGTCACTGTAGTGCCAGAAGTGGTACCTTTTACACCAGATGTAAAACCAATGGCAGCTGCTAAAGATCCATTGGCACTTTTCAAGACAGTAGGAACACAAAGAAGCTCTCATCTCCACCCTGGTGGTTTCTTATAATCAGCAATGCTGCATTTTTGCCAGGAAACAGGGTCTTGAGGGTAGAGCCTTTCCACATCTCAAAAGAGGATTTATCTGACTGCCAGGACATGTCAACCTATCCATCATTGTTGATTAAACATGTGACACACCAGAGCACCTGGTACTGGAAGTTTGGAATTGGAGTCACCAGATGGTTTTGTTTCATGGCCTTGTGCCATTATTATGAACCCAAACACTTGCTCTCAAAAGATCAGCTGGACAGCACCACACTCAGAGAAAGGACTGGTTTTGCAGGGCTGGGGAAATCTGGACTGATTTTTCAGCCTTCTCTGCTGACAGCTGGTTCGGATGGAAGCCAGGCAGATGCCAGAGCATGCACACACACACACACACCTTTTTAAGGCTTTGAGCCTAATTATGGCCAAATGAGAGTGCAGATAAGAAGCCGAGATCTTCATACCATTGTCTAGCTGGGTAGACCTTCCTTCCAGGGTACCACTGGATTGAGGCGCATCATGTCTGTGGAACCACCAAAGGATCACCCCTTAAATCAATTCTATGAATGACAAAGATTAAATCAGATCTTACATCTAGGAACCACACCAATGATGAAACTAATGAGACAGGATGTTGCTTTTTAAAATTTTTTAAATTTAACTCTCTTTAAAAGCTTGCGCTAGCAATTATGAGCGCATCGCCTAATTCAGACACCATCTATCTATTGATGTGTGTTTGTACAATAGCAGTGGCTGGGAAGGTTGCAAATTCCCAGGTACTTTCTGATGGCACATAATAAGCACAGACAAGAGAGACCTATGATGAATAATAGAACAAAAAGCTTCCAGAAGCACTGAAAATCAAACTGCATAGGCAATCAGACATCCAGGGAAACCTCACGGGAAACTGTGGAAGGGGCATTTTAGGAATACAGCACTCCCCAAGGAAGAATTGGGTGTGCGGGAGACGGTTACCAGAGGGATATGTTAAAATCTAAACACTTAGGGAAAAAATTGTAAGTAAAATTTTACTTACAATTTCATAGTAAACATACATCATTTACATACCATTAGTGATGCCCGGCTAAGGAAGAGGCATACAAAGAACACCCAGACTGTTAGGACTCTGAAATCACAGGACAAATCTGAGACTGTACTGACAACCTGGGAAAAATGACATTCCAGTGAAAGCAAAATGACCTTTCCAGTGACAGGAAAGTAGCTTTCTAGTGACATACATAAGGACTTATTTACATCATGGCAGCATCTAGAGACCCCACTCAAATATTGGAGCGCCACTGTTCTAGGTGTTGTGCAGACAAATAAATAAATAAAAATGAGACACTCCCAGCAGAGAGCTTACAAAGTAGCGTCTTGCGCCTGGAATTCTGTGCAAAGGTCCATTGACTTCAACTGGAACAATCCCACATGCAGTGAATTCAGGATCAGGCTACGGTATCAGGCAGTTCACAATAGGTGGATGAGACAGTGGCTATTGTCTATACTGCACTCAAAGGGTACGAATACAGCACGAGTAGACATATGGAGCTAGCTTTAACCTAGCTAACTCGGGTACCAGCACTGTGAAATTCAGCGCAGGCTACCCTCTGAGTAACAACCCAGGGTTCCTGATGGGCTTGTACAGCCTCCACTGAAGCACATGTTGCTGCAGCTTCACTTCTCCAGCACCTGAGCTAGTTAGATTAAAGCTAGCTCGTGTACATGTACTCAAGCTGCAATCACCTCCATGACTGCAGTATAGACACACCCAGAAATGGGGCAAGGCTGGATTTGGAGGGTGAGGTAAGAATAAAATGAACAGAGTTTAGCAGAATAACGGGAGTCTCAGCTCATCCTTTGACTAACCAATGCCAGAATGGAGTGACTGAAGTTGGGACAAATTTGTGTGAACACTTTAGCAATTTCTGTTCAGTGATTTCACTCTCACAAAATTGCTCTATGTGAAATGAAGATTTTACATTTAAAACAGTGAAAGTGAACTTTTGCATGGTTTTACTGGACAGCCCCCTTTGCTTGAAACTCAGTGTTTTTCTTGAAATGTCATCCATTTTTGAGTGAAATTCTGACTCTTCTTTTAGGACAACTATGGAAATAAAGCAAGTTCAAAAGTTGAGAATTTTTAAGACAAACAAACAAAAGCCCTAACAAATAAATACAAAGTGGAATGTTCCATAAAACATTTACAGCAAATTATATGAAACATTTATAGGGGAAAAAATGCTAACACACACACACACACACACACACACAAAATCAGCTTTCAAACATTTCTTATCCATCTGATATAAAGCAATCATGTATTGCTATTTCTTCATTTATAGCTATTTCTTCATTTATATATTTTACTTTTCCTTTCTTCAGCAAGAATTTCAAATTAAATGGTCAGATGTGCAGAGTCAAACAGAACTCTGATCTGAAGTTATGAGTTCTGTACTGAATGAAGAGCTCTGTTTTAATATATTCTGAGCCTGGCAAAAACAGTTCCCCTGTCCTCATTCTGCACTGGGATATCAGAGATATTTCTCAGACATCCTGACAGATAAGAATGGCTGTTAATTTACACATTTATCTATTTTAAGGCATTTATCACTCGGTTATCTAAGCAAGTGGGTTTCACTGACATTGAGGGTTGACCATATAATCATAATCAGTTTCAAAGTGGATATTCTGATTTCCTCCACTCACTCACTCTCTCTCTCACACACACACACACCACACACGGATGTAACAGGACACGAAAAGGTAAGATGGTCTTCAAAAATGATCCTTCCTTTGTCTTTTCTGTCCTCAGAACAGGGCCAATTGAGGATGCAGCGTTTCAGAGTAAGCTGCCTAGGGTTGAGAGATCACAAGTATTCGGTTTTTATTCCAAAGATGACAATCATTGCAACACGAATTGGGCAAATGCTCTGGGAAAATATATTTAAATATTCTCTAGCAATTTTGGGAACCCAAATATAACAGAGTTGTATTAGTACATTTGTAACAAGACCTGTAAGGGTCACCTGTGAGATCTGAAAGCAAGACTAGCAACAGTGCACCAACTTCAACCTCAATTAGCTAAAGGAATAACTGCACTAGTTGGTAACATGAGAGAATTAATGTCCCCAAATGGACTGGCCAGTAGAGTGGGATGCAAGAATCTCTAGCAGCATATTATACACAAGCATTAGAAAAATTAAAAACATACTAGAAACAAAGTGAAACTGATTGGTCTAGTCTGCATGAAGCAATGTGCAAAAAAGTAAATAAACAGCAAACACAGTGGAAAGTAAATAAAATGTTTTAGAACTCTTGCACTTTTAACCGAATAGCAACCCAGGTGAGGAACTGAGAAAAAAAGGCTATGTGATTTCTCTTGACATTGTCTTTTTGTTGTCTTTGGGTCATCTCTGTGTAAAGGCCTCCCAGGCAATCCCTGATCTGGCAGATTCCTAGGTGAGAGAGACCATCTAATGTGCCCATTATTTTATTATAACAGGATCTGGAATCTGATGGGGCTGGAATAATTTTGCAATAAGAGAGAGTATTTGGGGCCATAAGCAGCATCATGAGGCAGCTGGAGTACCTTTAAATTGTCCCATTTACCTGGCTCTCATCTATCTTGATGTCCCATGGTCTAGAGCAGGGGTCTCAAACACACGGCCCGGGGGCCGCATGCGGCCCGCGGGGTTGTTTTCTGCAGCCCGCAAGCACCTCGCGGCCCCCCCCCCCAGCATTTACCTAGAGCGGCTCCAGCCGGACGCGCTCCCTGCCTGCCCTGCCCCCTGCCGCTCCAGGAAGCGGCCGGAACGTGGGGAAAGGGGGGCACAGGGCTCTGTGTGTTGCTCTTGCTTCAGGCAGTGCCCCCAGCAGCTCCCATTGGCGGCAGTTCCCCGTTCCCGGCCAATGGGAACTGCTGGGGGTGGTGCCTGAAGCAACAGCAACACACATACCCCTGTGCCCCTCCTCCCCCAGGTTCCGGCCATTTCCCGGAGCGGTGCAGGGACAGGCAGGCAGGTGGCCTGCCCTGCCCCGGTGCGTGTCGGGCCGGAGCCCACCCCCCGAGCCCCTCCTGCAGCCCAACCCCCTGCTGTACCCTGCACCCCTCCTGCACCCCACACCCCAACTCCCTGCCCTGGGCCCCCACCACACCCCACACCCCTCCTGCCCTCCCTGGGGGCAGGAAGGGGGCAGAGTTGGGGTGGGGATTTCAGGGAAGGGGTTGGAATGGGGGCAGGGCCTCATGGAAGGGGTGGAGTGGGGGCGGGGCCAAGGGTGGCAGGGGGAGGTGTCAGTAATGCGGCCCTCGGCCAATGTACTAGTTTTCATGTGGCCCTCGTGGTCATTTGAGTTTGAGACCCCTGGTCTAGAGGTTACGTATATTTGCAATGGGTGATGATAATAGGTGCATTAGAAATTCCCAAGACAGAATAAGCCTCCCTTGCCTAATGATGAATTAATTACTCCTAATTTTTCCAGAGATGTAGGAAGGATGTCCAACCTGATGGATGCTTGCCGGCTGCAGTAGATTTGTCCTTTCTTTGCTTGAGCTGGCAGTTTGTCAGCTGCCAAACATCATTAAAGGCAGCCTTGTACCAAACCCCCCTAGGTCACAATGGGGGTATTTTATCAGTGGCACTGTGTACTGCTTGGGTTGCTATGCTGATAAGAGTTCTGCAAGGAGCAACTTCCAGCTGAGATTAAGTTAACTCATTTTCTACACCGTTTAGCCCAGGGGAGCTTTCTAGTTGGCTCAGCTGGTAGAATTGCATACAACCTGTGAACCAAGACTGACCTGGTTCACATCCCAGGTGTGGTAATGTGCAGAATGCACACAGCCAGCCTAGCCACTGGACTGTGGTTAAATTAGCTTTAGCACTAGCTTCTCCCAACTATTTATTATCTCCACCTGTTGTCACTTATCTTACATTTATAATATAAGCGCCTTGGGGTAGAGACTTTTTTGTTTGTTTGTTATATAGATGTACTGTAACTTCCACTATGGGGCCCTGATGCAAATTAATAGCAGCATCCAGCCACCAGCTGGTTTACAATACTCTAATCAGGGAAGAAGTGGCACGATACAGCGGATGACTGGCTACCATTAGTCCATGCCACCCATGGCAATTAGAGGCAAGGGAATTAAAACTGTCGGAGCCCAGCTCTGTGCCACTGGAGATTACTGTGGTATAGACAAAATCTATAGCATAGTACTCAAAAAAATACCCCATATCCATGCTGGTCAAGTAACCCATGCTGGTTGTTTCAATACAAGCCTGCTTTCAGAAGTGCTCTAGACAAGGCATCTGGTTCCTGATTTAAAAGACAAATGCATTTGTTTACCGAGGCAATTAAAAGGCTGAAAGCTGAAAAAGAAAAAAAAAAAAGTTGCTTCTCCGCCCCCAGACATCTACCACTCATGTTACTCTGTTCGTTTTCATGTATGACCTGATGTTGAGTACAAGTGAAACTGTAATACGCTCAGCTGCACAGAGACCTGGACAGACTTTCTTTGACCTTGACCTGCTGTACGTAGTCAGCTTTCCAGTTGGGAAATTCATACAGCTAGTGACTGTGTGATACATGTTTACTCTTCCATGGGGACTTATGGATGGTTTACTCCTAACCCAGTATTAATAGCAAATGTAGTTCCTCCCATTACAATTTTTCTTTCAGTATCTTCCTTCTCTGCTCCATCAAATGCGCTTTCCCCCTATGGTACCAGACGTTGCTGCACCAGAATTACTTTGGCTGAAGGTCCTGACATCTTGCATAATAGCCTCCGTCAGCTGTTTGTATGAGAGACAGAGCTCTAAAATAGTTTTCACTTGTATAGCATTTAATGTAAAGGATCTCAAAGCTCTTAAATATGCTATTAAAGCTTTGTCAAAGCTTTTAAAGTAAGCCAAAATTATCCTCATTTTACACAGGGGGAGACTGACACACACTTAAGGGAAATGACTTGCCCAAAGACACACAGATTCAGTAGCAGAATCAGGGGGGAAAAAAAACTCTGGTGTCTTGATTTGAAATACCCTGGTCAGACTATGCTTGCTATCAGTACATTTATCAATTCAAACATCAAGCAATAAACAAGAAAAATCATTTGTTCTAAAAGGGAGAGATTTATTTGGAGACACAAGGTGGGCGACGTAATCTCTGTTATTGGACCAACTTCTACTGGCAAGAGAGACTAGAGATTAATTTAGAAACTTATAACTGCTCATTCCTGGACAACAGGGTACCCCATACCAGTTCAAACCATTAACTAAAAATAAACCCTAACAAGGCAATTAAAATACACATCCCCCTACCCTCAATGTCAAAATGAGCTAGAAGTCAATCAAAGATACATGTGTATAATGGACACTGATGAGAAGCAGGTTCTCCCAAAGATACTGCAATCAACTAGCCAATATTATGTATATCACCACCCTCCGCTGTGCAGAATAAGAGCTACTGAAGTTGGATTCATAGCTCCTATACTCCTGATCAATTAAGGAGATTCTTCTTTAGTTCAAGTGGTAGGGCTGTGCTTTTGTTACAGCAGGATCAGCATTCTCTCTCTGCTGGACTAAGGACTTCTGAGCAGCAGATGTTGTGCAGCTTATTAATTATGAAACTCCTGGGCAGGGAGGGATTTATTACTTTACACTCCCACCCCATACCCAGTCTTGGAAGCTTGCTCAAGTCTTTTCTTCCTTCAACGGCTATAGAAAAAATGACAAAGGTAAACTGGGAAGCCTCCCTTCTCTACCCTTTTATTCAAACAGAAACAAAGGGAAACAACCTTCCTTATTAAGACTACCCAGCAAGTGGCTCTGGTCTCTAGCAAATTCAATAAGAAAGTTTAATAGCAAGCAGGGAACAGTGAGGCTATTGGTGAAACCTTCTATGCTTGCTGCTAGGAATGCACCTGCTGAGGCTGCTCCCATTCATCTCTCCACTCCCTTCTTGCTTCTGGAGACACTTCCCCACTGGGTGGGACACACAACAGGCCCTTGTGAGTGAATCTTTCCAGCCCCACAGCTCCCAGATGGTAATTAGATGCCAGTTTTCATGGCTGAGCTGGGGACAGCTCAGTTACTATTTTAGAGTAAGGACAAGATTCTATCCTCAGTTCCATCAGTGTAGCTCTGCTGATTTGGATATGATTACATGGGTGGAATTGAGGCTTGGCCCACCATGTGCATTTCTATAGATGTGGGTGGTGTGGTGAGGATGGTGCTGCAGTGGGTTAAGCGAGTCAGCTATTCCCCTCTAAAGGCTCGGGTTCAAATCTTGTTAGTCATAATGAAAATGACTTTGCTCTCAACCCACTCTCAAGGGAAGCCTTTATAACCATAATTATTATTCAGCACAATTCAACAAGCCTAGTGGTTTTTAGTGACAAGTGCGCAGTGTCTGGAACAGAAGAGTGCACAGTTGATGCAAGAAAGGATGGAGGTGCATTGACAAAACTGAGCAGAATCCCAGGACTGGAATAGCAGCGGGCACTGCAGGTCAGAATGAATGTACAAGAAACAAGGCAAGATATAGGCATTATATGCTGCAGCCAGAATTATGATGGGGTTTGGCTTTGCAATCAGTCCTTGCACTCCCAACAGGTCTGATTTGAGGTTTCCAGACCCCACACCAAGGGCACAGCTACACCAGAGTGCTTACAGTGGCACAAATGCAGCTGCGCCGCTGTAAGCTCTCTAATGTATCTACTCTAAGCCCACAGGAGAGAGTTGCCCCATCATCTTAACTACTCCAGCCCACAAGCAGTAGTAGCTATGTTGGGGGAAAAAACTCTCCTGCTGACACAGAGCTGTCCACACTGGCGGTTAGGTTGGTATATCTTATGTCGCTTCGGGGGGATTCAGACCCCTGAGCGACATAAATTATGCTGACATAAGCTGCAGTGTAGACATAGCCTAAGACCAAGGGAGTTGTGGAGCTGTATTAGGCAAGGAGGCCGCCCCTCAGCCCCTGCAGAGCATGTTCCAAATGGAGGTCTTCCCTAAAAGGGAACTTTGACAGTCAAGCAGGGAAGAGTGAAGGAGACAGACAGCCTGCAGGAAGGCACCCAGCCTGTAGCTTTGAAGACAGAGGGATCTACAGGGGATGGGCATGGATTGTGGTTAAGACCCGACTGGGAGGCTAAGGGCCTGACTCCCTTTTCTCCCCTGCATTCTCCCTGACAAATAGGAACTGAACACTGAGGAGTGAGCAGGGAAGCCCCAACTCACTGTCTGAATGATTGAGAGAGTGTGAGCAACCCTCAACTGAGAGGGAAGCTGAGTGCTAAGACCACACCCCAAACTGAAGAGAAAACCAGGGAGGTAGGAAGAGGGTCAGGGGAGGCTGCTCTATTGTACCAGATAGAGGGGACTGAGACTCTTCTAGGGTGGTCACTCTCATATTCCTGGAATACCAGACATTCTAGTGCTTCCAGGAATGGTGAGGACCAGACCCTGCACCTATCTGGGTGACTTCTATGCACAGTGCATGCAAGGTCATGCTGCATGGGGATGTCCTTTTCAAGCTCAGACTCCCACCAGCCTGACCTCACATGCAGTGCATGTACCAGTTTTGTCCCAATAGCAGACAGAGGACAAAAACAGCCAAAGAGGCCTGTCTAGTATTAAACCAGACAAACGGCCTCCCTAGACTCTCCTCCTCCCTCGGACCCTAGAGGAGATAGAGGGCCCAATCCTCCTCCATGGCACCACATCCTCCGGCCAACCAGGGGAATCCATGGAGCCCCGGGGAATGATGGACTATAGCTTGGCTGCCAGGCCCTCCAATTGCCAGCAAAGCCACTCCAAGATTCTGGGAGACTTGAGCCACGGCCTGCTCACTAGGCATGCTGACCCCAAGTGAAGACCACTACAAAGTCACAATTAATTGCACCAGGTATGGCTTTTAATGCTGCATAATATGATTCAGGCTGGGGCAGTCAGCTTAATCCTAGGAAGGGTATGCTGTTTTGCACCTAGAAGGGCCTGAACTTGACACTTTCCCTGTTTATCAGCACTTTCTCTCCCACCCTTGGTAACATGGCCCCATACATATTGGAAACTACCAAGAGTATGAGGGCCCAGTAGCTATGCACAGTCATTTAGTTAAATGGCTCCAGTGACAAGGAGCATGCAATCAATAAGGAGGGGCTAAAGCTCCATTGCTTACATGAAGCTCTTCACGAGATGGCTTTGGAAATACAGATCTCCCAGGATCACATCTTGATGGGTTTGTTAATCATTATAGAACTTTTTTGCACTGTTTTGCCAGAATCTTGGCTCATTAGAGTAGTGGCAGAATATCAATAGAGAGACTCCATTATTGGAGACATTCCTGCATAATTTGAAAGCAGAAAGCCAGGTCTCATGCCTGGACACCTGGCTTCCATTCCTGTTCTAACACCAACTCACTTTGTGATCCTGGGCAAATCAGCATGTGCACCTCAGTTTTGCCACCTGCAAAATGAGGAGACCACATGGCTCAAATGGGTTGCAACAGGATGGTAGTTACTATATTCCTCATCCAGTGATCCACTCAGTCAGATGGACTCAGAATTCAGCACAGATCAGCTAAGTACCTTCTGTGGACTCCTTGTGTCTTGGAGTCTCCCTGCTCTAGCCATGCTCTGTTATCCAGGAAACGCTGCTGCATCTACAGCTACTCAGCCCTAGCTCAGCGAACCAAACTATGGAACATGCCACCAGCTCCCAGCACTAGCAGCTGTCAAAATGCAGCAGCTTTATAATTAAAACCAAAACAAAAAAGCACAAGAGCAAGCCTCCAGCCCTCCACCTGGGGTCTACTATGTTCCAGCCTCAGACTCTGGCCAACTCTTCTCTTCAAAGCCCTTCCCTTGCCATGCTCTATTACTCATTTCTTCCCTGTATAAATATCAGCCCTCAAGGAGTTGTCTTTTTGTTTTTTTAACCCCTCTCTGCGGTTCTTGTAATTATTTGGGAAATTACAGAATAATTGGTCACCAAATCCTGGAGAGCAAATTAAACATCAGGTTTGTAAAATATTCTAATAAAGCAGATGGTATTACAGGCATGTAAGTCACCTCCCATTTTTAGTGCATCTGTGCTGATTATCCATTTAGGAGCAGGTTAATCCTGTGTAGTATAAACACTGGGAAGGAAAGTACATGCTGATCTCCCTAATTGATAAGATGAATAGGTTAATATGTACAGCTCCAGAAAGGGGAAGGTTTCCATCTATTGTAAGCATATGGGGCAGCTGGCAAAGTTCTCTAAACTTTAGGATCAGAGCTGTGCTCAGTGGCTGGATGCAGCTCAATAATACTTTTCCAATTTCCTAAATGCCTGCCCTTTTGAATTTCATTTTCTTTATGAGTGAATCCCGTGATGGTTAAAGGTGCTAGGCTGAGGAATTAAAACCTCCGTTTGTCCTCAGAAAAGGTACAGCACAACCATTGGCATGGCAGGTTTCCTTTATACTGCCCTAAAGCTAGCCTGGAGACACTGCCAGAGTTCAGTCTTCACAATCCATTCCATTCTTGGCCTCTGCAGAGACTGCCATCATGGAAGCCAGGCAGTGCTATTTGTGATGTGGCCCCACTTCCCTTAGGGCTTGTCTACACTGGCGCTTTACAGCGCTGAAACTTTCTCGCTCAGGCGAGAAAAAACACGCCCCTGAGCGCAGCAAGTTTCAGCGCTGTAAAGCACCAGTGTAGACAGTGCACCAGCGCTGGGAGCTATGCCCCTCATGGAGGTGGGTTTTTTAAGAGCGCTGTGCCACGACCACACAAGGCACATTAAAGCACTGCCGCGGCAGCGCTTTAGCATTGCCAGTGTAGACTAGCCCTTAGTTAGGTTTGGGTTTGTGGTAAGACTGTTTATGCTGTGGGGGGGAGGGGGGGAAATCAGCATGTCTTTATATTTTTCCTACCTTGTTCTGCTTCCCCTCCTTTCCCAACAGCCCCTTGTGGCCCTCCACCAGCCCCTGTGAAATGCCCTTTAGACCACGGTTTCTCAAATGCATCCACCAGGGGATTTTTCTATGGCTACGACTGCTTCCTGGGCGAAGAGGGGATGGGGGCGGGGGAGCAAAGCTGCAGCCCCTCTCTGCAGCATCCAGCTGTTGCTCCTGGATGCACTGCCTTGGCGTTTGCTGGTGTCACCGCACAGCCTCCTGGGGGCTCCAGGTAGCGCATCTGCAGACACGTGGGGCTGGGGTACGTGCTTTCCCAGGGGTGGAAGGGCTTTGGGTTTCAGCTTGCCAGGGCTCCGGGGGCAGGCTTCAGTGCCTCTCCCTCCCTGGCTTCAGCCCTGGGGCTCTGGGTTTCAGTCTCCACCCCTCAGCCCCTGGCTCCAGTGGCAGACTCTGGACTTCAGCCCGAGGTGGCAGGGCTTCAGCCCTGGGGCCATGGGGCTCTGGAAAAATTGGAAAAATTGTCAGAGCGGCCACCAAAAAATTTGTTAAGAGAACCCCTGCTTTAGACCTCCCCCTGTATATTTGCAGCTTCCCTGATGTGTCCCACTTCTTCAAAATGTCAGCCTTGAACAAATGCATCAAGAAAGAGGGATATATCATGATCTGCCCATTGACTCACTGTTTTATAATTGTACAGAAGCCACCTCCTCCTTATGAATGCATGCATGGGAACTTTAGGCTGACCCCCATCCCTATGCAGGCAGAGAGCATCTAGAGGTAAATTGTATTTCAGATGCCCTGTCCTTTAAACTAGGCCAAGTAACATCCTTAATGCACTAGCTTCTCTCTGCTAGTCACACAGCAGCATGTAAATTCTTTGAAAGAGTTACTCTGAACCATTCCCCTTTCCTTAATATTCTTGTATTTCCAAAGCATCTTCCAGCCCAAAGTGCTTTATAAACCATCAGATGTACTTAAAAACACCACTGAAATACAGCCAGGCTCTGGGGTGGAAGGCAGCAACTCAACAGCAGGCAACACATGTGAATGTGGGTCAGTCAGCAGGTGTGGTGGGAGGGAGGAAGGACGGACACAAAGTCAAACATTTTTTTAAATAGACAGGGTATTATTAGTGTCCATCCAGAGCAGATCGCTCAGGTTTCAAGATCACCATGCAGCTAACTTCATGGAATTCCGTTCATCTGCCTTGGAAGAATCAAGGGCAGATGAATTGACCACGGTGACTGAGCATGAGGCTCCACTGAAGTTGCCTACACAAGGATGAGCATGAAAATCCTTGAGTGTATCTGCAGTCTTTTTTAAAGAATTAAGCTTGCAGCCTCACCTCAGCACTTGTTAACTTGTGGTTTTTAATCAATTTTTGTTTGTGAATTAAAAAAAAAAAACCCACCATCCTCCCAACCCTGCTCGTATCTTTTCTAGTCACCTTCCAAACTCAGCAGCTGTGAAATATTAATTGTCTCATTTGAGGCCTGTCATAGCTGACAGAAAACATCAAGCCAGCATTCACTGGGAGTAAAACGTTTTCCAAACACAATGCAAAGATCGCCTTACACACGGAGGGAAGGCTATGTTTAATATCTTGGCTTTTCCCTTCATATCTATCCACCATAGTGCCTGGCCTGGGAAAAAGAGAGAGAGAAAGGGAGGAGAAGCCATTTAATTGTTGCAGATCTCATAGGCAGTGGAATATGGCCTTTGATGTTGCTGAAGTAGCCTAGATTCCTCCTGCCAGGCTCCTATCATGGAGCAAAGATCTCTATTTATTCTGTCCATATTTTCTCTAAACCACCTTGCTCCAAGTACAACCTAGTATCGCAACAGTTGATGAGCTCTGGTAGCTGTAGATATTGCTGAAGGCCTAGCACAGAGCCATAGATAATATGGATCCATGAGGAAAGTCAAGAGTGAAAGGAAGAACTCATTGACCCACAGGATTTTGTGATGCTGCCAAATGCATCCAAAAATCAGAGCATGCAGCAGGGGCATGATGGCTGAGAAAGAGTCCAAGGCAGTATGACTGTGCTGAGGGAACTCTGTGATTGAATCTCTTCTACTAGGCAGTAAACTGGCACTGAAAGGTTTAAACTAACCGCCCAACATACAGTAAACCTTTCCATGTAGGAGTAAGATCTCTGCATGAGCTGTATGTGTGTCTATGGGAAAACAGCAAAGGGGTCAGAAGTGCCTTCTGACATGTGAGGATGAGGGGTGTCCACCTAGGGTCTCTGGCTGTTGCAAGAAGGTTCCTGTTTTGATGTACAAGTCCAGCTGTGCTGCAACCAATGTCACAATGGAGGTTATGATTGCCAGCTAAGATGTACAGATGCACTGCCATGACTAGAACCCAGGATGTCACATGCCAGGAACACGGTTTGTTAATCACCTGAGCCAATGGAGAAGCTCTATTAGTTGTAATCAAATCAGGAAATCCAATAAAAAGCAACCCACATATGAGCAAGTTTGACATTCCATCTAGATGTCATGGTGTAATCAACTTTACACTGTGTCCTGCATGGGGTGTTACCAGGGAAGGAGGCATCCCCAGAGAACATATCTGTACGTGCTAAACAAGGCAGAAGCTCTAGCTATACACACATACCCCCAAATTGCATCTTGGGGGAAAATTCTTGGCATTGCTTACTATTAAGGGCTGTCAATGTTGCTGTTATTCATCTTTATTTTCTAAGGTGCTTTGAAGATGCTAATGTTTACAGGAAAAGGCACATAAGCATCCATGGCCTCCATCACCAAATAAAGGCATGCTGTATGAAGTTAGCATCAAAAGGGTTTAAAAGGAACAAGACAGATGTGGACTGTGGAAATCAGACCCTTTATTTCTTCTGAGGAGGTTGTGTCTATGTAACAAATATATCCCAATACACTCACACACCCCTTTAGACTTCTATGGATGAAAAATGCTATTTGAGATCCAAGTTATTATTTTAGTATATAATAACCTATCAAGCTCTGCCACTGCTCACCTGTGTGACACTGGACAAGTCATTTCCATCTCTGTGCCTCAATTTCCCCCTCTGAAAAGTGGGAAGAATTATACCTGCCTTCTTTTATAAAGCATTTTATATAGCATTTTCTTCTGTAGTGCTCAAAGAGCTTATTATTAATAACAATAGACTTCACAATGGAACAGCAAAATCAGCTGCCTAGTAGAGGTGGGTGTTAAAATGTTGAAGAGCATTTAACTGGAAAACCAAGGGATATTTTAACGTGGCTGCTCGAGACACAGAGATGCCTGTGGTAGGTTTCACTGTAATATTACAATTGCAATCAGTGTGCTATATTACAACCCCGCCTCCCCCAAACTCAGCAAAGACGAGACAGAAAACCATTACTGTGGGGCTGGGTATTGTTGAACTGTGCATATGTAGGGCTGGTTTGGAAAGGAAGTGCCAGACAATAGCAAAGCAAAAAACTTCTGCTGTGAGAAACGCAACAAGTCTCCCTTAGCCAGGAGAGCAAAAGATACCAATCTGCACAGCTGGCAATGGGGCTAGCTCGCTCTCTCAAGCACACTCCCGGCAGGTAACTTAGGGGAGAAAACTCTCTCCTAGGGAGTGACAGAAGAGAACATTAGCACAGAAGATGTTGGGAGAATCCCATTATCAGAACCTTCTGAAAGTCAGCAGAACAGTTTCTTAAATAGCTGAGATGCTGCAACATCAGATGGGGAGAGACAGGGCAAATAAGCAAAGCCAAGGCACATCTGAGTGGTGATCATGTATCAGAGTTTCTGCATTTCAGCACTAATGGCATGGTCTGTGTTTGATGGGATGGCAAGACTTCTTCCTGGGTCATGTGAATGTCTAGTGATCAGAGCATAGGACTGGGAAATAGGATTCCATTCCTGGCACTGCCACTGACCTTGGATGAGTTGCTTACTATGTACTGTGTGCGTAAGGTGACTTCCTTTCCCTCGATCTTTCCAGCAAGACTAACCAGCAGGGCCTCGCCTACTGACTCCCCAGAATGCTCTGGGATTGTCTTTAAGGCTGCAACCCAATTACCTCCCCTCTTGAGAGAGGTGCTGATAAGATGCTGGGAACACTAGAGACTATGCTGAGGGAGCTTCCAAATCACCTCCTGCTCTCACAGTACCTCCTTGCTCCTTCCCAGTTGTTGGTCTTACCTGCATCGGATGTCTGTGAGGTGAGAGTGCTCTCATCCAGTTGCTAGATAGGGGTATATTACCTATTGATAATTAACTGGGATAGCAACTTCGTCTAAAAAGGGAACACACACAAAACACCAAATCAAACAACTGTATCTTTCTCAGGAACAGCCTAAAAACAGGAGAGAAATTGTTAGCAGGTTTCAAAATACACTAAGCAGTTGAAAAGTTTTAAATTATACTGAACCATTCCTTATGCTACTTCCTACACCTGAATAAAAAAAAAAAACTATTTACTCATATTATATATATATATATATATATATATATATATATATATATATATACACACACACACACACACACACACAAACCCACTTTAAATATTAACAGTCTCTTCTGTGGGGTGATGACACCCCCTCCCCTTTTTGTGCAAGCCCAAAATCTTCCTCTACAACAGAGATGGGTTTGCAAGGCCATGGGCAGTGGGCTTTAGTGAATAAGCCTCGAAAGTGGGTGAATACATTGGCCAAGTAGTCACCCGGGGGGAGCGGTCCGCTCCCCCCCTCCGTAGTCAAGGGTCAACTGCAAAGGAGAAAAAACAAACAAACCATCCTCCGCTGGGCCCCAGACTCCCTGGTCTACCGCGAGGTGGGGCCGCCTTTGCCCGAGGCCTTGTGCAGCGCATGCAGGTATTCGCCTCAGGACTGGGCCGGAAAAGCTTCTGTAGAACCAGCTGCAGTCTCTGATCCCCCAGGTCCCCCTGCACAGGTGGCCCCAGTCTCTAGTGTCGTGTTCCCGCTCCTCCGGGGGGTCCTGCCTGGCTGGGTCTGTCACCTGCTCAGGGCGGGTTCCCGCTCTCCTCACTGAGCCTCGCGCTCCGCTCTCTGACACCTGTCCCGGTGTCTTTACTCAGCAACCCTCATGGGGCGCGCCTCCTCCTCTAGGCCATGGCTCCCTGGGCCATCACACTGACTTGGGGGTGCTGACCACTTCCCATTGGCCCTGGTGTAGAGCTCCCTGATTGGTCAGAGGCCCTTTCAGTCCCAGGATCCTCCTGACTTCTCTTCAGCCATTCCCCCTCCTTCTCATGGTATGGGGAGATGGCAACCAACCCCCCTCCCTCCCAGGTTTAGTGAGGGGCCAACAGTCTCCTTATGGTAACTTTCTCACAAAATGGAAAGGGAGCCTCCCATTGAGAGAGATGTATGCACTACTGCTTGCCTCCTTATTCTCAGTGCCTTTGCCTTGATTTGCCCACTCCACAGATTTCTCCCCCGCCCCGCCCCAGCTTCCAGACAAAACACACAACAGCTCTGGAATTAGTAGGGGCCATTTCCAGCAGAGTATGAATCCTCAGCTCTTTTAACCCAACTGTGACGTTGTGAAGTCTATATGGTTTTATAAAAACTTGATAAGTCAATATAATGTAACTGGGATAGTTTTAGAGAAAATATGGCAATAAGTGAATATAACGTAACTGGGATATGCTTCATGCAAAAGGTCTCTTGTAAGGTATCATTACAAAGCTTATAATCTACTGAGTATGATCATCTGATTTGTATAAATGTACCACTCTTGTATCTAAAACTAGAAATATAAAATGTAACTCTGAGGGCCTATTGTAATTATGTAAAGTGTGGGCCATTAAGGATGGTTTGGAATCTTGATGACTCCCATTGTCTGCAGATGGCTGTGTTTACCTGTGAGTCTTCCTGTATATGTGTGTGCTGGCAAGTGAGTAATGAAGTCTTGCAGTGACATGTGATCATGTCACCTGAACTGGAATCCATCTTTAACCTGGTGCTTTTCCGGTGAGGGGGGGTGGAAACCCAGAGGGACAAAGGGTTCCTGCCTTATGCAAAAGATATATAAAGGGGTGGAAGAGAACAGAGAGGGAGGAGCCATCATGAAGAATCCCCTAGCTATCACCTGAGCTGGAACAAGAGCTGTACCAGGGGAAAGAATTGTGCCCAGGCCTGGAAGGTGTCCAGTCTGAGAAAAAACTTACTGAAGCATCTCTGAGGGTGAGATTATCTGTATTTAGTTTGATTAGACATAGATTTGCGCATTTTATTTTATTTCACTTGGTGACTTACTTTGTTCTGTCTGTTACTACTTAGAACCACTTAAATCCTACTGTCTGTATTTAATAAAATCACTTTTTATTTAGTAATTTACTCAGAGTATGTATTAATACCTGGGGGAGCAAACAACTGTGCATATCTCTCTATCAGTGTTATAGAGGGCGAACAATTTCTGGGTTTGCCCTGCATAAGCTTTATGCAGGGTAAAACGGATTTATTTGGGTTTAGACCCCATTGGGAGTTGGGCATCTGAGTGCTAAAGACAAGCACACTACTGTGAGCTGTTTTCAGGTAAACTTGCAGCCTTGGGACAAGTGATTCAGACCCTGGGTCTGTGTCTGGAGGCAGACGGGAGTGTCTGGCTCAGCAAGACAGGGTGCTGGAGTCCTGAGCTGGCAGGGAAAACAGAAGCAGGGGTAGTCTTTGCACATTGGGTGGCAGCTCCCAAGGGGGTTTCTGTGATCCAACCCGTCACACCAACAGCCTCCTAGAGGGGAGTGGTTCATTTCATCACGGCCCAGTGATGCTGGCACGTTATCTTCTCTTGCGGTGCTGGACCTTTGTTCTAACAGGGCGCTCTCTCCCCTTCTTTAACAGCCATATGCAGACTCTTGTGTTATGTTGCCATGATTGCTCCTGTACCCTTTTCCTCCTAGCAAGACACATTTCAATATTCCGACAGATTTTCCAAGGCTTTTCCATCTGTTTCTTCTTGTGGATGGATGGAGCTGCTCTCTTCTCCTCTCTGGACGCAGAGTTCCCTCCCACCACCCCTACTACAGACTTAAGACCACTTAAGATTCTTGCTGTTGATGATTAATGTTATTACACAGGGCAAAGGCTCTAACGTTGCTGTGGCTTTTCTTGGAATCTGCTAAAATTTTCAAGTTATTTTGTAAACAAGGAGTATTCAGCAGACAGCTGACGAAGTGGTTCCCATCCAACAGATTTTTCGAGACCTTAGGTCAGGGTTCTGAGGACAAGAGTCCACCAGGGGAAATACCACTGTGAGCAGCTCTATACTGACTCCCTTGTTAGCTGTCTGAGAGGTGCCAAGGCCTGAATGGGTCAGTGTGACTGAAAGTTAGTGGCTGTTTAGGGCACAGCTCAGATTCATTGGTAAATGGGCAGCAAGGAAAGCTTTCACAGCTAGTGTAACCTGTATCTACAGATCTTGAGCTTCTAAAGTTTTCAATCCAGCACCTTTCACAAACACCAAATTCACATTAATTCAGACTGAGAAAAATGTCTCCATTTTCTACAATGCCCATCATCATGGTATCTAAGTACTACACAAGTCAGAAGATCTGCAGATTTCACATGCCAGAGAAGCACGTCCTCCTATAGCAGCTGTTCTGCTAGCGCAGTGGTTCTCAAACTTTTGTACTGGTGATCCCATTCACATAGCACGCCTCTGAGTACGACCCCCGTTATAAATATATAAAAAAGTCTTTTTAATTTAACACTATTATTAATGCTGGATGCCAAGCGGGTTTGGAGTGGAGGCTGACAGCTCACGACCCCCCATGTAATAACCTCGTGACCCCTGAGTGGTCCCAACCCCCAGTTTGAGAACCCCTATGCTAGAGGGTATCTACTAGTGTTGCTACCGCTAAGCAGCAGAGGTCTGTGCTACATTGCTGAAGATCATGGATTCAAAGTCTGCTGACAACCCATATGGAATCGTGTTACACAGTCAGGTCAATTAGATCTGTGCCATATTGAACTTTCAAGGTACATTAAACATCTGAGAAATCCCCAAAAGCAAGGAAATTCAGAGCCCAGGCTGCCATCCCATCCGCTAAATTAGTTAGAATACTTGCTTACGTAAGCACTTAAAAAGATCAAAATTAGATTATGAGAAATAGTGATTTTCATTGGGAGCATTGCTGGCTCTGTCCAGCACAAGATCAAATGAAATTGACAGTTGCAAGGCAGGCTGTGGAATCGCATTCCAGATATCCCAAGAAGATGCAGATTACTTCCTGGTTTGGTTAAGGACCAGAAACAGAAATCTCATGAAATCTCACAGGAAAGCCCTACCACTCAAGTTTATTAACCAATCTTCAAATCAAAGATTTGGATGTGTTCAGATGGCCACCCCGTCTGGTACTTATTCTGCCACCATCCACCCTTGAGTTCATGTATAGAATCCAGAAAGCATTCTCCCGCCGAATGAAAAACAAGTCTTGTTAAAAGAACAGGAGTACTTGTGGCACCTTAGAGACTAACAATTTTATTTGAGCATAAGCTTTCGTGGGCTACAGCCCACTTCTTCGGATGCATAGAATGGAACATATATTGAGGAGATATATATACACATACAGAGAGCATGAAAAGGTGGGAATTGTCTTACCAACTCTGAGAGGCCAATTAAGAGGGGGAAAAAAAACGTTTGAAGTGATAATCAAGATAGCCCAGTACAGACAGTTTGATAAGAAGTGTGAGAATACTTACATGGGGAGATAGATTCAATGTTTGTAATGGCTCAATCCGAAGAAGTGGGCTGTAGCCCACGAAAGCTTATGCTCAAATAAATTTGTTAGACTCTAAGGTGCCACAAGTACTCCTGTTCTTTTTGCGGATACAGACTAACACGGCTGCTCCTCTGAAACAAGTCTTGTTAAGTGAGCTGCTGTGCTACAGCAAAGGGGAGTGAAATCTCCATTGCAATATATCAGCTCATCTCCAAAGATTGAAGCACAGGCACTTGCCTTCCTACTGGTAGCAGTCATGTCATTTTAGAAGGCATAAAACAGGGAGACAATTTCCCATCTCAAGACATTTTGTCCCCCATTATGTCGGGTATGGGATCAGACACAATTCAAAGTGCATGTGGGAAACGAAAACAAAAGCAATCTAGGTGCTGTGATGCTGTATGATTGAATATGACCATTTATATAATTGATACTACCGCTGTTATACAATTGCAACAAAGCTAATACAAAAAGTGTATCATGTAAGGTGTCCATGGAAAATTTACAATCAAATATTATTATCCTGGTTAAATCCAGGCACAGTAGAACCTCAGAGTTACGAACACCAGCGTTATATACTGACCGGTCAGCCCCACATGTCATTTGGGACCATAAGTACACAATCAGGCAGCAGCAGACACACACACACGCACATGCACGCAAAGCAAATACAGTACAGTACTATGTTAAATTTAAACTACTAAAAAAATAAATAAAGGGAAAAAGCAGCATTTTTATTCTGCATAGTCAAGTTTCAAAGCTGTATTAAGTCACTGTTCAGTTGTAAACTTTTGAAAGAACAACCATAATATTTTGTTTAGAGTTACTAACAACATCCATTCCTGAGGTGTTCATAACTCTGAGGTTCTATTGTATCATCTTTGCATCTAAAGTTATGAATATTGGCTTTGTATTTGTATCTAAAATGTGTTTGTTCCTGGGTGACACCTCACACACAGATTTACATCAAGGCTAGACAGCTATGTGTTGATGGCCCATTAAGGACACTCTGACAATGGGCCATTGAAGTATGCCTATGGAGGCTGCATTTTTGACTTCTCCTTAGCCAGTGTGGTGGGTCAGAAGCTCACGTTTGTTACAGGCTTGGTATAATCTAATGATAGAATAACCACCAGCTTGGGGTGAGTCTGCCCTATTTCTCAGCAATCTATCCTGAATTTGGCACTCAGCTGTGACCCAGTGAGGGATGGCGACAGGTGCATTGTTATCTGAATGGATGGGGTCCTGATTTTAAGGAAGATTGATTCTGGAGCCTCAGCTACACAGTCTTGGCCCTTTCAGATTGCAGGCACTTTGATGCGTTGAAAAATACATAGGTAGGTAGAAGGGAAATATAGTCCTGGAAAGAAAGTTAGCTGTGCAATCGAGGTTCCTCAGATCATCACCTGAGTATATAGCAAGATCCACATAGGTATGAAAGCCATCTTCCCTACGCTGTCTCCTCAAAGAGCTGACAGGGAAGAAAGATCTCCCGAGAGGCAACTCGAGGCGTGTGCTCACGCGCGCACACAAATTTTTAGCACCTCCAACTCAAACAGATAAAAGTGTGCAGATTTTACTGGATCAAAGGTGAACAGCCTGCCGAAGGGGAGATCAAGGACTTCCCAGCCTCTGATGGGCCTCAGTGGACGTTCCAGAGCTGTCAGGATGGCTCTTCGTGACGCTTGCCAAGAAGCCAGATGCTTTAACTGAAAGAATATTTCCTAATGCTTGGCAGTCATTAACTCCACTTGCTGATTCCACTACTGGGAGAGGCAGACAAGGGGGAAGGAAGGAGAGAAGATATCCAATGTGATTATTATTTCACAGCTCTAAACAATAAGCATTCTTACAAACAACAGCAGCAACATGAATGATTAGCAAGGTGACGACTGGAATAATGGAGGAACAATCCTAACCTAACTTATTAAGCTTTAAGAGTGTGATGTGCTGGGGAGCAGCACACTCCCATCTCAATGCAAATACGGAGTTCAGAGGCAATGCTAACTAGCCGTCAGAGAAAGTGACAGTCAGGACTCCTGATTTTGCTTCAAGACTCCACTCAAGACTTACTCAATGACCAACCTTGGGCAAGTCTCTTAACATCTCTGTTCCTTTCCCCATTTTACAAATGGGGATAATATTAGGGTGTTGTGAGGGTTAATTCTGTAAACACTCAGATCTTCAGTTGAGAAGGTATGGGTATGTAAGTGCTAACCATTAATATACACTACTCCCCAATTCTCCCTCCCCCAGCCAAATTAACATTTTGGTTCCCACTTTGGGCCCTTTTTAAGCATCTTCCTTTTGCATGGCAGTATATTTCATGTATTCTCACTTTAAAAATTACCAACTGATCTCTAAGGGATAGAAATATTCTGCCCTATGGCCTTATATACACATCCCAGAGATGAATGGGGAAGCTGCTCCTAATGGCTGGATTTAGAGAGAAATTGCAGAGAGATTGACCTTTTGTTACACTGGAAAGTGGGACAAAAAAACCTCTTATTTACTTAACCTGAAGGGGACATTCATGTTTTAAGAACAAGAGGTTGTTTTTCCAAGTTCCTTTCACTTGAACAGCGTAGTGGGGAGTTGGAGGGAGAGGAGAGGGAATAGATTTTGCACAGGATTTCAAATTTATAGTCACTGAGAGGAAGAGATGACAATACAGGAGGGAAATAGCTTTGGATTTAATTCTCCTAACTATGCATGATCTTTTTATGTGCATGTGTTTAGCACCCCTAGCTTCCTGTTCCCCTCCCCCATAACCAGCTCTGCAATTCATATTACAAAAAGCAGGAAGAGAAGAACCCAAAAGGAGGTGGTTTTTTTAAAATTTTACATCAGATAAAGGTGCTGGAGGAGGAAGTCCTTTATTTGTCCCTAGCACAAGTTTCCCCCCTACCAATCTGTGCCAATATTTTTCAATCCCAAACAATCTGCAGGGATCATCTCTAGAGCAGAGGTGGGGTTCTACTCCTAACTATTCAGCCCTTTATCTCTCTGCTGAGATTGCCAGCTAGTGCTATTTGCTTTGGCAGATGTCTTCCACTCAAGACTGGACTGAGACCCCATGAACATTCCACATACGAGTCTACCCACCAATGTTGCCATTAAGCCTTCATTTCTAGGTGTTACAAGTTTCCAGTATCCGGTACCCCAGTTTATTAATCCTGCTCCCAGGAAGGTTTTCCTCTGCCACCAGTTAGTTAACTCATTGTCAACATTTGCAATTATCGTTATTTCTGATCTTACATGAGTGGGATTTTTTTTGTGGGGGGAGGGGGGACAGAAACTACAGCTCAAGGGTTTGATCTCTCCATCCCTTGCAACAATTATATTGCCAGCATTAGCTTTTGCCAGGTCCCATTTCCAAGTCTTACTAAGAATGGTGCTATCTAGCAGGTCATGCCATGAAATGAATTATTTTGCATCTTCTGTGGTCTTCCTGCTTCAGGACTGTGGACCCGACAGCGTAACATCCCCTTTTCAATGCGATTCCCTCCTCTCCCTCTGCTGCCGATTTGCTTGGCAGGTGTGAAATATTAATTGCTTCACTGGGGAACCGGACTCACTGTCTGTCGCATTTGACTGAAATATCATTCTCTGCTGCAAATATAATTACTGGGGGTCTGGATTTTAAAAATAGCCTCTCGCCTGTCTGTTAATTAGGAGCCACGCTTTGCTACATGCAGAGATATTTTGGTTAATTATGAAAGAAAAGGACAAATTTGTCACATCTTTTGTTTTCGTTCCACTGTATCTTCTGGTGAGAACGGTGCCAAGATATGATGGACTGCTCAGCCGACAGCACCAGATGCTCACTCAAACAGGAAGAGGGTCATTGCGGCTTAAGATTTCAAATCTTAAGGGTTTTGGTGTGTTTCTTACATTCTCCTTAACGCAAAAGACAAAAACCAGGATCTTTACTTGGTTTCAGACTCAGCCTAAATAAGTCTTTAAAATCACTCCAAGGTCTGAACAATGTAATATTTATACAGAACCTATTGCCACCAAGGACAGGTCTACACTACCGGGCTAAGTCGACCTAAGTTACTCATGAATGATGTAGCTGGAGTCGATGTACCTTAGGTTGACTTATTGCGGTGTCTACACCACGCTGGGTCAACGGGAGAAACTCTACCGCCAACTTACCTTATGCTTCTCGTTCTGGTGGAGTACTGGAGTTGATAGGAGAGTGATTGGCGGTCCAGGCTAGCTGGCCCAATTACGTACGTAGAGTTTCAGACAGGATTGTACTTGAGATGGCTAGACCATCCCA
The DNA here is from genome assembly GCF_028017835.1 of Emys orbicularis. Classification (NCBI taxonomy): domain Eukaryota; kingdom Metazoa; phylum Chordata; order Testudines; family Emydidae; genus Emys; species Emys orbicularis. The sequence goes on from NC_088686.1 coordinate 145,757,224, forward strand.
CTGCCCACGCAGCCGCGGCTATAGTGCTTTTTTTAGTACGCTGGCCTGATCAGAGCTAGCACAACAGGTAAGTCTACCTGTTATTTCTGAGCTGGAAATTACACCTCCAGCTCCAGTGAAGACACACCTGAAGATGGTGCATCCAAAGAACTGCCCCTGCTCAGGCTGTACTGTTAATTCCCAAAGGATAGCCTTGATTTATTCACTCCGATTTAAGGTTTTGCGTGCCAGTATTACATTTTAACCTTTTTAGACGGTCTCTTTCTAGAAGTCTATAATATATAACTAAACTATTGTTGTATGTAAAGTAAATAAGGTTTTTAAAATGTTTAAGAAGCTTCATTTAAAATTAAATTAAAATGCAGAGCCCCTTGGACTGGTGGCCAGGACCCGGGCAGTGAGAGTGCCACTGAAAATCAGCTCATGTGCCGCCTTTGGCACGCGTGCCATAGGTTGCCTACCCCTGGCTTAGTGTTTATGGTGCACCAGGCCAACACACATCTGAAACAGGAGCGAGGCAAGCAGGGCTTTTATGGGTTATGAAACTCACTGGTGTGTGGTTAGTCTATGTAGCACACACTCCCGATAAGCAGAATTTTGTCTTTTAAGGAAACTCAGATTAATGTGACTCTAGGAAATCAGCAAAATGATCCAGTGGCTTTTAGAATGCCTTTTACCATCTGTGCATGAAACAGTCTCAGCTGACCGGCTCTGTAATAGTTTACGGCCAACATCCTGCTCCGCTGCCTGTTATCTGTATATCTTGAAAAGAATTTCAATTTTTGTTCATGGACCTGAACAATATAATATTGGATTTTTCTCCTTATTCTCTCCCCACCCTTCTTGTCAAAGTGAATTTAGCCCCAAAGGTTGTGATGGCACACCGTTCATTGAGTCTAAAATTCTGCATTTATTCTCCCAGCCAGTACAGTGCAAGCTTTCCCCATACTACTCCCTGCCAATGCACCTCTATCCTACGCTGGATAGATCATCCTCATGGGGTAAGAAGAGATACTTTTTAAAAAAAATTATTATTCCTTGGCCTCTGAGTTTACTGCTTGGTGCCAATTCTGGTGGTAGTTTTGTGACATGGACACATGCTCAATGGAACTAAGGAAAAAAAAACTACTTATGGAGCTCAACAAAAATACAGAGATATACAAACAACCTGATGCAAACTCCCCCTGGCCTGTTAGGTGAAAGTTGTTACCTACTGTGGAATACTAGAAAGATGGTTTGCCCTAGGTAAATAGGTCTCCAATTTACCCTGTGACCTCAATACCATGCCTGCAATCTGCTCTCTCTCACCATAACTGTTAAGTATATTGCTCCCAATTCTCATTTCCTGCATTCAATCCTCAATTTTCCCCTGAGTTGCCATTCTTAGGTTTTCCTCATGGCCCATATTGTAGGGGGACAGCTTAGTGCCATAAAACTAGATCTACTCACAGGATTGTAAGTGGGGAATTGGCTGCTTTATTTAACTGCATTGCAACAAAATGCAAGGGGGGTGGGAGGGAGGAGTGAAGGTCCCACTAACTAAGCATCTCCCCTTGTAAGTATTTTCACACTTGCTTCTTATCAAACTGTCTGTACTGAGCTATCTTGACAGGTTTCAGAGTAGCAGCCGTGTTAGTCTGTATCTGCAAAAAGAACAGGAGTACTTGTGGCACCTTAGAGACTAACAAATTTATTAGAGCATAAGCTTGTGGGTTGTAGCCCACGAAAGCTTATGCTCTAATAAATTTGTTAGTCTCTAAGGTGCCACAAGTACTCCTGTTCTTTGAGCTATCTTGATTATCACTTCAAAAGTTTTTTTTCTCTTACTTAATTGGCCTCTCAGAGTTGGTAAGACAACTCCCACCTGTTCATGCTCTCTGTATGTGTGTATATATATCTCCTCAATATATGTTTCACTCTATATGCATCCGAAGAAGTGGGTTGTAGCCCACGAAAGCTTATGCTCTAATAAATTTGTTAGTCTCTAAGGTGCCACAAGTACTCCTGTTCTTTTTGCGGATACAGACTAACACGGCTGCTACTCTGAAACCTAAGCAGGAAGTGAGGGAGGAATGCAGCCATGCTCCACCCCATAATACCCTGGGTAACCCAGTTAAACCCCGCCCCGCATCCAGATCACTTTAGTACAATAGCCTTGAAGGAGATCTCAGAAGCAAAACTGCTTTACGCTGGCAACAAAAAGCCTTTGGGTGGCACAGAGTGAGTAAGTGGAGGGACCTGAGGAATGCTGAAAAAGTCGGAGGTACATTCCTTCTGCTTTCACAGTGCTGTGGGTAAATCACTGGTATCCGGACTCCCACCAGTGGGCTGTCATTACAAGACTCAGGAGTAAACTGTCAGAGAGAGGAATACTGAAACCAAGTTGCCATGAAGTAGGGAATCGGCCTCTGTTGCTGCTAAGGACTTTCCCCCTCCCTTCCCCTTTTATTATTTTCGGAGTTGAGCTGGGGAAAAAAGAAATGAGTGCATTGTATACAGTGTTACAGGGAATAGAGAAGAGAGTCTCAGGGCAACAGCAAAAAGGGAAGAAAACCTTAACAAGAGAGAGTTGGAGCAGATGAGAAAGTCCTTTCCTTACCCTGTGGCCCCAGCACCAAAACACTGCAAAAAATCATTATGTTTCAGAGACTTGGAAGCTGCTGGTTAGAAGAGGAAAGACGCAGCAGAGCTGGTGGCTAAGAGAGGATAGAACCCAGCTCTAGTTAATAGATGCAGGTAACTATGATAAAAATCTAAGTTGTCTTTTCAGAAAGATGGCAGTAGTGACACTACTCTTGGTCTGATGCTTCCATTTTTCTGGTACTCGATTTGCATGTGTTGGTAAAGGGGAGGGGGAGTGTGTCCCTGCCTCATGCCATGCAGTCCCTCTTAATTCCAAAAAAAAAAACACATTTAATTGTCATTTCTGTGTTTATGAAAGATAAAGGATTAGCAACAATGCTTTGCATTAAGGTAGCATTTATAAAATGCTTTATAATTATTTATGAAATTATCCAGCATTTTATAGGCTGTGTGATAAACTGATGTATTAAACGGGCATAGTAATTATTTCAGCAATATTAAATGTTGCTTTGTCAAATAATCATTTCATAAATATGAAGAAAGCATTCATAAGTGGCTTCATAATTTAAGATGTTACTGGATTAGTAACACAAAAATCCATATCTTTTTTCCTGAAGACACATGAAACTTTTTGTCTGGCCACAAAGCTCCCATATCTTGAAAATTTTATATATAATTTAAGTATTCATTATAGAGGTAATTTTGGCAGCCAACTGGAAAATAAAAACAATACTAGAAGGTATTTCTTTAGCCTGGAATTGTGCAAACTTTGTTCTGTTTCAGAAATTCTCCCAGAGTCTAAAATAAATATGCCATAGAAAATGGCTCCTCTTTAAGATGCAGAATTTAATGTTAGAGTATTACAGTATTTAGAACCAATACCTTGGATTCAGACTGCCAAAATATGGTAACTTTATGATTCATATCCTCCAGGAATGCTACAGAGACATGAAAATTGGGCTGGGTATTCCCCAAGGGGAATGGTTTTGGAGGTTTAGTTGCAAAATTTAATTAAACTGAATCCTGATACCATGGGGATGAGCACAGCATTAGAACTAGAACAGGATATTGTGGATGTAATGTTGTCACGGAGTTTGGGGGAGACAAGGCCCTGCACCCTTGGCTTCCTACGATTCACCATGACTCTCAGCCAGCCAGTAAAACAGAAGGTTTATTTAGACAACAGGAACACAGTTCAAGACAGGCCTTGCAGGTACAGACAACAGGACCCCCTCAGTCAGGTCCATCTTGGGGGGGCCAGGGGCCTCCCCTCCATTTTCCCAGCCAGCTCCAAACTGAAAACTCTCCAGCCCCTCCTCTCCCTTTGTCTCTTTCCTGGGCCAGGAGGTCACCTGATCTCTTTGTTCAACACTTTTAGGTGGCACCTTTGCAGAGGAGGGGCCCAGGCCATTAGTTGCCAGGAGACAGGGTGTCGGCCATTCTCTGTGCAGACAGGATCACACTGGCCCCCTAGGGCTCTGCAACAATTACACACCCCTAGACACTCAGAAATGCATAGAGGAAACTGAGGCACCCACACAGCACTCAGGGAAAACATTAAGAACATTCCCTCTTCGTCACAAATGTACATACATAAACACCCACAATACATGTGCACTCTCTCCCACTCATACACACATGGGGCACACAGCTTGCAAATGCAGTTTGTATCCTGCTTTGTGTTCTGCTACTGTAAATATTGGCGATACAGCATCTTCCCTGGATCTCATCACTCCTGCCTAGGGCTGTAGGCTATTGTTCTGTAGCACAGCTCTCAAATGCAGCTATAAAGGTAAAGTCTCAAATGAGAAAGAAAATGTTAACTGTCACGGGGTGTGGGCTATCAGGCGAATCTCCAGAAAACAGCATGAAGCTCTCCCATGTTGTGGCAGGCACTGGTTTGGCTGCCAGGATCCAAACCACATTCTTATAGATTCATAGATAGATCCTTAGATTCCAAGGCCATAAAGGACCAGCAGTGGTGGAAGCTCCCTAAACGTGGGGAAACCACCAGCACCCAAACTGTGGCCCTGCTCCCCGTGCTGCCCCTTCCACCCAAGATTGTGTCCCCCGCTTGCTCCTCTCTGCCCCCTACAGCCCATCGCTGACCCTTATGATCAGTAAAAAATGGGAGGGCAAGGGGGGAGGAAGTGAAGGTCCCACTAACTAAGCAGGAAGTGAGGGAGGAATGCAGCCATGCTCCACCCCATAATACCCTGGGTAACCCAGTTAAACCCCACCCCACATCCAGATCACTTTACTACAACAGCCTTGAAGGAGATCTCAGAAGCAAAACTGCTTTACGCTGGCTTTGAAGGGGAAAGCGCCGCTTCTTTCTGGCTGCTGGCTGCGCGGCTGCCCCTGCTCCTCCACGGGCCGGAGGACTCAGGGCCGCATTCCGAAAGGGGCTTTAGAGCTGCAAGCCAGGGCCCCAGGGCCCCCTTAGCCCAGGGCCCTGCAGCCCCTAAAGCCCCTGCGTTCCGGGTGGCCTGCCTGCCCGGGGGGAGGAAGGGGGTAGCTTCCCCACTCGCTCTCTCCGCTCTCTCCTCCGGCTGCCCTTTTCCCCCCCCCCCTTCTGGCGGCGCTCCTCCTGCCGTGCCCCCCAATGGATTGTCTTGCACACCCCCGGGGGTGTGTGCACCCCACTTTGGAGACCACTGCTCTAAGGAACTATTGAGATCATCTAGTCTGACCTCCTGCATAACACAGGCCATAGAACTTCCCCACAATAATTCCTAGAGCAGATCTTTAGAAAAACATCCAATCTGGATTTAAAAGTTGCCGGTGATAGAGAATCCACCAAAGTCCTTGGTAAATTGTTCCAGTGGTTGATTATCTTCATTGTAAAAATTTACATTTTATTTCTCTTTAATCTCCTCCGCGACCCTATATTGTCGCTGCCCTGATTCCTCAAGGGATAAGCCAGAGCAACTACCACCTTGGATTTCAGGAAAGTTCACATCCAGACTTGGCAGCTAGGCCCAAGGCCTGGAATGAAATGGACCAAATCCCTGTAGCTGAATGTTGGGGTAATTCAGATCCATAACTGAATTTCACGGCTCAGATTCTTCTCCAGTAGAAAGATCAAAAGCTTCTAAAAGTAACAAGTGCAAAAAAAGGGGCCCCTAGTCTCATTCAGTGCCAGTATCTTTATGTAAAATCCAGGAAGCCCTTGCTAATTGGAAGCAGAAAAAACTGAGGAGCATGCTAGCAGTGTTACTCTAATTGTTCTCACAACAGTGCTAGATCTGATGCCCTGTTTGTTACATTTCCCCCTTTGGGTCATACTACCTGGGCCCTTTCCCATCCCAGTATACCAAACCACTAATTAAAGGCCTTACTAATGGCTGGTCTGTTTCATGATGCCTACAAGAAGTGAGCGAACAGCATCACGTTACCACATTATACACTCCTCTGGATTTCCCAAGCTCTCTTGTCTTCTCTGTATATCCTGACTTCCAACAGCAAGGCTGTTGGAAGTCAGGTACTCTCCCATTTTGTGTCCTGAACAACTCCAAACACATTGAGGGTATATAACAAAGAATAATGTTTACCTCAAGGATACATTAGAGATAGGTGAACTAGTTCAGTTAAAGCAAACTGGCTCTTCCCTCACCCCAAAACCTTCATTCAAAATCCCAGAGGTTTGAAAGTGTTCAAGTCAATGCTGTAAAAACAGAAAGGATGAAAACCCTTAGGAGAAACTGTCCTTGCAAGATTTTGCTGGTCAACATGGCAGAACAACATCAGTAGGATAAGAATTCTCCTTCCCCACTTTTGGAATCAAGGGACCTGGTAAGGCTCCCCCTGAGACAGGTCACATTTTCCCATAACATCCTGCCACTCTTATGTCATCTGCCACTGAGAGAGCAAAACCTCTACAAGTTCCAATACACCATCAGACAAACCGGAGAATGAATTATAGCTTTAAAAGCCAATCCTCTGCCTGCCTTTCCCTTCTTCCTGCCAGTTGAATAATATTTGGAAGAGTGGCACAACTTATATAACCTGGAGATGAAGATTAAAAAAAAAAAAATCAAGACCAGCAAAAATTTACATGAATTATTGAAACTGTAGCTCATAAAGGAAGTAGCGAGTCTTTATTTTTAGTAAGTGACCTGGGAGTAGAAAAATGACAATATAATGGTGTTCAGGCAGAACAATTATTTCATCGTGATGGAGGAGCATAAAGTTTATCACTTTGATTACTACCCAGTTTTTTTGCCCAGTTTAGAGACTAATAAAGCTCCTCCATGTGGGTTTCTGATGCTCTGTCTCTCCAGTTGGAACTGGCTCCTTGCCCTGAGGTGAAGGAAGGAGTTTGTCTTGGCAGACATCTGGCGTTCTCTAAGGGTATGTCTCTATGGATCTGGGAGCACACCTCTCAGCTCAGATAGACCGTCACATATTAGCGCTATGTGAGCTAGTGCTCTAAAAATAGCAGAGTGGATGTTGGGGCATGGGAGGCAGCACAGACTAGACACCCAAATACAAGCCTGCCTGATGCCTGAGCTTGGGTGCTCCTACGTCGCTGCCTATGCCGCCACTTTCACACTGCTATTTTTAGTGGGCTAGCTTGAACAGAGCTAGCGCAAGTCTGCTCAGGGTAGGAGGCTCGCTCCCAGCTGCAGAGCAGTGATACCCTTCGATTGCTACTATTTTTCACCAAGTCTCACATACTGAAGGGAATGCATGAGAAACACTAGGAAGTGTCTAGAACAGCAGTGAGGACTTGCCTTGTGGCGGGAAAGCCAGCGAGAAGGAGGTGTCCTGCATTCAGAGAAGTAGTCAGATTCCCTTGCACTGTAATCCCCCATCTTCTAGGACCAGACTCTCACAAACTCTGAAACTAAGCAAGTCCTGCAGGCCAGACGCTCCCTGACTCCCTGCAGGACAGTATAATGTAGTATCCTGTGGGACATCAGAAGCTCGGAGATTGGCTATGTATGTGCATTTTCCATACCATAACGGATATGGAATAGCCAAAAGGAGTTTGGGAGCACCTGGAATCCTAATCTTGCATGTTCAGGGGTTTTAACTGGAAACCTAGACTCTTTTGTAACTGCAATGTTTTGTCCCTTGTAAATTATTAAGACAACGCAAAGGAGGAAATATTGTCTAGTGGTTAGAGCAAAGGACTGGGAAGCAGGACTCTTGGTTTCTGCTTTGACTCTGCCATTTTCTCATTGCATGAACTTGGGCAAACCACAACCTCTCTGTGCCTTAACTTCATTATGTCTCAAACAGAAAAAAAGGTCTACCTGACAGTACTGGAGAGGCTTAATTAAGATTTTTGAAGTGCTTTGAGATCCTCAGATGAGAGATGCTGGAAAAGGGCAAAATATTAACACCTTAATGGATACATCAGGTGTTTTTCAAAACACAAAAAGAAGGAGCTGCTGGAGCAACTACGGTGGTTTGGAAAATATTTTAACAAACTTTCTTCTACACGTTCCATTGTAACACTGAGTTCAAGTGTCCCAACTCCCTTGGGTACCAGAGAGGGAGCTGCTGCCTACCCTAACTCTAGCACCATCTTCCAGATGATTTTATTTACTGCCCTGTATTACTATGATCTGGTTAACGTGGTGTTACCATTTCCCCCTACTGGATAGAATCAGTACATCTCAACCACACATCATAGGTCCTATTCTGTCTAAAGCGGTAGGGGCCTGTGCTTTTGGAGGACAAAGATCTGAGTTCTGTCTCTGCTGTAGCCTTGACATTTTAGTGGCCATAACAACAGCTGTGAAATCCTGAGTGACTATGGATTTATTACTGTTTACGGGCCCAATCCAGCTCCCACTGAAGTAAATGGAAAGACACCTCCTGACTTCTATGAGCGTTGGATCAGGTTCTATATCTGTAACATAGTTCAAGGTTTTTGAACAGTTTCAGCAGAAAGTGCTAACAGGGACCAGTTGACCACCTGAAATAATAGAGGCAGGAAAGTTTTCTCCTTTCCTAAGAGGTAAACAAGCAGGGTCATTCTAGCTGGGACCTCTGATCGCCAACAGACAATACACCTTTTACAAAGAATCTAAAAACAATATATAAGTGGTGAAATTTTCTATGGAAAACGTCTAAGGGGCAGGGAGTAGCACTTCTCCAGCTTGATCTGTTTTGGGATTTCCTTGATTCCTTAGTAGTTATCATCCCCTAATTCTACTGCATCAACAGAGATGCCTTTTATGCAGCCATTTCCTTTTGAGTATGTTGACATGACACTTTGCCCGCATAATACGTCAATATGAGGCACTTAACAAGAGTGAATAACTTTTATCTGGGGGAAATGTATGGCTTAAGTGCTTTAAAAATGCAGGCATCACTCACCACATGCACTAGTTCTTTTTGGATATTACATCCATTAGATATAATTTCCCCCTTTTTGAAGAAAGATTAGCATATTCTCTTTGTCAATCAGTTTCTTGACCTTTGTGCCATCAGTTTATCTAAAAGACAGAGCCACCCTTATTCTGGTGCCCGTTGCTTTTCAGACCCTCCTTCATGCCACAACATAAGAGCGATATTTTTGACATTTATATAGCAACTTTCCCTCGAGGGAATCCAAAGCCCTTTACAAACTGCACCAAGGACTCACTTCACACAGGACTGAAATGCAACCATCACTTGGGTAGAGTACAGTAGTTTTTGAGAAGCACACAGCAAATCTACATAAGAGTTTGGGACAGAAAATGAAGAAAATAGAATCCATTTAAAACTATGTAGGTAGGGGGAATTCAGGGAGGCACAATATAATTATCCAATACTGGAATTTTGTTACAACACAGCAAAATATAAACACAACAGGATTTTTGATGCCCAGCACTGGTTAGAACAGGGGTTCTCAAACTGGGGGTCGGGACCCCTCAGGGGGTTGCAAGGTTATTACATGCGGGGTCGTGAGCGGTAAACCTCCACTCCAAACCCCGCTTTGCCTCCAGCATTTATAATGGTGTTAAATATGTAAAAAAGTGTTTTAATTTATAAGGGGGGGTCGCACTCAGAGGATTGCTATGTGAAAGGGATCACCAGTAAAAAAGTTTGAGAGCCACTGGTTAGAACCTTAGTTCTATATCTAATTTAAAAGACAGCACTTACAGCACCCCCCTAACCTAGTACCATGCTGGGATATAGGTTTTATGATAATACAAAGGGGAAAAGTGCTGCCTACTGAATCGCTTCTTGTACCACTATGGATTTCCCTTAGAGGTCTCCCATGCAAGTACTGGTCAGGTTAACTGCTGCTTAGTTTGTGAAGTTAGGCAAGCAGATTACTACAGTCTAACAAAGAAAGCTGCCCTTGTGCTGACAGATACAGACCACTTAGGCAGTTTTGATAACCTTACCAAAATTAGATTATTTTTCCACTCTGAGAATTCCCACATCTGCTACATCAGCACTTTCTTCTTGTAAACTCATAGCTGAAGTCCCGAGAAGCTTTCACTAAGTCCAGGGTAGTGTTATCTATCACAACACTGCAATATTTGTGCCAGAAACCATCCATCACAAGCAGATCTGATCCAACATTCATACCACAATAATTGCATTCAGTGAGGATGCTTGTGCACAGAGCATCTGGGCAATTATAAGGACTAGCTTCAATGTGTAGTGTATAGTGCCTTAATAGTGGCACCGTAGGGTCTGTAAATTATGCACAAAATCTGTAAACACACAGCTCTGTAAACTCATCTCTCTCAGACAAGAGAATAAGGTATCAAAGCTCAGAGGTGACAAAATAAGGAACTCAGTCCAATCCCAGGATGTAAAGTAAAACAGCCTTCTTTTCTTAAAGGTGAACTGAAATGCTTTAAAACAAACAAACAAACAAACAAACAAAACAGTTCTATGTATGAGGCCTCAGGCCTTACCATACCATACTTCCAAAATATATTGATATATTTTATTTTCAGTTCTGCATTACAGACCCAAACCAAGCTCAAGAACCCGAGCTTTCCTTGCACTGGTTGATTGGCTCATAAAGACTTTAAATTAAGCAGAGTACCTCTGCAACCTGTTCTAGTTTCTTGTAGTTTAAAACAAAGTAGCATAAACTCAAGCATTGCTTAAATTACTTAGCCCTAAGTCATGCAGTAAAGCAGATTGACTAACTGGTATACTACAAATATAGGAACAAGGGAAGGGCTGATAGCTCAACCTCTGAGTTACCTGGGAACTTAGAGACGGCTGCTTCATTGTCATGTATTCTTTTCCACTCTTCTCTTTGTAGTACAGGGTTTTTACTATAGTGCCATATGGGAGCCAGAAAGCTCCTTAGGCACACAAACTCTCCTCAAAACTCTCTCTGAGCACCTAACAATAGGCTATAGTTGGAGGGCTTGCTCCCTATGTTCTTGACTAGAGCAAGGCTGCAGAAGCCTGCTTGGGAGCTTGTACAGGTGCAGTGATTAGAGCTCATTACCAGCTTTGAGCTAGCAAAGTTGACTGGGAGCTCTAATCACAGGGAGCTGCTGGAAAGGAGATCCTTATGAGGCAATAGGAGAGAGCTTAGGATCAAACTGCCAAGGGTCCTATTTGTAGCTATTTAAGGGATGACTAGAGACCTTAACTTCTACAAGGCTTTTGTTTGTAGTGTGCTGCACTATTGTCTCCTGTATTGCATCATCCATACACTATTATCTTGCTTTTCTGAGAGCACAGACAATGAAATAAAAACCTTTCACTTCACTTGTAAGACTATTTAAGTAATGCGCTCAGAAATGCATTCAGACTAACCCCTTCCCCCATCCCAGGCTTTCTGTGTCCTCTTTGTTTTTGCTGGGGTTGTTATGCTGGTAACAAAGTGACAAGATACCAAGTTACTGAGCCTCAGTGGGCTTGCATGGGATCAGGGTTGGAGAGACAGCAGGGAACCCATCTTTTAGAGCAAAGCTGGAACTCCAAGCTCCTCATGGGTGTAGTCATAGCTCATATTAACTTGTAGCTAGAAATAGAAACTTTACATATCTGTGTGCACAACATGCTTCAAAGGTAAAAGTCACCCAAGGAGTCTCCACAGGCTCTAAGGTCCCTCTCAGGGCCCACAGAATGCCTTCATAGTGCCATGACACACTAGTGTGACATCACTGTCTGGTTGGCAGAAGCACTGGTAAACCCAAGAGATGGAAAGATGGACAAAACAAACTGACTCTTAAAAAGGGCTGCACTTTTCCAGCCCTTGTGTTCCTTCTGTATATGGATGTGTTTTATTCATTTCCCCCCCCAGTGTTTGTGTTTTCCCTCTGGTTTGTTTTTCTGCCTTTTTTTTTTGTCCCTTTATCCACCTACTTCTCAGTCCAAAATGTTTACGCTTTTCTGATGTGGCCTTACTCCCTTTTCCCCTCTTTGTCCCTGTCTGCCCCTCCCCCTTCCTCATATCCTTTGTTCTGTGAACCTGCCAGCTTTTCATATGCAGATGAGGAGTATGCTGAAGGCTGAGTGGGGAAGTGCATGAGTTTGTGGTTGTCAGCCTCCAAATACATAGGAGCCGAGGGCCTTGGAGTTTGGGGGGGAGTGTTGAATGATCCAAAATGCCTTTCTCAGAGACCTTGGGAGTGGCTCATCTATACGCTGGATCATTAGAAACCCAAGAGCAGCCGCAACCGAGCTATGCTATTGTCAGGTGCACATATAAATTAGCCCCCTAATTATACCATGTTCACAATTGCACTGTATTAATCACTCTAGAATGCTAATACTGCTTCTCCCTACCATCCCAGCCTCTGTGCACGCGAGGCCCCCCACTGCCACTCAGCACAAAGGTTTTGCTGGCGAATTAGCGAGCACTATTATGGTATGTTTTTCTTTCATTTTGAGGTTGGGCAGCACTCTCTGAAATGACAATAATTAACCCAGCTGCAAAACATGGCAAGCTGAGCAAATCCCTGTCATTTCCCTGAATGGGAGGCATTTGTGGGAGCCATTCCTTTTAATAAGGGTCTTTTGGGGGGGGTGCTGTTGTTGTGTTTTTGGCATTGTGATTGCAATAACAGATGCTGGAGGAGAGCGAAGTTTTAGTTCTGAACCTCTTGGTCTGCTCATTATTGCCACTGAGTGCTGCCACTTTTGCCCCTCCAAAGCTGGTGTTTAATAAGCCTCGCTCAGCAGCAAGTATCAATTAATACTCAACCACCTTGGCTCAGGCTGAGTAACTGCAAAGCCATCGAGTTAAAGAAATAATAAGTGGAGAGCAAACCCTCATGTAATCCTTCACCACAGGGCAGCCACAACAAACTGGGGCTCTGCTGTTAAGTCAAACTTGTGTTATTCATGATGTGGCCCTCGGCTCTGTTTTCCCTCTGTAACCCGTAAATAGTTCCGCCTCTAAGCCATCTGTAATATTTCAGATGGCTTATTTCTGAGGCATGCTGCGAGAAGGAAATCTAAAGCCCTAGTGTATGTAAATGGGAACCTGTGCAAATGCACTCAGGAGCTCTGGGGAATGAGCAGCTGTGATTTGCCAAGCCAACCAGAAAATTAAAAAGATTGTTTTACAAAGATGCAGAGGAGGTGAGTGTGCGAGAGCCCTTGGCATGCGCAGGGCTGGGTTTGGCTTCCAGGCAAGCTCCTGAGACAGGATCTTTGGCCTGATTCTCAGCTGGCAGATGCTGGTGTAAGTAAGGCGTGAGGGCATTGTAGTTACATTGGTAGAAGGGCTATCATTGGTTCTTCTATCCCTTATGATAGGGATCTAGTCACAGATTTGCGGCTGCTTTTGTTATCAACAGGGATTCAAGGGGCTCTAAGCTGTTGGATGGAGGATGTGTCTGAGACTCTTTCCCCTTTCTAGGCCCACTGTTCAGAGGGAAGAGTAAAGCACATCCGTGAGTCCTTCCCTTTCCCTGCTCTTGGTAGTGAGAAGAAACCAGGGCCCAGCAGTAGATTTTCTACTCCCAATGATAGAGGGGGGACAGCAGCTCCCCTGGTGAGTTACTAGGCAGCACATGATTGGGTCTCCAAGTAGCCACTTTTGCCTAAAACATACTGCAGCTGTAATGAATTCATGTGCTGCAGGCAACATAATTCTAGGAGAATGTATCATACACAAACCCAGGGAGCTAGGACTAGAACCTTTATCTTTCAGTTTTGTAAATTCAAGCCCTGCCACTTGAGCTAAAGGCACACTTTCTTAACCTGCAGTAGTGATAGGTCCTTTATCCTCTGTGTGTATAAGGTGGCACAGCAATTCTCGAGACATAACATAGAGTGAGTGGGAGGTTTTGGGGATGTTTTTAGGATCCTTCACCCCCCTCCCCCCATAGGGCTAAGTGTGCTTCTTGCAGCGGGTTAAAAGAATTCACCTACACTCTAATTTAATGAAGTGTCTTAAATGTGGATTTAATCACAGCATTTAGGTCATGGTCACTGCATTCAAATGGGTGACTGGAAACATCTTTCCTGCGCAGGCAGTGCCACCGCATCCTTATTAATCCAGAAAAATCACCTCTGTATTCATCAGCCAGTGTATTATTAATCAACTCATATCCATTACCCAGCTGCTAATCCTCCAAAGTATTAACTCCCTCACCGATGGGCTCCTTGCGTCTCCTATGCGGGTGCAATATAAGACAATACCCTTTGGAGTCAGTGGCTCATTCAGGATTCCCTGGGCACGGAGCACTCATCAGTTTAATGACCCAATATTATTTAAAGGGCAGTTGTTGTTTTATTAAAAAACGTAACTCTGATGTTTGTTTGGGATGTGTTAGTGCGGTGCTGAGCCCGTTTCTGATGTGCATCCCGTTACCTAGTTACATTCGTGGCCCCCAGCATCATCAGATTATCTGAGCACCTCACAGACAATACATTTAGCCTCACAACGCCCCTGCGAAAGAGGAAAGAATTATTTCTCCCCCCTGCCCCCACCACTGTGCAACTGGGGAACTGAGGCACAGATTGATTAAGTGACTTGCCCAGGGTCACACAAGGAGTCTGAGCCAGGAATAGCACCTAGATCTCCAGAGTCCCAGCCATTACTACTACTACGTCTATTAATTAGTTGTATCATGGCAGCACCTGCAGGCTCCAGCTAAGACCGTGGCCCCATTGTGCTAGGTGCTGCATGTACACATGGTGAGACAGCTCACGCCAAGGAGAGCTTGCAATACTGTTGTAACCACGCAAGCTTTCTTTTGCAATCATCGGCCTAGGCAGAGCGCTCAGACCAACCCCGTAGCAACCCCCAGGTTTATTTCCCTAGATGTGCTTGAGCCTTTCTGATGCTTGAGCTGTTTGTTGTCTTTCCATGTGAGAAGATTTGCACCATTTCCCTTCTGTGTAAGGTGCTTGAACTCTGACCCATGCCTGTCAAAGGCTGAAGTGCTATTTGAGAGAGCTTATAAAATATGCATAAGGTCTGTGACCTAGTCTATAAAGTCCTGTACTGCCTGAGGCGATGCCTCTGTGGTTAGCTCAGAGACTGCAGGTTCCTGCTTCAAAAATCACATGTCAGAAGAAAACTCATTCAAGAGCAACTTCCCTCCCTCCTTCCCTCTAAGAGCATCCCGATGCTTCCCTTTGTAGGCACTGAACACAGCACAAAGAAAGTTTATGCATTTATATCTCCTTCTCAAAGCCCAGTGTAATTGCGTTCTAACAAAGGCGAAAATGCTCTCTCTTCTTTAGGACCCGGCTGGCATTTGGCATGGAATTTCAATTCAGAAAGTGCGAAGGAGACAGCTTCCTCCAGCCTCATCTGGGATATGTGCTGCCACCAGAACACAAAGGTGCTGCTTTGAGCCTCGGCTGCATTAGCAGGTAAAATATGTGTAGCCAGAGACAAGCCAGCCAGCCTACAGGGACTCTGTTAATGAATGCATTGGTACCTGGTGCTTCTATAGCGCCTTTCATCCGAGGCTCTCAAAGTGCTCTACAAATGTCAATTAAATCGCCCAGCACCTGTGTTAGCTCCACTGTATTTTACAGATTGGGAAGCAGTGACACAGAGAGGTTAAGCGAATTAGTGAAGAACACGCTGAGTTAGTGGGAATGCTGAGAACAGTATCCTGGGGGAAGAAAAATTCTCTTCACAGCAGGAATCAATGGGTGATATTCTCTAGCTTCTGCGACCAGCAGGTTAGACTAGATGATCATGGTGGTCCAGCCTGCCTTCTGCCTCCCCTGCTCTAACCACTAGACACCACTTTTCATTTCCAGCAACCATTTAGAATTGTGCTGGGAGAGGGGCAGGTGGAGTTGGATGATTCAGGGGTTTCCATAGTAAAGCTGTTTTCAGCTGTCAACCCAAGGTAGGAATGTGGAAGCCTCTAAATGGCAGATATAATAGTATCAGTGTGTAGTTTGATCCCAGGCTGTGTGGTGGAGGAAGAGGCAGGGTGAAAGTTGTTGGTTCCCAGCCCCTGTAAAGAGGGCAGCGATTGTCTGGAAGACTGCAGCTGGGCAAAGTAAACTGATTGCTTTAAAACTATAATTTTTAAATGATAGGAAACGCTATTGATTTTGTGTGTTTAAATGCACTACAGAGTGGAAAATCCATTTTTCCTATTTAGGCACTGCACTGACAGAGTGAGATCCAATCCTTCTATGCTCCTCCAAACCTGCTCTCCCTACCACCCAAGGCACAGACAATATGGGAGAAGTTAGGAAACACACACACGCATACACCCACCCAGCAATCCCATGCGGACATAATTACAAAGCTTTAAAAACTTCCTCTTAATAGGTCGGAGTGACAAGAAAAATGAATGTTTTATTGAGGAAATAACATGATATAATTACAAACGTCTCCTGCACTTGGCACACAGACAAGGAGGCCGATTTTCAAAAGCAATAAAGGTGAAATGGTTGGCATAAAACTCCTGTAATCAAATGTAAAAATAATAGTGCAGTTCATTAATATCAAGACAAGCTAATGGAGATGGTGTTCTTAATTATCAAATACAGCCATGGATTTAATTTTTACCTGAGTCGTTTAAACTTGGTCGTTTTTTTCCTTTTCATAGATGCTATGCCGCAGGGCAACACTGAACATTTGTAATTGGATTCCATCGCTGGAGTTAATTATAAAGAGACAATAAAAACTGCTTGGCTTCTATTTTAGTAACTATTACTTTGTGTTAAAATCCTTTGTTTGGGGGGGGGTAGATATTTGTAGTTTTAATTTAACATGAAACCTTTGTACATATTATATCTGTGCATTTATACACAGACATGTTACACACATATATAGACACACATTTTATATTATATATGTGTATCTGTATTAGTGTGAGTGTGATATATATATTTATATAAAATATACATATCACATCGCACACACACAAAAAATATGTATATACACTCAGAGCCATACCTATATATAATATGATATGAGGCAGGAAGACAGATTTCTCTGCTCTTCTGGGAGACCAGATTTCCCTAATCAAGAATTTAGCTTCATTAGCCAACAAATAACTCTGCCCTTTAGAATCTAATGAGCACATTCTCCCACCCAACCCCACATGACTCAGTAGCTGAGAAACTCTGAACCCATAAGTAGTAGAGTTTGGTGTTCCATAAAGCTGTTTTAACTAATGCATAGCTACAAGATGTAACAATGCTGCGCCAGAACAATTCTGCATTGGCAGGGTCTAGGTCAGGGAGGTGCATAAGCATAGAATATCAGGTTTGGAAGGGACCTCAGGAGGTCATCTAGTCCAACCCCCTGCTCAAAGCAGGACTAATCCCCAGAAAGATTTTTACCCCAGATCCCTAAATGGCCCCCTCAAGGATTGAACTCACAACCCTGGGTTTAGCAGGCCAATGCTCAAACCACTGGGCTATCCCTCCCCTCTTTAAGCACATGCGTAGACCCATTGACCTCAAGGTGTGCACATGCTTAAATACCTTGCTGGACTGTGGTCTAGATCAGTTTTCCATCAGTCGCAGCATTCTGTAGCACAAGTGGTAAGTGAGATTGTCTCATAGCTCCCATCTGTAAGGAACCAGGGACTAGAATGCTGGTCTGCAAAGCCTGGGCTGGCTGGTATTCCCCATAGTACCACCAGGAGGCCCTCCAGAGGCACAGCCATGGAGCACTATGGAGAGTAGGTGCTGCGGGAAGCGCTGCCCAAGAGACCCAGAATGACTGAGCCCTGCGGCCCTCTGATTGGCCAAGCACCCTATTTTAACCCCAAGGGTTGGCCCAGGAAGTTGTCTGGGCAGCCACATAGAGTTTAGTCTATTGCCATGTTCGACTTCGCTTGATCTCTGGCCTTTGACTCCAGCCTGACTCTTGCTTACATAACCTGGCTCTTGCGATTCCTCCAGCTCCTGCCTGGTGACTACTGTCCCTGGTGGCCAGATCTTAGCCCAGCTGTGACTGCTAAGCCAGACCACTTACGCCCTGGTCCATTACACCATTTTAGCTCCCCCATGGTGTGAGAACCAGTGAGCTAGGGGACCTGATGGGTCCTTGTCATTTCTATATCCCTGATAATTTACTCTCAAAAGCCTGAGCGTGCACATTCCCTCTTTTGAAAAGAGGCTTGAAAGCTGAAATGAAAAATGTACAGAGAAAATGGATTCTCTCTGCTTTCAAAATAATCCATGTGAATTGTTTCTAATGATGCTGTCTTGGAAGAAATATAGTATTTCCTGGGTGAAAAATTTCTCATGAAGCAGCTGAATGATGCATTTTTGTGTCAGAAAACTATTTGCAAATGCGTCAATATCCTTGTGTGACCATGAGAGCAAGTAGAGTAGTAGAAGCTCAGTGCTAGATACTCCAGAAGTGGTGGTTTTCTCCAAGTCCCTTAACGATCAGCACTACGGGTTTTCTCCTGGTATCTATGAGAAAAACTTTATCCATGAGAACATGCCAATCATCAATTCTAGGAATTCACCATAACAGATCACACTACAGTTCACTCGAGCATAATATCCTGCTTCCAATACCTGATGCTTTAAAGAAAGATGAAAGCCTTACAGAGTGCACCTGGCCAATTGTGCAAAGATATATATATATATATATATATATATATATATATATTTTGGAGAGAGGGGTAAATTTCCTCTCTGATCCTCAGGGAAATCAGCTTATACATGAAGGGCTCAATCCCGCAAGGTGCTGAGCATTCTGGTCCTGATCCATCAGTGCCCTTAAACATGTGCTTAGCTCTGAGCATGTGAGTAATATCTCTGACGTTAAGGATGTGCTTGAATGCTTTGTTGGGTCGTGGCCAGAGTACACAGCACCTTGCACCTCCTGAAGCAAGAGATCTGAATTCCCCTATCCTATGATTAGAAATATTAGTAATGGTCAGAAAATTATTATATTTTCTGTGCCATAAACGGAGAGCACAATGCCATCACATAGTACCAGGTGCTATTGCCAGTGTGCTCAGTGCTTCCCAAATGCTGAGTGTGACGAACGAACTGGGACTGTTCTTAAAGTGGTCTGTGAGTGCTGACAGGGGAGTGTGGCTGGGATGGTCTGGGTTGGGGGATGGGAGAATGACTGAAGGGAAATACCTGAGCCTGTAACATGAGAACCCAGGAGGGGGCTGGGGCGAGGTGACACCTTTGCCCGGGAAACTGAACAAAGGCTGTGGGAGGGGTCGCTGAAGGGGAGTCTGGGAAGCTGGCTGGTGAGGTGGCTGGAGGCAGGGAGGGCTCTGACCTCTGGAAGGGGCCTGGGGTGCCCGAGGACCCCAAGATGGACCTAACTGAGGGGTATCCTGTTGTCTGTGCCTGCAAGACCTGTCTCGGACTGTATTCCCATCGTCTAAATAAACCTTCTGCTTTACTGGCTGGCTGAGAGTCATGGTGAATCGCAGGAAGCCGGGGGTGCAGGGCCCTGAGTCCCCCCTTACTCCGTGACAACTGGTGGCAGAGGTGGGATCTACTGCACCCCGTGGACGGCGCTTCCTGCAGTAAGTGACTGGGGAGCAGTAAAACGAAGGGGGATTGACGGGGACCAGGCGTGCTGAGGAGTCAGAGAGAGACGGTTATCACCCCTGGGAGTGTGTGACCAGCGAGAAGGACTTTTGCAGTAACAGGGTCCCCCGGGGGATCGCAGCGAGTGGTCCCAGGGGCGGAGGAGTCTGCAGCTCGACCCTGGCAGAGAGGTGGTGACCTCGAGAAGGGCTGGCACACTAGGGGTCTCCCTGGAGACTGTGGGGAGCGGTGAGCACACAGGCCTGTGAGTGGCCAGCAGGAAGATGTATGCCAAGCGGCTTAAGAGCGACCTGGTGGAGCTGTGCAAGCAGAGGGGGGTGCGCATTGGGAAGCTCACCAAAGAACAGCTCATTGCCCAGCTGGAGAAGGGAGATCGCGCGAATGAACTGATCCCTGTCTCTGAGGGAAGCAGCCTGGCAGATGCAGCGCAGGCCCCAGTGTCTGTCCCAGCTGGGAGTGGTCAGCCGGCTGCTGAGGGCTTCCCGAGACCCCTCCTTCCTATGCCTAGGGGAAGGGTGGGGAGAAGCCCAGCAAATACCGAGGGCGCAGTGACCCCCCCGGCCAGCAGGGGATCCTCCCGGCAACGCTCGCCGGCCAGCAGGGGATCCTCCCGGCCACGCGCAGCATCCGTGGAGCGGAATGGGCTGGAATGGGAGAAAGAGCTAAAACTGAGAGAGCTGGAGGATCGTGAACACCAGAGGCAGCATGAACGGGAGGAGAATGAGAGACAAAGACAGCATGAAGAGAGACAAAGGCAGCATGAACGGGAGGAGAAAGAGAAACTGAGGCAGCATGAAGAGAGAGAGAGGCATCGTGAACGGGAGGAGAATGAGAGACAGCGTCAGCAGGAACTGGAACTGGCGAGGCTGAAGGGCCGCGAGACCCCGGCTGCGGTGAGTGAGGGGGGACCCAGGACTGCACGGAACTTTGATAAGTGCATCCTGGCCCCACGTAAGGAGGGGGAGGACATGGATGACTTCCTGGACGCCTTTGAGACGGCCTGCGAGCTGCACCAGGTTGATCCTGCAGACAAACTCCGGGTTCTCACCCCCTTACTGGACCCCAAAGCCTTGGCCTTGTACCGCCAACTGGAAGAGGCGGAAAAAGGGGACTATGAACTATTCAAAAACGCCCTGCTACGTGAGTTTGGGCTGACTTCTGAGATGTACCGGGAAAGGTTCCGGAGTCAGGATAAAACCCCGGAGATCTCATATCTGCAACTAGCCGTCCGCATGGAAGGATACGCCAGCAAGTGGGCTGCTGGGGCCCAGACAAAGGAGGACCTGGTTAAACTGCTGGTACTGGAGCAACTGTATGAGCGGTGCCCATCTGACCTGAGGCTGTGGTTGGTGGACAAAAAGCCAGAGAACCCGCGACATGCAGGCCGGCTGGCCGATGAGTTTGTGAAGAGCCGGTCAGGGGCTGGCAGGGAGGAGTCCCAAAGGAACAGTCCCACCACAACGCAGAGCGAGAGTCACCATGGGCCATCCCAGCGGGAAAATACGGAGAAACCCCACCAAAGGGGAAGATCCAGCGTCAGGTCCATCCAACCCACTCGAGGGGACCCCTGGGACATGGTCTGCTATCACTGTGACCAAAGAGGTCACATACGGGCCCAGTGCCCCAGGCTCAGGGACAGACTGAGCAGACCAAACCCACAGAGGGTTGACTGGGTAGAGACCCAGCCGGGCGAGAGGCAGCACTCCCAGGGAAGGGGGGCTGGCAGAGTACCACCTGCTAAGGAGGGAGGAGAGCTCCAGGCCTGCTCCTCTGCGGGGCGGGATGCTCCAGACTCAGGGTTTTTGGTTTATACGGTGGGCGCGGGGCGGTCCCTCCGGAAAGAGTACCTCGTTCCCCTGGAGGTGGATGGGAGGAAGGTCGATGGATACTGGGATACGGGCGCAGAGGTGACGCTGGCCCGGGCCGAGGTGGTGGCCGCAGATCAGGTGGTGCCCAACACCTACCTGACCCTGACGGGGGTGGGCGGGACACCAGTCAAAGTGCCCGTGGCGAGGGTACACCTGAAGTGGGGGGCCAAGGAGGGCCCCAAGGATGTGGGGGTACACCCGTATTTGCCCACTGAGGTGTTGATGGGGGGGGACCTGGAGGACTGGCCCAGCAACCCCCAGAATGCACTGGCTGCGACCCGCAGTCGGAGCCGGCGAGGAGCACTGCGCCCTGACCTTGGGGAGGGTGCCTTGCCCGAGGCGCAGGACCCTAACCTGGTGGGGAGGGAACGCCCAGGGACACGGCTCAGGGAGGCTGCGGCTTCAGACCCAGCCGGCAAGAGAGAGCAGGTGGCCATCCCTGTCCCAGCTGCTGAGTTCCAGGCCGAGGTGCAAAAAGATCCCTCCTTGCGGAAGATAAGGGACCTGGCCGACCTCGGTGCAGTACAGACCATGGGGAGAGGTGGCCGGAAAAGGTTCCTGTGGGAGAAGGGGTTCCTGTACCGAGAATGGGCTCCCCCAGGGAAAATGGAGTCAGGGGGGTTCAGGAGGCAGCTGGTGGTACCCCAGAAGTATCGCCGCCAGCTGCTGTACCGGGCCCATGACATTCCCCTCTCAGGGCACCAGGGAACCTGGCGTACCCAGCAGAGGCTGCTACGGAGCTTTTACTGGCCTGGGGTCTTTGTTACTGTCCGGCAGTACTGCCAATCCTGTGACCCCTGTCAGAGGGGGAGGAAGGCCCGGGACAAGGGGAAAATGGCTTTAGGACCCTTGCCCAGCATAGAGGAGCCTTTCCAGAGGGTGGCCAAGGTTAAAAGGGGGGCTCTGAACCAAGAGAGCCCGAAGCACAGACCTCCAGACTGGAGCGCTGGGAGAAGACCGCAGCCCAGTTGGAACCCCAGGGGTATTGGGGTGGAAAAAGGGCACAGGCCGCATAACCCTTCCCACATGCGAACTGCAAATGCCCTCGAGCACCCCCGACCTAAGGGGGGGCGTGAAACTGGAGGGGCCTGGTGTAATTCTCACCAAGGAATGGGAGGGATGCTGGGGCATCCATGGGAACGGGGGTAGGTTCGAACTTCCCCGGGTCACTGGCTAAAGTGACCCCGCTCAGTTCGGTCTCGAAGGGGGGAGATGTGACGAACTGGGACTGTTCTTAAAGTGGTCTGTGAGTGCTGACAGGGGAGTGTGGCTGGGATGGTCTGGGTTGGGGGATGGGAGAATGACTGAAGGGAAATACCTGAGCCTGTAACATGAGAACCCAGGAGGGGGCTGGGGCGAGGTGACACCTTTGCCCGGGAAACTGAACAAAGGCTGTGGGAGGGGTCGCTGAAGGGGAGTCTGGGAAGCTGGCTGGTGAGGTGGCTGGAGGCAGGGAGGGCTCTGACCTCTGGAAGGGGCCTGGGGTGCCCGAGGACCCCAAGATGGACCTAACTGAGGGGTATCCTGTTGTCTGTGCCTGCAAGACCTGTCTCGGACTGTATTCCCGTCGTCTAAATAAACCTTCTGCTTTACTGGCTGGCTGAGAGTCATGGTGAATCGCAGGAAGCCGGGGGTGCAGGGCTCTGAGTCCCCCCTTACTCCGTGACACTGAGTCAGTCTGGGACATAATATAAATAATCAGATTCTACTAATGTCACGTTGGCTTGGGGAGGGGAGTTCACTCATTATACCTGAAGGGGGTTACTTATTGGCCAACAAGCTAAATCCATTATTAGGGGAATAAAAATTCTGCTTGCGAATCTTTCTCCCCATGGGAGAAAGAAACTCTGAAGTCCTCCCCCAGTAGTTTTAGAATATATTTCGCTGTCTGTCACCAGGAGCTCACGTTAAATTTAAATTACAAATGCATTAGCCATCTATACATACTAACACAAAAGAATATTTATTGGAATAAAAGGCAATAGATTTTTGAGTTATCATTCTCAGTTTTAAACAACTGTCTGATTATATCCAATTATGTGTTACGCTCAAGCTAGGTGTTTGTAGAAAAAGAAAGATGCTGGAATTTAAAACAATGTCAGGTCAAAATTGATGCCATGGTTGTGTTTGATAATTAAAAAATGCCACCTCCATGAGCTTGTCTTGATAAGCAGACAGGCAGACGAATGGATGTTCAGAAACCTTTCTGCTAGTCCAGTGACTGTTTGAAACTAATAAGCAAGGGTTGCATCAGTATGTTCAGAAGGTAAAATGAAAGCAAGCCCAGTACAAATGAAAATGAGGAATGTGTGGAGTCGTGGATAAGAAAATTAAAAATTAGGGACTAGAGAGTAAACAAAAAACCATGCTGCTGCTATTTCATGAAGAAAATAAACCTCTGTATTAAAATTGCCAAGTGCAGCCATCAAAACTAAGCAAATAGTTTCTGAGACAGCTTGGCATTAATACAGACAGATGGGAGTGGAGGAGGGTAAGGGCTGGTGTTGGTGCAGGGACATGGAGATGAGATTCACCAAATGGAGCCATGATTACTGGGCCAGAGACCAAAGCACTGCAAGATGCTAACAGATCAGCAGTAATTTTGTTCACCTCACTTAGATTTTTTTTTTTTGGTACAGTTCCCTCTTTTTATCCACTATTTGTCAGAAATGGCTCATTCTTGCTGTCTGTGGACTTGTCCCTCACTCCGCCTGCTGTCAGGCACAACAGGACCCTCCACAACCCGCATCCCCTCTTTCCCTCACAATGCACATAAGAATCCCCATCCAGTAATCCACTTCCATCGCTAATTGGCAAACACCTCTCCCACAACACAGACCCGTACACTGCAATCACATATATCCCACACACTGCACCTTCACTACCAATGTGCACTCAGTCACACGCGCACGGCCTCCAGCCGCGTGCAAACCCAAACCCTCCATCACCAAAGAATTCAAAGCTACACACCATAAAAAAGTATTGGCGTGTGGACCGCAAAGCAGCACGGTCTGTTGTTGAGACTCAAGGCTGTAGTGAGATCCTCCACTAGTGTAAATTTTCATAGCTTCACTGGCTTCAATAGAGTGATGACAATTTGCACCCGCTGAGGATCTGCCCTCTAGTCGTTGAGTTAGTGCTCACATCAGTGCTTAAACTATTACGGTGTCAATTGTCGAAAGACGCCGCCGTGTTGAAATAGCAGTTTTGTAGCTGGAGTTATGGTTTGTTGTATTGGAACAAGGACAATTTGGTAGCTGCATGCCAGAGGCCAGTTGCTGGAGGCCAAACTGTACAGTACAGGACTTTATAGACTAGGTCACAGCCTCATGCATATTTTATAAGCATGCTCAAATAGCACTTTAGCTTTTGCCAGGCCTGGGTAGATAGCTAACAGGAGAATGGTACTGGGGAGTGAGAGGCATCTGCTCTGTCGAGGGAGGGTGCTATATCCTCCACCTGTAACTATGTCCATCTTGACTGGGGTCACTCTAGCAAAACTGGTATTAAGGATGCTGTCAAAGGGAGATTAAAAGGCCCAGAGGAGGTGGTGAAGAGGAAAGACTGGAAAGGAAGTAGCCATTGGAAAGGGGAAAATGTTCTTTCCCATGAGCTTTAGGCTCAGGAGTTCCCTTGGGGGTGAAATTGAAAGGAACAATTGATTTCTGAAGTTGCCCTTTCAGTGACTCGCTGGAAAGGGAAAGCACAAGGAATCTGTGCAGCCAGCTAGCTTGCTGAGTTAGACATGAAAAGCTGACAGGGCGAGGGCTTTACGCAACAGCACTATCTGCATTTTATATTAACTTTACTAAGCATTGTTTGACTTTGCCAGTGCAGATGATGCCCTGTGAAGTGCATCCCACGTAAAATGTAATTCTGATTAAGTATAGTTTCTGCTGTTCATGTGAAGCTTTATCTAGCTTTGAGGGAAACAAGACAAACTGACCTGCCAAAGGATCATATTGTCTCACTAACGTGATATATTTGCATTGGCTTCACATAGGAGCGGAATATGGCTGCCTATTAGCAAAACACTAAAATAGGCAGCCAAAATGCCATATACCTGCATAAAACAATGTCCTGATCAGATGCAGCACCCAACTCTTTGCTGTTATCTGCTGTGTGTGGTGTTTAGAGCTTTGACATCCCATGTCAGATTTATCCTCTTTAATCTCCCTCTAAATTAAAAACAAGCTAAGCCCCTTTTTGGAGATGTTACAGAAAACCATGTTTCCTTTTTATGCTTCCTTAAAGAACTCCATTTTTCTGTCTCTTCTCATCAACCAGAGTAATTTTAGGCTGTTAGAGAAAGTTCATCGCTGTAATTGCAACCATATTGGTCATTAAAGTTGACAGGCTGTTGAGCAAGTCACTCATCGATTCCCACCACTCAGCAGACAGCTCACAGCGCTTGCTAAAATGTTAGTTTGAATTTATGAAAAGGAAGCAAATCCATGTCACCTCCAGGGAGGGGAGAAAGCTCAGAACTCATCCTTGCCTTTATTTGTAAACAGTTTTCACATGCTCCTTCCCTAAGCAGATTCAAACTATTCATTATTTACCTTAGCCCATAAAAGATCCCCCTAGAGCTCTCTCTTATGGGTTGAAGTCGGTAATGCATTTGGGAAGGAGAATTGAGCTCTCCTGCCTCTGAGCTGATAAAACAACAAACCTCACATGACATTTCTGAGCTTAAGGATATTTAAGAAGGATAATGGTTCTTTGTATTTACATAGAAGGATCTCAAAAATTGAAAGAGGTGGGCGTTATTACTATCATTTTAAAGGTGGGGAAACTGAGGCATGAAGAGTTTAAGGACCTAATCCAGTGGGAGTCATTACACTATCCATGGACAATTGATCAGGCCCTAGACGAATACTAATGTCGTTCAGGCCCCAATCCAGCAAAGCACTTAAACATGTGAGTAGTCCAAAGAGTGGGACTTATCCTCAGTTGGTGTAAATGTGAAGCTATGACAATATACAGAAGCCGAGGAGCTGCCGCCATATATGTAAGTGCTTTGCTGGCTCATGGGCTCTGTGATTCAGTGGCATAGCTGGAAACAGAACACAGGAGTCATGACTCCCCATTCATTGTTCTAACCACTGGACAACTCCGCCTCCCAGTTTGACACTCTACACGTTAATATGTCTGTCTGTCTATCTGGGGAGGAGGAAAGCTTTTTAAAGAGATTTGTGCACGATAGATAAATTGTCTCATCTCAAACAGATATAAAGCATCCAGCCACAGGGAGTTATTTCAGAAATGCTTCAGATACAACCACTTGTGGTTGTGTTTCCCTTCACCATTCTCTTTCGTCTGCTCTTGATGAAGAGCAGCCATTCCGGGTTATCTTGATCTCCCATTTTTTTTGGCTCTTTAGGACAAAGATAAAAAGAGAGATTCTTTAGCAAGTTGTTACCATGTGTCCTCCCTCCTCACTTCCATTCCAATAACAAGGAAAACAACTTGATTTACTTCACTTATTAATGGAAAAAATATTCTCTCCTCACCCCCATTAATCATAGACCAAAAAGTGTCTTTTGTATGTTTGAAGCTAGGGGGCAATGTTTTACCTTCTTGTCCAGCCTTGTGGCTTCCAAGCCCTTGGCATGCTATGGAAATAAATCTGACATTAAAATACTTCATTTTGGATCTCCGGTTACTGATTTATTACTGGTGCGACGTAGCAAGTAAATATTTCTTGCAAGTATTCTCACCACAGACAATGAATCCCACACACTCCATGCTAGAAAATAAGGATCCACTTAGGATTTTTTTTTTTATCCAGTAAACTTTATTTATATATAACAACAGTACAAAGTGAGTCCTTGGCTTGCAAAATAGGAGTGTTTCATATTTACAATAGGTACACAATCATATATTAGAATAACAAAAAAACCTTTTTTCCTTGGAACATTTTTAAATACTTAAACTTTCTTACATTTTTTTCCACAACACTTGTAAAAACAACAAAAACCAGACAACCATCTTTAAAAAAAATATAATACAGAACTCCAGTGTGTCAAATATAAGGGGAAGGGGGGAAAAGCTAGAGAAAGGTTACGGTTGTGTGGGGGTGGGCAAAGTATGCAGTTCAATTTATTATCCGTGACAGCTTGCCTTGTAACTGGTATGCATTTATTTTTAAGGGATGGGTCAAACAAAATAAGAAGCCCTTCCACCCCCAGCAAATCTTTATCCAAAAACTCAAGCCAATCCTTTTTTGAGGTTCAAGAAAGTTTGGTTCCCATTTCCTGCTCACCCCCTAAACCCATTTTCCATATCAGTGTCCCTGCAGAAGGAGCCATTAACAAATGAGCACTCTCCGTGGTACCATAGGGGTAATCTTGCTGTAGTACATTTTGAGTATAAGAAATAGCATGGCAGAGTCAGTATTATGGAACGATGCTTATTTACTTTTTGATGGCTTCCCCTATATGCACATCCATGTACTGTCTGACTGGAAATGACAAAAATACTACAGTAGAGGCTGTTTTCATCATTTCCCCAGCCCATCTGCAGCAGGAAGTGCTAGAAATCTCAGAAGAAAGCCTGCGCAGGAGATTTCTGGTTTGATTTTGCAGACCTAAGAGGCCTGGAGAGTTCAGATAAGCATCCCAACTTCTGGGTGCTTTACTGGAACCTGCCAATCTGAGTTATTTGCCCATTGCGCGGGGGAGGGGGAAGACTTTTTACACAGGAGGGGGGAAAAGGCTGGATAACACAAAGGCAAATGGGAATCTTTAGACTGAAAAAGATAAACACAGAGAACTTCAGTGTTAACAATACAGTCAAAACAAATGGTGTCATTTGAATTGTGGCCTGATTTGTTTCATGTAAAGCCCCCAAAGCGACGAGCTGCTTGTTTAGCAATTCATTCCGGTCTGTGTTTGTTACTAACCGGGGCAGAACACACCAGACTCGGGTGCGTTAGCCACTCACCTACTGCTGATGCAGCAGAAAGATATGCATATGCAATGGAACCTTGACCTGCTGAAGGAAAACCCTCTTTCTGAAGATTATCCCCAAGCTGTCATCACAACGTCCCCGCACATCTGAGCCATTGCCAGCAGGTACAATAAAACATTGAGGGGATCACAAAGGGTTGTAGAGAGCTTATGAAAGCTTGATATAAGATGTTTGTCCTTAACATAATTGGGAAGAAATGCTCACCACCTATTTTTGTACTATTTGGCTTCTCACATTGTCTTGAACTAGAACAGGAGCGTTGGAAAGGGGGGGGATTTTTGTGAGGCAAGAAAAAAAAATCAAGGTCTTCCTTTCAAACTGGGAGCCTTTATGAAGGTAAGAGGTAACCATGTCCCTTGCAGAAGGGAGTCCCTTGCACTATTGCTTACTGGAAATTGAACAGTGACGTTTCCCTTCTGTGAAGCCTTTTAAACAGAGAGAAACACGTTCAAAGCCTTCAGTTTCAAAAACTGCCCCCCTTTTAAAACTAGCCTGACTGGCCTACATTTAGATTTTGCATTTTGGGTTATTCAGCCCAGTGGCTTCCGAATAGCGTTGCCTTTAGAAACGTCAGTGCATAGCTTTACATTTTTAACCCAAATGATTCCCCCAAGTAGTATCTAATCTAAAAAATGGGGCTGCCCCATCCGCATTAACATTGCGGGGCCCTTTTGCTACTACATACATTAGCCCTGTGCCTCTCACCTGCTGATCCTGACAAGCCTGGGATAAAGGGTTAAAGGCTGAAGGGTACTTAGGGTGGGGATCAAGTTTTCACTGAAGACACATTCAATATACAGATCAGACTGTTCACCAAGCTTTATCTAGCAAGTAACTATATACAACATCACAGCTCTCTGTATTATTGGCTTAAGGTTCTATGGTACAATGAAATACTGAAATATGAGGACTGAAGCTTTGCTGTATTTTTAATGCATCTTTGATGTTGGTTATTTATCCTTCTCTGAACATTTTTTTATGTCTTTTCTCCAGAGTGCAGTCACCATTGAGTTTCCCCCTGATGTCCCAGCTCATTCAAGTCATTCTGTTTTTGTTTCATTTAGACTGCTGAACTGAGTCCTCCTGACAGGCAAATACTGAGAGCACTGGAAACTGAAAGGAGAACTGCCAGCGACAGGGGGAAAACACAACCCTGCTGCTAATGGGAAACATTCTAGGCGTAGGCTAAAAAAATAATCAATGTTACAGGAATAATTCTTAAGGATGTTTTACCCCTTGTCAAATTCCTGAAATTGGGAGGGCATCAGGGCAGCACACAGACCAGCTTCCCTTCACCTCTTTTGGAGTTGTGGGCACTCAGCGTCTCTGGCAAATCAGACGCTTTATGTGCATCTCATGTAGGGCAACAAAAACGGAGGTATCCCAAACCAGTAGCTAATGCTGAACCCTTGGATCTAAGCAATACGTCCAGGGTCACTCTGTGAATCAGCAGTAGGCAAGAATGGAACCCAGAAATCCTGATTCTCAGGCTCTCTACTCTAATCCTTAAACAACATTCCCAGCCAAATTGTTACATGTATAGAATGTAGTGAGATTTTTGGTAAAAATCCATTTAAAATGTTTATTAGCAATAGAATATATTATTTAAGTGGAGTTGTGTTGTCTGGGTGTTTAGACTGCATAGGACAGGCATTGCACGCCAGGGAGAGGAAGGATTCCATCGGCACAGGAGGAGAACCGCTGCATGCAATGGCCCTATTATGCCAAAGCACCAGGAAAAGATTTGCCTCCTAAACATTCAAAATTGTGTGTTAGTCACACACATCTCCCTTTTCTCCCTCTGCCTACAATGTTTCCCATTAGCAGCAGGGCTGTGGCTATTTTATTTAAAATGCTTGTTTGTCATGACAGTTCTTAATATAGCTACAGGGCATTCTTAATATAGCTAGACGCTATGAAGGCTTCAGCAGTTTTCCTGTTCTGATTTCTCTTGCTTCACTTTAAGCACTGGGAGATCCCCTTACCCACCCTCTATGGGAAGAAGCAGGCAATATGACCTCCACATCTCTCTGTCATAGCATTTTGGTGCTAAAGAACAAGGTCCCAGCAGACGCAAGCCTGCTGATAAGCTGGGACTCTTGTGTAGGGTTTTTTAATAAAGGCTTTCAAAGTGGAAAGGCATTTGGTTAGCACTTTGCTACCCCTTGGAGTGGGCTCTTTGATGGCTCAGGATACTGCTCACGAGCAGAAGATTAAATGGAATTATTTAAATAACAGCACCAGACACAGAAATTCCAGAAATGACAGCTTCTGCTCTGATGTCAAAACCCTTGAAACAAAGCAGGCTAGTGACTCATAACACCAAACCAAGTTTGGCCTTGTGCAGGGAGGGAAGCACTAAAATGGATGTGGAATCATTTCATCTAAGGCAAACTCAGTGCCTCCCCACCAACCAAACCTGGAGTCAGTTGCCTGTAGTACAAAGAAAATACCATTTTGAGATCTGAAGCTTTACTCACAAAGGAGCTGAGAACAGGGCAAAGACTGCCAGGGCCTTGCCCTAAAGGGACAGGCTGTTTCATACCACAAACTTCCTTTAAACTTCCATTATATAGGAGAATAATAGAAAGTAGAGATGGAACAGGCTTGCTAGGTCACATCTAGTCTATCCCTACTCCAGCTGGTGTTCCCTATACTACACCTCTAATTCCAGTCCTATTTTACCTGATTTAAGTACTGAGGATTCTGCTGCTTCCCTTGGGAGACTATTCCACAGTCTAACAGATTTTACTGTTTGAAAAATGCTCCTGGTAATCAGTTAAACATTTCCCCCTTTTGCTCAGTTGGCTCCAAATACCCCTAGTTATTAACCTCAAATATTCTCTCCCTACTCTGTGCTTACAAGTATTCAAGGAATATAGATAGTTATATTATCCCCTTACTCATCACTTAGCCAAGTTATACATGTTCAGCTCTTTTCATCCTTCCTCATAAATCAATCCCTCCAGGCCCTGTAATCATTGTAATTTTTCCCTAATCTTCTTTACCTTTCAACAGGATTAGGAATAATACAGCCTCTTTTCAAGCCGCCAGCCAGCAGAGGGCGAGAGAGTTGCTAAAGGAGAAAAACAAAACAACTAGGCAGGACTGACATATTTCATCCAGCAGAGGAGTGGTAAAACACCCACGCACAACCATGGACATGGTATTTCTCCGGTAAAGAAATCTTCTGCAGAGAGCTGCTCAGGCAGAGACACCTACATAGATGTGCAGGGGATCTAGGCTTTGTAATGCACTCAGGATTTCAGCCTTGACCGGATAAAAGAACTCAACAAAGGAAGAAAACCTGAGGAACTGGACATAGAGAAGGGCAAAGAGTTTGTATGATGTTTCCTGCCAGGAGTCAAAGCTCAGGGAGATGCAAAAAGCCAGCCATTCCAGGGAGAAAAAGTGGTGTAGGCCTTGTTAAATAAAGGATTTAAAATGAATGGTCATGAAGGCATTTGGGCCATTAGGTGCTACACAGAGCTGAGTGGATACTGCAAACTATCGTTCACTAACATTCTGGGTGAAGAAAAACCAGGCCTTTGCTTTCACAGTCTTCGAACCTTATCGTCAGTCTGGTGCAAGTAAGTATTCAGCACAGAAGTGCTTGGGAGCCATCCTGAAAGCAAAAATAAGACCATTTGACTTGGCTGACCAATTGGGGAACTATGAATACCTGAACCAATGGTCATAGCTTGTTTGCAGGGCTCAAAAACATTCACATAAACCATTTGGTGGATCTTTGTGAACAACAAAAACCAACCAAACAAAAACACCCCGTCAAAACCGAATTTTTTAGGGGCTATCACAAATGTGATGTGCTCCAATCTTCTGTAATGTCAGCAGCAAACATGTCAGGTTAGCAATTGCTCTAATGATTGGGTATTAAATTTATCAGCTACACAAAACACTGTGATGTTAGGCCTTTACCAGGACAGCCTTGACATTTCTACATGTTCTCTCTTTGAC
Organism: Emys orbicularis; assembly: GCF_028017835.1. Taxonomy (NCBI): domain Eukaryota; kingdom Metazoa; phylum Chordata; order Testudines; family Emydidae; genus Emys; species Emys orbicularis. The sequence goes on from NC_088686.1 coordinate 145,789,518, forward strand.
ATCAGGCTCACCATACAGGCAAAGGGTCCCTGAGAAGGGAACTCTCTTGGTAACGGGCAGCCTGTATTCTGTGCTGCTTCTCATATTCCCTTCCTTGCCCTGCTCTCCCAATGTGTCAGTAAATCAGAGCCTTCTAGTTGCAAAGCTTAGGCTATTGTGAATGTCAAAAGCTTTGGCTTATTGCACAGGGTCAGTCATTAGTATTTCTTTCAGGCTATTAATAGGACCCACAGAAACTCTCAAAGGCGGATTATCAGAAGAAAGTGGACTTGGCGTGGCTTTTAATGAATTGTAATTAAAACAGCAAGTTTCCTGAGTACTTCTCTGAATGTTTTCCCCCTCCCCTGCCCCTCTGTTGGCTGCATTTAGACTAGAAACTAACAGTCTGGGACTCTCGCTGTGTAGTTAATGCAGTGTTCTTAACCTACACAGCAATAATTTGACACAGTCCTCTCACACCCTTCTGCTGAAATGGTGCAGGTTGTCAGGCAGTTATCAAAATGGAATTTTCTTTGAGACACAGATTGAGCGCAGACTAAGGCCCTGATCTTCCATATGGATCCATCAGTACGGATCCTTGCACCCAGGGGGACTCCCAACAACTTCACCATCACTCTGCATGAGCCGAGTGGTCCATGCTGGCAGATCCCAATGTATGATATTTAAGCAAATGCAGATGAGAAGTATTTGATCCTCTACTAAGACAGCTGATTCATACTGCCCAACACAGCGGTTATGAGTCTCTCTGACCTCAGTAATATAGGGCCTCCCTTCACTTCTCACACCCTTTATTAATCTTTTGGGAGCATATTGATTGAGTCCTGCTGCTGAGAGATTGTTTTGCTTGGGTAGCAGCAGGATTTAGCCGCCAGACCTGCAAAGTACTGAGCACTCTTGACCTCACTGACTTCAACCAGGTTTTGAACAGTCCTTTATATTCAGAAACATTAGCTAATTCTCTTGCACCCCAATTATTAGTACTCTCTCCATTTCAGGGATGGCGAAAGAATCAGAGAGAGATGACAACTAGCTTGGGATCATGCAGCGAGTCCATGGCTAGCACACACTGCCTCTCCACAAGGAGACTTAAGGCTGGGCATTTTCAAGTCTGGTTTTGATTCCATTAAACAAACTCTGGTAGCTATTTTGCTGCAACCACCAAGGCTCATATGGTCGATACTTCTATTTCCATTAGATCTAATCACCTCATCCTCCCCCACTGCAGTCTGCACAAATATCAATATTTATTACAGAGAGAAATATTTACAGCATTCCATCCGCCTCTTGGCACTCTTTAAAGGGACAGGAAAGCTTTGGTTTCTTTTAAAGGAAAGACACTCACAAACATTTGCCTTTCGCTGTCCATGAAAAGATGGGCTGCTATGGCCAGTTAGAAACTGAACCTAACAATGAGATACAGAGACAAAGATGACAATGTTGGCTGGCACTCGGAGTGCGTCGTTTTGGACTTTCTCTCACTGTGAGTAAAGATTCTCCCTCTCCCCAACAACAACAAAAAGTCCTATGCTTCACCTTTGGGTGACCTTGCATATGCTGAGAGAAAAATGCAATTGGAGTCTGTCCTGATCTTATGTGTAAGTATAAGAGTGTCTCAAACAGAAAAGCAATAAATATGTTATCTCGCTAGGTCTACGCTTTTCAAGTATCACTTGCTGTAAACATTGGTTTTAGTTTGTTTGTTTTTTTTACTGCAAGAAATCACATTGTGGCTGGAACAAAATAACACTAGTCAACTAACAGCCCAAGCAACTAAGTCAGTCTCAGCCCAGCTCTGCTCGACTGTACAAGATCAGCCAATTGGTTTTGCTTAAATTGCACCTGTAGAAACCTACAATGCACCAATTTCAGTTTAAACAGTATATGACTTCCTTAGTTTCAAATGCCACGAAGGGCAGAACATTCTTCAGGAACACGAGTGCAGCAAACAAAAATACCGCAGAATCTTTACACCGGAGTGGAGCTGTGTGTTGAAATGGAATGGAAATAAAAGAGAAAAATGTTTAAAATCAGACCCACCATCATTCAACAGTAAGTGGGATTTAAAAAATATATATATAATATCTATATATTGACACTATATAAATACACAGATAAAGCTGGATTTCAAGACAAACAGGTTAGATGATCTGATGGTTCTGTAATTCAGGTCAAGTTCTTTCTGGTGCCACTGGATTTATTTCCAGCTAAACTATTATCTTCCTTTGTGTAAAAAGGTTTGGTGCAAACTTGTGCTCATATTTTTTAAAAGTTCCCAGGAACAGGAATAATTTCATTTTCCAATTTTTCGGATTAGCATAGGAGTCTATTCGCAGAATGTCTGAGCCACACACCACGGGAAACTGACGAGTGAGAGAAAGAGAATTTGGAATTGAATTTTGTTGGCTGAATTATCTGTGTGGCCACTGTGGTTGCTTTAATTTTTTTCTTTCCCTCTTTTTTTAAACCCTTTAAATACAGTTTTCATTATTTCCTAATATATATCAAATGATTTTCATGCAAAGTAGCAGTCACGGAGGCATCCAGACTTCTCAGGTTCCTTCCTTCCACACATATGACTTGAAGAATTACTCCAGCTTGACCCTATTTTGCATTGAGATGCACTGTCCTTCTTGCTGTCCTTTCAAACTGGAATCTAAATGATTTTGAACTTAATATCTGGGACAATCCCTGCTTCCCCCAGAGGATGTTTCAGTATTTCTATGGGTCCAGTGCCTTCCTTGCTTGTTCATACTCTTCATTCCCAAGAGTAACTAGTTCCTTCTCCTGGTCCTAGGAGCACCATCTCCTTTCTTCAGCTCTCAATAGACATGGCACAGATAAGCTGTTCTACTTTGTATGCCAAGCGCTGCCTGCGCGCCTGCTCATCCTGCTCCAGAGCCCCGATGATCTGGTGCAAAATAAACATGATTAATATAAACATTCCAGAAAGGAGAGAAAAAGAAAGAAGGGAGGATGAGGGGAATAAATAAATAAAGAGAGAAAAATACTCAGAGATGGACTCTAGGTGTTAATGATAACATGCAGCAAAGATACCTAGGATGGGTCCAGTGTACTGAACTCCCTTCCCTGGGCAACACAGCGGCAGTGGTTAGTGAAGCTGGTAAAACAGAAGTACTTGGGGCAGGCTAAGTTAATGCCGCTGGGCCAGTACAGGTCTGGCAAGCCTTGCCCAGGAGTTGGGAGGGCCACCTGAGGCTTACGGGTCACTCCCCAATCTGAATGCTCTCCGCGCTTGGAGGGCTGAGGCTGGCCTGTTGCTGTCAATCCCTCCCCTTAGTTTTGTTCCTTCAAAGAAACTTAACTAACGAAAGACAAACAAAGCACTGAGTGCTCTTCCATTCCCAGCCATGCTGATTTATTTGTTGGACTGTTTGCTGCATGTTATACTATCAACACAATCATTCCCCTGCTCTTGTACCGTTGACTCTATATCCCCTGTCTCATTTAGCATGAAAGTTATGAGATTTTAGTCCCTAATCGGAAGATGGCTGTGGCATTGTATCATAAATGCATACATGCAATTAAATGACAAAAACCTTCCTTTTAATGGATGTAATTGCAAAACAGGTTCTTCTCACAATGAAAATGAAGGGGTGGAACAGATGGCGAGAACTTGGTTTCAAGTGATGCATTCATTAAAGGAGCCCAGGCTGCCAGCTTTGCTGTGACATGAAATTTGTGCCATATTGGAAGTTCCCCGAGGATGTTGGAATTTGTGAGAGGGTTCACTGGGGCAGGACGATTTCCCCCTGCATTTGGAAGTGGGCTGCACCGAGGGTGCACCCAGGATCAGGAATTCAGAGCTGCCCACACAATGCTTCAAGGGGTTGGTTCTGATGGGATGTGCTGCACTGGCAACTCTGGAGACCAAACCGCCTACTGATGCACAGCACAGATACAGCATAGCTAGCAGCAGTGCAAGCTTCAACCGTGCTGCCCTACCAACCAGCTCTGAGGGATGAGGGGAAATTGGCCTCCAGGCCCCATTCAGTCTTTGGCCTCCCTTCTGAGACTGCCAGCCAGGAAGCCAACTGTGCTATGTGGAGAAGCCTATTCATGCCAGGAACAGGACTGGGGCTAACCACCTGTCCAGGGTGACTTTCAGTCACTACCAAGCCAGAGTGGAACTGAACTGCCGACCTAGAGGTGAAAGGCTCCGTATCCCACTTACACCCAGAGCCACCTCCCAACGGACTCTATCTGTCTAAGGTGGCTTGGTGGCAGGATTGCAACATATCCTGTGGCCCGGGGGTGGGGGCCTGCTCACCTCTTCACTGTACTTGCTGACGTAAGAGTAGATCTCATTGAGCGCGCTCAGCATGTTGAACTCAATGGCATGCAGGCGCGACTGCTCCGCGAGGTAGGCATTCATATCCTGGTCACTGATGGCTGGGAGCTTTGCAATGTCTGCATAATACCTGGGGAATGAAAGGTGAGAGACTAGTGAAAAACATATTGGCAAGGAAGGGCACCATGTACGCAGCAGGGATGCCAATGCCTCCTGAATGTAAAACCCCAAGGGTTCAGTCTCAGCTAGCATTCATTGCCCAGAACGGGGGTCTGCAGTTCTATCTGGCCTTTGTGAAGCCAGCAAGGCCTCTCCTCCCTATTGCGCCTAACCAAGCAGGAGCCACGGCGAATCTGGCCCTGTGCATATCAAAGGAAACATTTTACCCCACACTGAAATGCAGCAACTTCTGGGGTCCTGGGAACAGAGAAGCTTTATGACTCTGCACAGTAATACTGTGTAATCTCCATCCAAAAAGTACACCAAAGTGGAGAAACTGAGGGATAATACCTTATCCAGTGGAAACTACAGGGGGGATTTGTGTGAGGCAGACAATAATGATCTGAACTGCAATCTGGGTCAGGCACCAAGGCTAACACTCCAAGATAGTGCCATGGGATCTTTAATGGTTGAGGTCTCCATTGCACATCTAATCTGAAAGTCAGCACCGGTCATAGCAGCATGCGTGTTTGAACTGTACTGTTTGCTCTCTCCCTTTCAACCATCCTACAATGTTTGCTCGGGAACCTGCCAACTGGGAGGCAGACTGGTTCACCATTCATTCATGGTCAGCATAAAATTAGCGAGGAAACCTCTCATTTTAGTTTAAACTCTACCATTAAAAATTCTTATTATTCACTACATTCCTCTGATAGGTAGTCAAAAACCAGCAAGACTATAGGTGACACACCTATCCAACAAGAACATAAGAACAGCCGTATTGGATCAGACCAATGGTCCAGCTAGCCCAGCGTTCTGTCTTCTGACAGTGGTCAGTGCCAGGTGCTTCAGAGGGAATGAATAAAAGCATCCGCCAGAACCACCATTGTCCTCCTGCAAATGCTCCTCTGCTGCGAGACCTACATAACACCTGACAATGGTCAGATGGCTGGCGTGCTGTGATTGCTGCTTATCATACTGACCAGCATCGCCTCCTTGTGATGCCCTTGTCTGTCTGTTGTATTCACCCCGTCCCCATATCTTATATTTAGGCTGGAAGCTTTTTGGGACAGGCACCATCTTTTTGTTGTGTGTTTGTACAGCGGCTGATGCAGTGGGGTCCTGGTTCACGATGGGGGCTTGGCAATAATGATGCTTGCCATTGATTCAGAGGAAGACCACCACCAGCACCATGTCATCTTCCATCCAAGATCTCATCTCATGCCGTTTAGACCATGGAATCAGGCTACGTGATGCTATGGCTGCAGGTCCAGCAATGCACATGTAATGCTGACAGACCTCGGCAGGTGGGATTGAATCTGGGACCTCTGAAGCTAAATGCATGAGCTAAAAGCCACATGCCTCTTAGCTAAGGCTGCAGCAGACTCATTAATCACTAGATGGTCTAGGTGCCAGTACAGCGGGACAAAGCCACAGGTGCCGACTTCCTCTCTTCCTGGGGGTGCTCAACACCCAACTCTGCCCCAGGCCCACCCCACTCCACCCCTTCCTCCAAGCCCTCACCCCTGCCCGACCTCTTCCCGCTCTCTCCCCTGAGCACGCCCCGTCCCCACTCCTCCCAGCGCCTCCTGCATGCCGCTGAACAGCTGTTCTGCGGCGGGTGGTAGATGCTGGGAAGGAGGGGAAGGAGTTGACCAGCGGGGCTGCCGGCAGGCTGGAGGCGCTGGTAGGAGGGGTGGAGCTTGGCTGCCATTGGGTGCTAAGCACCCGCTAATTTTTTTCCATGGATGCTCAAGGGCCGGAGCACCCACGGAGTCGGTGCCTATGGACAGAGCGCCGCACCAAGCAGGCATGGGTTACATACACACTACAATGACTGACCAGGTGGTGCAATGAGACAGCTGCTGCTGCTCCTGACCATGCTCCTGCACTGACCTACCTTTCTACCCAGCTCTTGTAGCTGGGGATATCCTTGGCATAGAGCAATTTGTTGGAGGGGGAGTCCTTGCCCAGGCGGTGCTCTGAGGTGGAACAGGAGTCCATGAAGGTCTGGGCGACGACAGAGAGGCAGGCGTCTGTGATGCTGCCTTTGTGGATATCGAACACAAACTGGGGGTTTTTGATTACGTTCACCCAGAACCGGAGAGGGAGGCTGCAGGAAAACAAAGGAATAAAAGTAAGTCACAAACCCTAGAGACAGGAGGGTATCTTTCTTTCCCATGTATTTCAGGTCCCGCAATGATCTGCTCAGGGCTATGCCCCTTATAAGCACTAAGTGGCAGTAATGGCCCCACAGTCCGTAATGGTACCCTAAGCAGAGCTGAGCCCATCTCATTACCAAATCCGGGCCAGGCTAGTGGCCACTTTTCTTCTCTGATTTTCCAGCCACCCCTTGGCCCAGCCCCTGCTGACCCTGCCCACTCTGGAGTGGCTGCCATTTGACTTGGTCTTGTACCACATCAAGGGGCAGCCAGAAAGGCCCGGGTGCTGAAGCCAAGTGGACTGCAGGAACCGTACTGTAAGGCAGAGAGGAAACTCTCCATTTTAGGAGAGCCCCCAGTATTTGCCAGTGTTGGGTGCTGGGGTTTATGAGGCGATCCAGGGGGCTCGGGAGGTCAAGTGCAATCTGTTAGTCTGTATCTCAGTGTTCTTTAGAGCGAAGGTCTGTGGCACTGAGCTGGTGAGGAGGTGGGGTGCTACTAGAGTCCCTGCAGTGAGCAGAATCCAGGGCTTGTTCCCAGCCCGTCACCCTAGAAGGAGCACATCAGGTATCTCTGCCTTCCCCTTACCCTCAAATCCTGGGCCTTGGTAATCAAAGGAGAATTATTCTTCCCTTTTCCTTTGGCTCTGTAGCAGGATCAAAAACCAGTTGCTGCTTTCTGTTAGCTTTCAAGTCCCAGCTCTCCCTAGCTAGCCAGCTAGCTACAACCAAGGCTTCAGCCTTAACCCTTGGAGCACTGCAGATGAGTTGCTCAATGCCATCGCACAGCAGAGTCTCTTGTCAGTGGCCTCAACCCTCCACATGCTCCCAATCGCTGCTCTCTGCACGATGGCCCTGAACTGCTTCCAATGCTGACCGACTCTCCGGCTACTTCCCAGACCCCCCTCAGTTGGCTAAACCGCCTTCCCTCTTCCAAGCTGTCACACCTGTTCTCAATACCCCCCTTCCCTCACATCTCACCCTGCGCCCCTCCCAGCTCTCCTGCTACTTCTAACAGGTGACCTGAGTCTACAACCCCAGCTACTAAAGTCTCTCAGTTTCCAGGTGGGCTCCCCCAGGAGATCTGGTGTGGTCTGAGACTTAACCTTTTCCTTTCTCAAAGGAGCCATGCCTGGTCCTTTTCTAGCTGATGGAGCACAGGGCTCGAACTCCTGAGCGATACTCCCATCTAGGGTGACCAGATGTCCCGATTTTATAGGGACAGTCCCGATTTTTGGGGCTTTTTCTTATATAGAGTCCTATTACCCGCCCACCCCCGTCCCGATTTTTCACACTTGCTGTCTGGTCACCCTACTCCCATCCCGAACGCTGACCTCGGTAATATCTGGGACAAACCACTTCCCCTCTCAGTGCCTCTATTCCTCTGTCTGACAATGCTCGGCTCTCTCCTAGGGGCATAGCAAGCACTCACTAATGTTTGGAGAGCACTATGGAAACGTAAAGACACAGTGAAGGCTCAATGTAATGATTAGTTTGAAAACTAGAATTTACACCTCTGCCCCGACTCCTCCTTTGTTCCCGTATGCAAAGCTGTACAATGGCTGGGTCCCCATCAGCAGCCGGAACCCATGTGGTTTGATGGCGGTGGTAGAAAAATCTTTGTTGTTCGACACCGTTTCCCTTTATAGCTTTAAGAAGTGTCATTTTATTCAGGATTCAAACATTTTATCCTAATAGCTCCTTCTTCTAAAGCTTTCAATAAATTGTTTTTAGCTTCCTACGGCCTTAGCAGGGAATCCGGCTTTTGCAGACATGATGATTTGAGGCTTTTTAAACCATGAGGGACTGGTGAAAAAAAAATAAAAAATCTTCAGGGGGCTACCATTTGTTATGGATTCCCCACCCCTGACCCCAGAGGTAAATTTCTAACCCACGGAGCTTTTAATCCTAAAATAACAGCAAAGGCAAAGATGTAATAGCTCCAATTGTTTTGAGAACATTGAGTCCAAGCTGCAGTTTGTGTCAATTGCACACAGTTTAAGTGTGAGCTCCACTCATCTGCTCTCTCTTTCCTTCTCCCTCGCTCCCTGGAGCACGGCTCCCGAAGCATTTGGGAAGGAGCAGCTGCTAACTGAACTGTCACCTCTGAGCAGTAGCAGGCATTTCCCTTTTGATAATATCATACATGTAAGGTATGGCTGTTAACTACCTGCCTGTATACAACCCAGCCATTTCCAAAATCTCCTCTCCTCATTATTGGAGGGCAGGGGTGGTCTTGGGGTTAAAGAACTGGACTGCGATGCAAGACACCTTTGTTCAATTCCCAGCTTTGCCACAGTTCCGTTGTCTGTCTTGTCTATATAGACTGTAAGCTCTTTGGGGCAGGAGTTAGATTTTATTGTGTGTACAGAGGCCTCTAGGAACTACTGGAGTACAAACAACAACAATTAATAATTCCTACCCCTGGAATGAAAGGAGGGGTCTGGAATTTACACTCAAAACCACATTTGTCTGAGTGGTGAGGTGAAAAAGGTTTGTAGGAGTGGTATTAGTTTATCCTATAATAGCCCCTAAATAATTTAACAGGCAGTTTGCAGTTTCCTGGATGCTTCATACTTAGAAAAATAACCAGATTTTAACAGATTAAAGTTGTAAATGAAAAGGCAGGGAACGCTTCGCTTAATTCTCAGTGCTAATTTAGCTCTTTGTGGCACTGTCAATAACCTGTAGCTTCTCTGAGGTTGGAGATCAACAGCAGGAGCTGGTGTACAGGCCAGGACGGAGATGCACTGGCAGTCCATCTGTGTGGTGGGGGTTCCTGATTTGAATCACAACAGGTCAGAATTGAAGTACGTCGTCACAGCTGCAAGGAGGTCCCATAATTGGGACGGCACAGGTACCGGAGGTTTGGATTGAAGAGTATTAGCAAAGCTTTGTATCAGGGGTGCCTCCTTCCATTATATCTGAGGGCAGCCAGAATGTGACAATCACCCCCAAGTGCAAAAAATGCAAACGTTCACTGAAAATGAAAAGAACCAGGTTTGAGACTCCCAGACAGAAGAAGGACAGGGGCAGCGTTTTGCACAAAGGAGCTTATGCTGGCATCTTCCTTGACAAGGAAAGAAGGGAGGTGTGGCAGCAGCAGGTTTATTCTGCCAAGCACACGTGCACTCCGAGCTGCCTCCAATTACACAGACGATGTCCCTCTTCCTCCCGCTCCAAGCCCCATCCCCGTGTTTCCATTCTTTTCCAGGTTGTGGATAATTGCTCAACAGTGGGGTCCACCCCCACTCCCCATGCTCTTACCAATTGCTCTTCCAGGTGTGCCTCACATCTGTGTCGTGGATGCCGTGCTTATCTGCTTGCTCATCCAGGAAATCGAACATGTATTTTATGGCCAGTGGGAGCGCGCTGCCTCGGTGCACAGTACTGAACAAGGTCTCGAACAAGTCATCCACGAATTTCTGCAGCGTACCCTAATGGGAGCAGCAACCAACGGGGTGATGGGAGGGATGTATGCACACTCGGCTAAACAGCAACAGCAGGAGGGGACACCAGATGGTAACACGGGCTATGCACAGCTCCAGAAAGGTATAGGTATAGACCCTATAGGAATACGTAAGGTATATGTAACCTTATAGGAATGGGCTGGCTGCACTTCTGAGGCATATTGGTTTTATTCTTAATGTTAAGCACCTTTTCTTTTGCTTCTGAAATGCAATCTGCTATAACCATTGCTGAGGGCATTACAAAAGGATTGCAGATTCCCTAGGCTGAGGAGACGGGTAAAGCAATTGTAGCTTCCTTCCAATTTTTAGTGGCCTTTACTGCTGGTGAAAGGATGGAGCATCTAGAAGTTTTTGGAGCGATTGCCAGGAAACCAGGGCTCTATTTCTGGCTCTGCCATTGAATTGTTCTGTAACTCCAGGCACATTTATCCCCTCTGCACCCCCGCTCCCCCTGAGTAAAATGGGGATAATAATGCCCAATTCACAGACAGGTCGCAAGGCTTCATTAATGGACACTGAAGGCTTGAGACAGGGGCTGAGCATTGTGTCTTTACAGGCCTGTTTATACATTTTCCAGGCAGACTCTGGTGCATAGTGATTACCTTTGTAGCTAGGAGCCTAGTCAGGTAGATCTCAGACACCATCTTACTGCCCCGGTCGCCCTCCTTCTGGTCTCCATGGTCATGGTTTTTGACTAGATGCCAGACTTTCACTCCGCTCTCTAGGTCAGGGGTGATCATGGGTGCCCTGGAGCGGAGGCTGTCTGGGCTGCCTGTGTACCGGAATGTTGAATCTGAACAGAAGGGAAGAGAAGCTGGTGATGTCCAAAGGAAGCAGCTTCTATCACTTCTCTGCCTCTCCTTAGTAGATCCCCCCTTCACTGGATTATTTGCAGAGCAATTAAATAGAATACATTGCAGACACCATTTAAAAAAGCAGCATTTGCCACAAGCGGCCACACAGGAAAGAGTGAGGGGCAGGACTTTGTCTCCGGTGAGGAAGGGGTTAACTCCAGCTGAGCAGCCCCTTGTCCAGGGGAAAGGGTAGGAGAGTGGCTGTTTGAGAGAGGGAGGTGGAAGGCTGCCTTTATGATAATCAGATTGGGCACCCAGGGCTGAACAAACCTTTGCTTTCTTGTTGTGTACTAACCTTTGCTGACGGGGCGGCTCTATGTGTTTTGCCACCCCAAGCACAGCAGTCAGGTGGCTTTCGGCGGCGTGCCTGCGGGTGGTCCGCTGGTCACGCCGATTCGGCGGCGTTTCTGCGGGAGGTCCGCTGGTCCCGCGGCTTTGGTGTACCCGCCGGCGAATTGCCACCGAATCCGCGGGACCGGCGGACCTCCCGCAGGCATGCCACTGAAGGCAGACTGACTGCCGCCCTTACAGGGACCGGCAGGCTGCCCCCCGCGGCTTGCTGCCCCAGGCACGCGCTTGGTGCTCTGGTGCCTGGAGCCGCCCCTGTTTGCTGACTCTACATCTGCTGGGTCATCATTCCAACAGCTTGCACTGGTGGTGATGTTGCCTTCTAGGCAAGGACACAGAAGCCTGGTGGTATCTCAGATACCACTGGGAGTGGGTAACTATGTCCATGTGATGACTTCGTAAGGGGGAGGGGCACACTTTTGAACACTTTTTCATGACATCATACCTTTAAAATCTGGCAAGTTTATTTTATACACATTCCTCAAGGTGACTGTGTCATTTCAGAGAACTTGAGCAGCTCAGACTCTCTTATTATAGTTTCAAACGCCACGTACTCTATCCTCCTCCCAGTATCTCTCCCCCCAGCTACCTTCTGCTCCAGTCCAGGTCCATGTATGTGTGTGAAATAAGAAAAATGAAATGAAACAGAGACTGCACAACACAAGGGAGTACTTGGGGAGTGTCAGTAACAACATGTGGCTAGCACACAACTCTTCCCTACAGTCATCTGTTACTGTCACAGAGCTCCATGAGCCCTTTCTTCTCATTCAGATTCTGGGACTCTTCCTAACTGGTTAACCTGATTTACTCACATGCAGTCCCATTCAAAGCACAGCCATTACTCACATGCTTAACGTTAAGCATGTGCATGAGTGTTTGCAGGATCAGGGTCTTAATATCAGCTCTCTGTAAGTCTGATTGCAGCTGCCCGGCAAAATCCAAACAGGGCAGAAGCTGTGTTATTTTTAAAACAAGTGATGTGGTTCAAATGTAATAAAAAATCAAATTAAGAAGTGACTGAATTAAACAGCAGACCAATGATAGGTTGTATCTGCAGTGTGTGCTTGTATCCTTTTGGCCCCTGTGCAGGCAGGGTCAGGGGAGGGGAGGAACGTAAGAAAGGCCATACTGGGTCAAACCAAAGGTCCATCTAGCCCAGTATCCTGTCTTCCGACAGTGGCCAATGCCACTGTTTCCCTGCAGGAGCCCTGATCACACCCCTTACTTTCACCCCCTTGCTCAACACCCAACCCTTCCTGGGGAGCTGGAATAAATTCCTCTTTGGAGCATGGGTAAGGTGCTCCCTTAATCACCCCGCTCACTGCTTATTGATATGAGGTGCTTCAGTTCCCCAAGGAAATGTATTATCCTGGCTCCGCCCACCCACTATCCATTCAGCCTGTGGCCTGGGGCAGAACGTTCTGGTGAGACTATCAAACCAACACACTATCCATCTCTCTCAAATGCTTGCTTTGCTGTGGCCAACTCAGCCTCCCAAGTCTCCACTCACCTTTCCCAGCACCAGAAAGAGTTAAGGGGATCAGCACAGAGAAATATAACAGTTATTACAAAAGTTGGTAAAGTTTCATCCCTGATTAATACGCAGACAAATATGAATATTCCAGCCAATTTAATTAAAGCACGAGAGAGAAAAGGAAGGGGGGGGGGGAAGGCTGGGAAGCATCTAGTAATTCTATTTTTAAACATGGCTCTGTACTGATGCATAATATGGAAAGTAAATCTGCATCCTCATTTGCATTTTGTCTGCACAATTAGAATTATTAATATTAACATTAGCAAAGATCATGCATACTTGCAGTTCACAAATGCTCTTGCACCTGATGCCGATGAACAAGCATTGGCATTAATTCCCCAGTCTGGGTCCCCTCCCTACTTCACCTGAAGAACAAACGGAACTAAGGACTCTCACTTGCACTGA